>NC_084482.1:140713248-141040748 GCF_030035675.1 Rhineura floridana | reverse complement strand
GGGGCCTAGAGAGTTGTATTTGGTCTGAGATTTCCCATCACTGGTCTACAAGAAGAAAAGCAGTACAATCACATTTAATAAACATGCAGTTTAAATAATTTGAAGTAGAGGTGAAACAAACAACGCATGGTTAACCATTTCAAATGTAACCAGTGAGTCAAAGCAATAACCATGCTACACCATTCCTATCAGCAACATTCCCTCCATTTCTACCAGCTTCTTCTGGTCTCCAGGACATGGATGGAAAAGAGAGAAAGAAATTAAGAGATTTTTTGGAAAGCAAATACTTTTCACTTTTGAAAGTTCTTGCAGTGTTCCTTGTTTTTCATCCAAGACCTGGAATCAGAGGAAGCTGGTGAGAATGAACAGAATGGGCAATGTGTTCGGTGAGTGGGGGTGGAAGCCACCATTAGTGGTAATGGGCACAGGGACATGTGACGATGGGGGAAGGGTGATTCATAAAATCTAGTGGAAGGAGTATTGGTCATCTTAAGACCATTACCCCATGTTATCTGTCCTCCAGCCCCCAGTTCTTTTGTGTGACCATGCCAGTCCAACCCCTTTATCTGGTGCTGTCGATAAATGCCTGGTTGGTCCTGAATAAGTAATCTGTACTCCATGTTTTGATCACAGAGGAGAGGGCTGACCTGTGTGTTTTGGAGACATGGGTGGTTGAGCTGTGCAGTCCAGCTTTAACTCAGCTCTGCCTCCCCCCAAGAACTCTGGGCAGTACTAGTCCAGATTGGAGGGACTGGGGGCAGGGGGAGTTGCTGCCTTTCATAAAACTTCCATCATCCTGACCAGGAAGTCAATCTGATTTTAAGGTATGATCTCTAAGGTTTGAGGTGTGAGAGACACACTGGGGATGCTGTTGATGTAATCATCCACCCTAATGAGCAACAGCTTCCCCAGCTAAGGTGGTCTTGGAAGTGATTTTGGACAACCCCTCCACAGTAATGTTTATGGTCACTATGACAACCATGGGAGTGTCTCAATATATCAAGGGCCCAACTTGTATGGCAAGACATACCCTTGATTTGGTCTTTTCAACAGGACAGGATGGCAAAAGTATGTTAATAGGGGGATTTGTTGTGACCCTCTTGTCATGGACAGACTACTACCTAGTAAGGTTTGATCTGAGAGTGGTGGTGCCCCCCTGCAGTCGTGCCCCCATTAAGTTGGTTGACCTGGAAACTTATGAAATCCAAGAGCTTCCTGAATGCTCTGGGCCAGGGGATTCCAACTGACATGGTCAACGCTTCTGCTGAGGCCACAATCTCTCTATGGAATATGGACATTGAAAGGATTATCAATAGGATCTCTCTTAGGTACCCTGTACAGCACGGCAGAGCCCAAATAGCTTCAAAATATTCTGGGAATGAAGATGGCTAGAATACAGGTGGTGCTGATCCCAGGATGAATATGACAGGACACAGGTGAGAGCACACCTTCACACCTACCATGTGGCAGTGAAGGCGGCTTACTTCACCATCACCTTTGTATCCTTGAGTAAACATCCAGCAGAGTTTTTCCATGTTGTGAAAGGGATTGTGGGATTTGCTCAGGTGGAGGAGGTGGTGCTCCCATTGAAGGCCTGCTGTGACAAGTTTCCTGGGCACTTTGAAGTTAAAATTAGTTCCCCTTTATCATGACACAAATAATATATTGCTCTTTCTTGCTCAGAACAACATTGGACTATTTTTAAAATGCTATTGGTAAAGTCTGGCTTTGATAACCTTATCCTAAATTATGATGGTAATTTTGAAAGAACACTATCACCTGACAGTAGTCATATATAGCTTATATTTGGCATCGCTTTTCATAACCCTTCACACCTATCGGTTCTCTGACATTTTCTTTATTGGTTTTATGTAGTGGACCTTAAAATGCTAAATCATGTATGAATTAACTATATAAAATGAAGAATTGCCCATTAATTTTCAGAACAAAAATACAAGATGGCTTATTCATACCCTGAAACCATACCAAATTCGTACTTCAAGTCTACCTACAGCTTATTGCACAGAAAAACAATAGCCTCAGATTCTGTAGATTTGTCATTTCCAGGAATAGGAAATGTGGGCATAAATATGCTTCCAAAATTTTGGATAAGCATCCAAAGGTACATTGGAAAATATACCTAAGGGTAGGTCCCATCTATCTACACTGCACTACATGGCATTATTTTCAGTGGGCAGGTTCACTGGTCCAGTTCACCTTTTGAAAATCCTAAAATGAAAAAAAAATCCCTAAAACCATCTAATTACGGAACAGGAAATTGCAACATGCTCCTACCACACAAGTAGGTTGTTGCTTTTTCACAAAGAAAACTGACTTGTATGATTCTGTAACTATGGTAAAATGTGTCCCTCTGGTGTCAGATATTAAGTGTAGTGAAGAGTGAACATAGAGCGTTTGGTGTTTTTTAAAAAAATGATATATAAAATGGCATAGGATTAAATATACATTACATTTACATTATTAATTTAAGATAACTTCAAATTAATTACAAATACTAACCACACAATTATTTAAGTAGTTAAATAATAATATCAAGTAACATTGCTAAGCATATAGATGTGCCATATATATGTGTACAAATATATAAACGAAAAGTTTAAAAATGTAGATATCTATATAATTAGGCAACAAAAAGTAATTAAGGTAATTGACACCAGATAATTCAATCAAATCAATCAAATTTCCTACCTAAAAATAAAGCTCCAAGTTTCTTATCTCTATACCTCCCCAAGTAGCAAATAAATTTATTGCATTTTGAATTTTGTTGTTCCAATAAAATATGAACAAACTAAATTTTTCAACAAATCTGTTGTCCTGCTGTCTCCTTACCCTGACCCTGAATTATCTTTGTTAACTTTAACAGCTATGCTAAATCCTAGGCCTTCATCAGCCAAATTTTAATCCAGGAGGGTCTTTTTGATTTGATTTGATTGATTTGATTTTAATATTTCTACCCCACCTTCCGGCCAAAAGGCCCTCAAGGCGGCTTACAAAAAATACACCAACTGTCCCATCCAGAGTCGATACCAGGAGACTGAGACGCTGGTGCAAGTAAATCTCATTTTATTCGAGTAATGGATACATCAAAAACAGTGCGCTTCATAGAAAACCCTACATTAACTCACTAGGAATCTCTAACTACACTCTTGACATGCTCTGCGACGTAAGAAGAAAGTTGACTCAACACCCCCCTCAATACTCAGCAGACTTATATAGGGAAAGTTTTTGAGTGCAATCTCTCACTCCTTTGCACACCTGCCCTCTGCCCGGTACGCTTTTCCTGCCACCAAGAGCGAGGTGAGGGAGGGGGCGAGCCTCCATGGGCTCATCAGACGAAACAGGGTCCTTATCAACAGTCCAGGAAGTAGAGGCCTGAGAAGCATCAGGCGTCTCTAAGTTGCTGCGGGACGAAGGGGGGGTTACTGCTAATTCACGGCTTGGTGAAGGAGGAGTTACTGCTCTTTCAGAATCCTCCCCTAACTGATCCGTTGGGATGGTTGAAGGCTCAGCGCTGTCCCCAACGGGGGCTGGGTCACCTGTGGGAATTGGCGGCGCATCTAACACACTCCTTTCCTTAATGTCGGGAATAGACACAACAACAGCTGGATCTTCCGCGCCTTCTGGCAGTTGAGGCGTCTGCAACTCATGCCTTCCCCCTCCCTGCCCTTCCAGAGAGAGCTGGGGCCCGACACCAATAAAACATCAACAATATATCAAACATCAATAATACATCAATAAAACAATATACAATAAAAACAATACAATTTGTAATACAATTCAAAGTAAACACAAACTACCTCCCCCCTCACTTTGGCAAAATAGGTGTTATAGACATTGGGCTACTTTGCAAGGCTAGCCACACTCTCTCAGTCATAGTCCTATCCCCATAGTTCTGGGTGTGGCGCAGCCCTCTCAGCCCACAGAAGCCAGGGCTCCCGCTTATGATGACAGTGGGATGGCAGTTCTGGCCCTGGAGCCGCCGGTTCACCTTGTGAAGGTCCTAAAGGTGGAGCCCAATGGGGGGAGGGAGGGAGAGTGAGAAGCCGCCGGAGGCCTTTCCTTGCTGTGGTCTTCCTGCTTCTTGGGCCGCAGTATCACCCCCGGACAAGAAGTGAGCAGCCCCCGAGAAGAGACAGGTGCCAGAATAGCTGTCTTGAACTGGAGCTCGGGGTCTTTTTCAGGGCCCGACGTCCTCCTGCAGCAAGACGTAGAGCATCCCGATGGAGTTGTGGATGCTGAAGATGGAGTTGTTGCACCAGGTTACTTTCATTGCGGTGACCACCAAACACATCCTTTGTTGGGGCGAAGCAGGGCCGGCCGGACAGGGGACGCGGCGCGGAGAGGTGCACCTCGGCTGCTGTGCTCTCGCCTCACCGCCTCGCTCACTCCTTGTCTTTCCCCCCACCCCATGTCTGGCATATGGTCGTTCGAACTGTGGTTAACAGATCAATAATAATTTCTTGGTCTTCCTGAAGTACCACCTCTTCAATATGGCCAAATAAAATTATTAAATGACCTCTTGGTTGATCATAGCCCATAATTTCTAATATTTCTGTTTCTATTTGTACCCAAGATAATTTGATTTTTGGACAGACCATAATATTTGCTTTCGAGCATTTGTGCCTTCAATACTCTGCAAAGACTAGCTTGCTTCTTTCCCTTTCTTAAACCCAGTGTGTGGCAGCTATGAAAAAGGCAAGTTCCATGCTAGTGATCATTAGGAAAGGAAGTGAAAATAAAGCTGCCAATAGCATAATGTCATTATACAAATCTATGGTGTGGCTGCATTTGGAATACTGTGTACAGTTCAGGTTGCCTCAGCTGAAAAAGGATATTGTAGTCAGGGATGCAGTTGTCCATGGTCTCAGGGGTCTTAGACCCCATTCTTTTTTGGGAGCAGGGTCCCTATGTCTCCAGCATCCTACGAGCCAATCAGCATGAAAGGGAGTGTTAGCCACTGAGAAGAGTCTTCTAACAAGCTTCCATGTCCTTTCCTGCTGACTGGAGGCAATCAGAGTGAGAGGAGTTGAGTCAGCCACTCAGAAGACTCTCTTCAGTAGCTAACACTCTCCCTTTTCATGCTAACTGGCTCCTAGGGACATCTGTTGTTGGAGAGGGCATTAACAAAGATCTCATTCTCAGCTCAGCAGCAAAAAAAAAAAAAGGTTGTGTGTGGCTGTGACTATCATGGAGGAACCCTGCACTTCTGAATTTGCCACTATACTGCTGACTGCAGTGTTGGAAAAGGTTCAGAAAAGGGCAACCTATGAGGAAAGGTTGTAGCAATTGGGGTGTTTTAGTGCAGAGAAAAGGCAAGTAAGAGGTGGCATGATGGAAATGTATAAAATTATGTATGGCATGGAAAATGTGGAGAGACGAAAGTTTTTCTCCCTCTCTCTTAACACTAGAACTTGTGGACATCCAATGAAGCTGAATGTTGGAAGATTCAGGATGGACAAAAGAACTTTCAACACTGGTATAATGTGTGTACACCTGAGTGTCCCCCTAAGCATACTAGCAGCTGCATTTTTGTTTGGTTGTTATTTCATTTACAAGAGACTGAAAGGGCACAAGGGACAACACACAGTAAGTAAATGTATTGCAGAGACCTGGGATGGGGGAAAATTCAGTTCAGTCTGCATTTTAATGCAAACCTACCTAATTTGCACTGCCTCAAACAATACGTGAACCATACCTATATTTGAAATTTGCACTTCTTCAAATTTTGCAGTGCAGTTTTGCAATTAAAAAATGTGTACAAAATTAGGGGGAAGTGTGGATGGAATTGCATGTATTATTGAAAATAATACAAAAGCTAGAGGAAAGCACAAAAGCAGGACTACCGCTGAACGTCAAAAAGACTAAAGTAATTACAACAGAAGATTTATATAACTTTAAAGTTGACAATGAGGACATTGAACTTGTCAAGGATTATCAATACCTTGGCACAGTCATTAACCAAAATGGAGACATAAGTCAAGAAATCAGAAGAAGCTAGGCCTGGGGAGGGTAGCTATGAGAGAACTAGAAAAGGTTCTCAGATGCAAAGATGTATCACTGAACACTAAAGTCAGGATCATTCAGACCATAGTATTCCCGATCTCTATGTATGGATGTGAAAGTTGGACAGTGAAAAAGGCGGATAAGAGAAAAATAAACTCATTTGAAATGTGGTGCTGGAGGAGAGCTTTGCGCATACTATGGACTGCGAAAAAGACAAATAATTGGGTGTTAGAACAAATTAAACCAGAACTATCACTAGAAGCTAAAATGATGAAACTGAGGTTATCATACTTTGGACACATAATGAGAAGACATGATTCACTAGAAAAGACAATAATGCTGGGAAAAACAGAAGAGAGTAAAAAAAGAGGAAGACCAAACAAGAAATTGCTGCAGCATGATATCCTGGGATGTGGCCCCGAGCAGGATTCGCAGTCATGAGCATATCTGCATCTGGACCTGTTGCATCTGCCCTGGTTGAATTCGCAACATATTTTTTCGGACCATTCCCTTCAGGGAAGTCGGGGACCTTTCCTAGCTTCACTTGAGTTAGGCCTCCCCCCTCTCACCTACTGAATCCATAGTTTGTCGCAAATCAAGTCCCACCGCATGCTCTTATTGCTTGCTGCTTTGCGATGGAATTTCTTATCATAGGTGATTGCAGCATGATCACCGGCCTTAGCCCTGGACATATAAACAGAACTCATATGGTTGGTTAGGTGCCAGCCTTGCTCAGGGTAGGCTGCCTGGAAAACCCCCATGTAAATTAGGTATCCCTGTGCCCAGTTGTCAAAAGTCCTCTCGACATGTCTCCTACATCCCCTTTTGTGCTTGGAGTCAGAGTGATTCTGCTCCTCAGATCTAAGGAGGGAGAAAACGTACACATAGTGGCCATCCAGGATCTTTTTTCCTGACTCTGTGGGAAAGATGTTCACCTGGGGGGTCATCCTTGTCCTTAACTGGTCGACAGTGCATCCCTTGGGATGGGGTGTCCACATTACACCCCCAGACATCCCCTGGGGAGGCCGTGATTCTGGTCAATTCCTTACATCTGTGCCATCCCCAACCTGGGAGCCCTGGTATAGAACCTCTGGATCTTGCGTATGTAAGTCCCTCGTGTGGTGCATCCTCATCTGAAGACTCACCTGATGATTCCTCAGTGTCAGATTCCGACCTGTCCCTGCAGCCTCTCCTGCAGCAATGGTGCCTGGATTGGGATGAGGATCTGTGTCATCCTGGCTCCTTCATAGTTAGCACCAGTGTTTCTGGGGTGTTGGGGGGGTGGCTGCGACCTGCTGCCCTGCCCTGGTCACCCCAGTGGATTCCCCACCCCCCATGGGGGGTGGCTGATGTTGACAGCTCTCTGCCTGCAACTGCATCACCACCTCTCTCATCTCCTGCATAACCTGTCAGAGGGCTGCATTGTCTGCCATGTTATCTGGTGCAGCGGGTGCCTGAAAGGCAGAAGTAGCTTGCCTACCTCTCCTGCCCCCGACACCCTTCTTGCGAAGAGGTGAGAGGGAAGACTTGCAGGCTGCAGTGGCACGTTTTGGGGGGGGCATGGCAGCTGAAAGAAAACTGCAGGACTAACATGTTAATTCAAGGCATGAACTGAGAACCCTGATGCTCACAGGCAGAACACGGCTTTAGAATCGACGTTAGCCCAACTCTCATGATATTGTTTATGCTGGTGATGATTAGATACTGATAAGCATAATGTGGCTTAGCACCCTAGTACCTAGAGTTTTCAGTGCTACTACCCTTCTAATAACAATCACAACCGCCATCATAGCAACAATAAAATTACCAATAGTAGTAGCAGTAGCAGTAGTGGCAGCAGTAATAATAATGATAATAATAGTGGTAGTAAATTTAGTAGTAGCTGTAAGAAACTTTATCTGTCTTGCACAAAGTAGCCCAGGATGGAGAAACCCTGCAAGGTCTGTCTTGAAGGCTGGTGGCCACCATGTGTCCTAAGAAGGAGAGGGCCTGACCGCTTAAAGTGGCTTTTTTAAAAAATGGGCCATTGCATCCTCAAATGCTCTAGGGGAAAGCCCTCCCTTCTCTGCCTGCAGAGCATTTAGAGCCTTCTGCATGTAATGGATGCTCCAGGGAAAGCTGGAAGGGGAGGCGAGGGTGGCTGCCTAAAAGGAAGGGGGGTTAGGTGCTGGGTTGCTGCTTCCCCCCCCCCAGTGCTCCAAGGAAAAAGCCCATCGGGGGTGTGATGGCAGCCCAATCCCCAGGTTCAGGATAAAGTTCAATAACAACCCCCACCTCGCCTGCTGGCTGTCCAGAGCCTGTCGCTGGGTGCCGGTTCCTGGAGGGAAGAAGCCATGGAGCGGCTGCCATAAAGCCCCTTACCATACTGACCTTGCTCTCCACATGGATCTCCAACAGACGTCCTTTCTCCAAAGCCAGCACATGAAGAAAGAGGACATTTCTCAGGAGACTGGGGCCTTTAAAGGCCCGAGTCTGGCTCCACCCCTTGGCTGCTCTCGTCAGACTGCCCAGGATTGTGGGTGATCTCGCGAGAGCTGGATCATGGATGGGAGGATTTTTATTTATTTATTTATTTATTTATTTAAAATATTTCTATCCCACCCTTCTACCCTGTAATAGGGCACTCAGGGCAGCTTACAAAAATAAAAACAAACACGTACATAATAAAACTGTAGACAATAAAATCACAAAACATTAAAATACAATTAAAATACATAAAATAATACACACACACACACACACATACATATATATAGGGGGTGGTACTATAGGGGAATACAAGAGTAAAATTTAACGTAGAAGACATAAAATCAGTGCCAGGCTCTACCTTCAGTCCCTCCCAAAGGCTCTCCGGAACAAGATCGTTTTCAGAAGTCTCTGGAAAACCATCAGAGAGGGAGCAGAGCCGACTCCAAAGCTTGGGGGCCTCCTCCCTCCTGTTGCTGCCTGGGGCGCACTCCACCCCACAATTAGCACCCCGTGCGGAGGCTCGAGGCTTGGCTTCTACCATACAGAGCACAAGCAATCATGGTGAGCCTCTAATGTAGATTATTGGGCCATGCAAGGTCCTCCTTGAAATTGTTAACTTTGGCTTTGAAGCGCAAATTATATGTTCCCTTAGTTTGTTTGTCAACAGCTCTGGGGTTTAAACAAATGGTTTTCTCCCTTTGTGTTTCAGAAGAGTTTCAAGGCCAAGAAGCTAATATTATACAATTTTATATTGTATAATAGCCTCATCCAGCTAAGGAGATCCATGTACGTAGGCAGGCTGCTGGATGCTATGTTTGCTGATGAGGAACAATGGATGTCAATCTAATTCCTGACCAAGCAAACATGCTCATTCAAGAGCCAATGCTGTCTACTGTGCTTTCAGTGGGATATAAATTTAAATCAATATCCTCATCCACATTCTGGTGCAGTTATTCATGTATAATAACCTATACATAGAACAGCTATTGAATCAGGCAGTATGTCTTTTTCGGTATTCACTATGCATTCACTATGGAACCTGTTCCAAGAGGAGGCAGTGATGGCTACCAACTCGGGGGGCTTTAAAAGAGGATTACACACGTTCATGGAAGATAAGGGTATCAAAGGCTACTAGCCACGATGGCTATGTTCTGCCTTCACAGTCGGAGACAGTATATTTCTGAATACCAATTGCTGGAAACTACAGGAGGAGAGAGCGCTCTTGTGCTCGGGTCCTGCTTGCCAGTTTCTCACAGGCATCTAGCTGGCCACTATGAGAACAGATGCTGAACTAGATGGGCCATTGGCCTGATCCTGCAGGCTCTTCTTATGTTCTTATCCTCAGAAAGATATGAGAAAAAATCCAGGAAAGTTAACATCAGGGGACTGGCTGGATCCACTGATAACCTGGATTCTTGGCTACAACTGTAAACAAGAAAAACATTTCAAAAACAACACAGAGACAACAATAAAATACATGAACTTAATTGTTTCATTGAATGAGAGCTAGTTCTAAGCTTCTTTTTAATTTTGGGAAGAGGGAATCACCAATCACAGTCTTGTGAGCCCCAAATGGGGAAAATAAGATATGAATTCCACTTCCTAGGCTGTACCAGAAGCAAAACAAAAACAAACTGGTGTAGTCATTCACTTCCTTTACTTCTTAGAGCGGCTTTCGACATAATATAGATCAATGGGAACAGGATACACTGGGGCTTGGGGCTTCTTGTTGCACCAATTTCTGCTTCTTTTAAAATTGAACTTCACACATCCTTTCCCAGCCCCCCCATCCTCAATATCCATAAGTTGTCCTCACACTGGAGCTTACACATCTGTGGGTGAGCATGCATGTGTGTGTGTGTGTGAGAGAGAGAGAGAGACAGAGACAGAGAGAGTTCAGTTTGGGATATAACAATGTAAGGGAACTGGAAGAGTGCACACTGACACTTTCTGTTTCCCCCACTGAATTCTTGGGATGAATTCGATTCTGGTCTGTTCTATCCTTGGTTTTCTGTTTCATGCAAATAATTTTTCCTCCACAATTACATACAATATGTAAAAGAAGTATGGTATGAAAGAGAGATAGCCTCCAGAGAAATATTACTGTAGACTACTGTAGGGCCCAGAAATTAATAACAAGCATTGCAAATTGTGTAATGTATTATCTTTGAACTTATCTGCTATGATTTTAGAAAGAATGGTTTGTATCTATATATACACACTTGATTCCTGTCCCCCATTTGAGTTAAAATTACTTAGACACCAGAGCAAAAATGAATCAGTACAGTCATTTGACATGGTGACAACACACTGGTTCACATCAGCTATATATCAGTTGGCTACAGTGGCTGTAATATTAACTGTATAATGTCATAGGTCACAGATAAGGAACTTATTTTATTAATAATAAGTTCATAAATGAAACCAGTGCAGTTAGAGGCACTGTTGGCATTTGGGGCAACCAAGTACAAAGTGATATGGAAAATAATATAGCATTAATATCCCAAACTGCTAATTATGCATTTGTTCTTGTACAGAGTACTACAGAAATACGATATTAAATGATGAAAACCTGTATTTTTATTTATTTTCATCTGAGATGTTTTTGAGCAGTGCCCCCTGCATCTCTCAGACTGCCTTCTTTTGCAGAATGGGCGCTTGCTCTTGAATTCAGTAACATTTTCTAGCACATGTGAGCCCCATAAATGTCTGCACCTGGGAAGGGAAAACACAAAAATGAAATATCCGTTTGGTAAGACATGTATTTACTTATTTGTTTTATTAATGAAAGGAGTGTAGCCCAGTGATAATCTGCCTCGCGTGCAGTAAATACTAGGTTTAATCCCTGGCATCTCCAGATGGAGATCCATTTCCTGCCTGAAACCCTGAAGAGCTACTGGCAGTCATTGTAATCACTACTGAGCTAGATGGACCAATGTGCTGACTCAGCATAAATTTACTATGTTCCTAAATACAATCTGCCCTTCCTCCCAAAATAGCCCAGATATTACCATTCCATAAATGTCCACAGAGGATAAGTCTATCAAAGGTTACTAGCCACAATGGCTATGCTCAGCTTCCACAGTTGGAGGCAGTATGTTTCTGAATACCAATTGCTGGAAACTACAGGAGGAGAGAGTGCTCTTGCACTCAGATCCTGTTTGTGGGCTTTTGATTTTCCACTTTGTGAACAGGATACTGGAGTAAATGTGCCACTGGCCTGATCCAGCAGGCTCTTCTCATGTTTTTATGTTCACTGAATCATTTACCATGAAGTACTTAGGTTTAGTTTAACATGCATTCTTTTTAGAAACACTCTGGAGCACTGGATTCAAGTTTTTAAAACTAGATTCAAAAAGTTCTCTTTCGATTATGCCCAACACTTGTTCAGCATGGGCATTCCTGCTACTGTCCCTGGAGAAGCAGGCACCATTCCTACTCCCTCCCATTCCTGTGTGAATGATGCTATCAATTCTATGCTGTGAATGGAGATAATTGTCCCATGCCTCTCTCTTCCAAACCACACCTTGTGAAGTGATGCCAGTTCCAAAGGATTTCATATTATACCCTTTTGGAGGACAAATATGCAGCAGGGTTTTATTCTCAATTTCCTGATCTCATCCACAAAAGCACGAAGAAGCATATCAGGAGAGATCACAGCTGTTTCTTACCACAGTGCAAAAATACTTCCTGAATCAAATGTTAAAGCTAAGAATCCTATCAGCAGAATATCATAGAAATCCATTGCCAGATTCCAGACCAAAGATCAGGGGCAAAAATAAACTGTGTCCTGGCAGCTGTCTGAATAGTACCAACAAGGGAATGGGCCTTGTCAGTAGTTCCGCCCTTCTGTGGAATACTCTCTCCAGGGAAGCTCACCTGGAACTGACACTGACATCTTTTTGGCAACATGTGAAGATGTTTCTCCTCTCTCAGGTATTTGATTATTATTTTTTAATTTGAAGAAGTTGGTGGCTTTTGTTTTTTTTTGTGGGCAGGGCTGCAGCTCACTGCAGTGGTTAGACTTATATTAGAGGACTGGAGCAATTTTTTAATGGTTTGTGCTTCATGTTTAAATTATCTTGCTTTTCTTATGTTGTACTGTGAATTGTGCTATTATTTGTAAGTAGGGTTGCCATATTCTGGTTCCACAAATCCAGACAGGATAATTTGCATATTATACACATTATTTGTTAATTATGCAAATTAACCATATTAATAGTTGCATTATCAGTTGGGGCAGGATGTGAGGATTTTTTAAAAACTTACATTTTCAGCCTTAAATGCCTAGACTCTAGTTTCCAACACTATGGAATATTTATTTATTAAGAGGATTTATATCCTGCCTTTCCACTGTTAGTGGAAGAGCTCAGGGCAGCTTACAAACATAATAAAAACAATAAAAATACACAGTATAAAAACATAATAAAACACAAAATAGAAACAAACATAAAACAAGTCAATGCAGCAATATAAAAAGCCAGCATAAAACAAAAAGCCAGCAAAGCATCAATTAAAATTGTGACCAAGAGATTAACTGTACCAACATTTTTTTTTTTACTGCCTTCAAGTCGATCCCGACTTATGGTGACCCTATGAATAGCGTTTTCATGGTAAGCGGTATTCAGAGGGGGTTTACCATTGCCTCCCTCTGAGGCTAGTTCTCCCCAAGCTGCTCAGCTTGCCACAGCTGCACAAGCCAGCCCCTTCCTTGTCCACAACTGCCAGCTAGGGGGCAACTGGACTCCTTGGGACTATGCAGCTTACCCATGGCTGCACACGTGGCAGGGCACATAACCCCTGAGCCACTCACTGTGGGGATGATCTTTAGTTGGCCCTTTACACCCAGGAGACACGAGCAGCGATTTGAACTCACAGACTCTGGACTCCCAGCCAGGTTGTCCTCCCCATTGTGTTATACCAGCAACTAGGAAATGTGAAATGAACACACCACTACAACTTATAACACAGATAGAAATAAAGATTTCAGTATTATAAGTTCAGTCAATCATCTTATCTAAAGAGAGTAGTATCTGAGCATGTGTCTTTAGTACACTGATTCACACATACCAGATCAGGGAGACTGTGATAAAGGCTGGAACTTGATGGAGATGGAAAAAAATGGAATGAATTCTAGAGACCTGGCAAGCTATGCTAGCATTAGACATGGCAGCTGTTTCATTCCTATTGGTCGGGAGGGGGGAGCCATTCCTATTGGTCTTAAAGGGGGGAAAGGTTACATCCCACTGCATTTATATTATCTCTCTCTGTGTGAGTATATACATGTGTGTATATACAGTGTATATACTGTATATACACACATGAACACACATACATACATCCCTGGGGAAGAAATGAAGTAGGGTGATCTTTGGTGGGGAGATGCCTGCCAGTCATTTTGAAGAAAGATATGTATATATATAAAAAATACTTTTTAGCCTTTTCTGAATTGCTGCAGAGAGGCTCTGCTGGGTATGAGGGTGAATGTTGAATTCCAATACAAATTTACTTGGGAGTAAGCACCATTTAACAGGGTGGGGGAGGGGCTGAAAAATGCAAATGCTAATACCACAGACTTTTCTACAGAGACGTTTGCTTTTATATCTTGTATTTCTTCAGGGAAGAAGCGTTTGGTGGATTCATACCTCTTTATTCCACCCTCCCATTGCATGCAGACCCTCCCATTGCATTCACCACTTAAGACACATACCCTGAGACACACAGGCAATTAAGATGAAGACTGTTTTTCCTTGCTGACTTATCCAGAAAGTCTATGAATAAGGGGTGGAGCTGCATGTGTTGATCAAGTAAACATGTGCAGTTTTCTAAACTGCTAGATTCTGCATATGCAGCAGGCAGACAGGCTAAAATTCTTGATTTTCCCAGGACAACTGTGGTGTCCCTCATTGCCTAAGAACAATGGAAAATGGGAATAGGCTGATTTCTTACAAAATGGGCAGAAAACTGCTTTCACATTTTGCCTTCTATCTCTGGATCCACAAGGGTTAGAGACTTGTTTTTTTTTTAAAAAAAATGAAAGCTGAGAATCAGGGACACCTAAAAGGCTAAACAGGCACTGGGCAGCATGGCTAGAATCGAGGTAATTGCAGCCAAAGTATGCTTTAATTCAGCTTCGACACAACTAAAACATAATTAAAATGTTCTGTACCATTTTAGAAGAACACTACAGGAACATGGGATGGAGAAAGCAAAAAGTAACCCTAGTGGCTTTGTGTGCACATAACCACACACACCTTGGCCTGTTTCCCCATCACTGACAAACTGCAGACTCATTTTGAATCCTACTGCCCATGGAAAATAGTTAAAAACCAGCTAAGCTTTTAAGGTAAGATTAATATGCAGCCAAATGTTAAGAATTCATACACATTCTTTGCAAGGGCCACCGATAAAATGTGATGTCTAAAATTAGCCAAAAGAACTTGTATGGAGAATGTATCTGAAGAGACAAAAGGGCAATAGCACACAGGAGCATTTCAGCTTTATTGCTACGTAATATTGCACATGATAAGAATTTTATTGTACCACTTAGACTTCAGCATGTCTCAGCTGGATGAAATTCAATATGGCTGTGAGGTGCAATAAGGCTGGGGATTTCAGGCTGTGTGGATAATTTAAAGGACCAGAAGCTATAAATAAATCCAGATGTCAAGAACAGGCTCTTTTCTTTTTGCTTTCTAACGCAGTAGTAGTAGTCCTCTTAACTATTTATACTGCTTGCTCTATTAGGACTTTCCACAAAAACAAGAAAGAAGCTCACTTATTTGAAGAGTAAGACTGAATGCCCTGGCCACTTACTATGTGGTATAGTTGGCATACTTTTACCACCACTGCTGTCTTTGTGAAATAGCAAGAGGCTTTGAGCTGGAAAACACTTTATGGTATCCTCATTTGAATTCTCCACTGACACACCCAAATTTAACATGTAGAACTACTTGACAAATGGAGTACAGAAGCACTTGCTGGATCAGGCCAGTGGCCCATTTGGCCAGCATCTTGTTCTCACATTGGCCAACCAGATGCCTATGGGAAGACTAGCAACTGGTATTCAGAAGCATACTGCCTCCCACAGAGGAGGTAGAACACAGCTAGTGTGGCTAGTAACCATTGATTACATTATAACTCCATGAATTTATCTAATCATCATTTAAAGCTATCCAAGCTGGTGGCTATTGCTACTTCTTGTGGAAGAAGTACATCCATCATGCGGCATGCCTCAATTCAATGATCCTGACAATTGCTATAGAAACTTATAATGTGATACCACAGAGTGCTCTCTGTAACAAGTACATCTAGAGATTAGGATGGGGGTGGATAGCCTGCCATGGGACACTGTTTTTGGTGGCATCTCTGTAGGAAACACAATGTATTCCACAGCCCTTGGGCCGTTGCCCTCAAAAACAATGCTATGGCATGCTAATACTAGAGTCAGTTCAACTATGCCAATACAAATGCTCTTACAGCATGAGATGCTCAATGTTTTATTTTTCAGTAGAAGGAGGGAAGATACTGTTCAAGTGTTTAAATGTGTTTTTTAGAACAAACATCAAAATCTTGAGAGCCAAGTGGTCAGAGTGCTGGACTAAAACATAGGGAAAATGGAAATGGACTGCCTTCAAGTCGATCCCGACTTATGGCGACCCTATGAATAGGGATTTCATGGTAAGCAGTATTCAGAGGGGGTTTACCATTGCCTCCCTCTGAGGCTAGTCCTCCCCAGCTGGCTAGGGCCTGCTCAGCTTGCCACAGCTGCACAAGCCAGCCCCTTCCTTGTCCGCAACTGCCAGCTGGGGGCAACTGGGCTCCTTGGGACTATGCAGCTTGCCCACGGCTGCACAGGTGGCAGGGCAAGTAACCCAAGCCACTCACTGTGGGGGTGATCTTCAGGTGGCCCTTTACACCCAGGAGACATGAGCGGGAATTTGAACTCACAGACTCTGGACTCCCAGTCAGGCTGTCCTCCCCACTGTGCTATACCAGCACCATTATGAAGCTCACTAGGTGACCTTGGGACAGTCACCATCTCTCAGCCTAATCTACCTCACAGGGTAATTGTGAGGATGAAATGGGAAAGTGGAAAACTATGTATGCCACTCAGAGTTCCTTGGAAGAAACAGATCTTGCCTAGCTCAGAAGGAAGGTGTACAGTTTCCACTGACTACAGGGTTATAATGACCAAGGACTAGATTATTGTCCATAATAAAAAAAATGATATTTAAGTTTGGTGTGGCTTTTTCTCTTTGTTTCAGTAGAACTTACCATACAATCCAAACCCAAGATCTGCCAGGATGAGTGAGTTTGGAATAGGCAGATCTTGGGCTATCCTGGCTGAGTCAGGGCTCAGCCGGGGCTATGCTGGCATAACTCCCTAATGCCAGCTCAGCTGGGGATATGCTGGTATAATTTCCTCAGCCCAGCTGAGGCCCGACTGATGGAACAAGCCAGCAGAATTTACACTAGCATAAGTCCCCCAAAAGGGGAACTCTGGGGATGTGGCAGGGGCAGGATGGGGCAAAGAGAGATTTATGCCTATTCCAAACCTGTTTAAGCTCAGTCACATGACCTGGCAACTAGACGGAATGTATGCCAGCAAAAAAGGTGGTGTAAGTCAAACTGTGTTTTAAAAGCTTGTTTTCCCTCTTCTGGGATTGCCCCAGCTTAGCCAGCAGTAGCCCTGCTCCTGAACAGAATTTGGAATGGGGTAACTTATGTGGGTTTTACTTAACTTAAACCAGCGTAAGTTCCCCCAACTTTAGGATTGCTCTGTTCGTCATGGATAACTTCAGCTAAATTGGGCTAGTGCAACTTATACCAACCCATAGATATTTTGGACTCAAACTCTCATCAGCCCCAGCCAGCACAGCTGTCCAAAAGATCTAGAAGGCAGCAGGTTGGTGAAGGCTGGGCTAGCGTGCAATGCAAAGAAGAGACATGCACACACTAGAGATAACCATATGCACAACTAATGATTTACTTGTTATTTTCATCACAGCAATCCCACCACTGAAGAGACAAATAGCTGTTTAGTTTTAAAAGCAGCTTGTTTGTCTTCTGTGGGAGCTACTATTGCAAAGCGCCAGGCGTATTCATTGGTCTCTCCTGCTTGGCCATCTTTGGATTAAGTCCCAAGAAAATAAAGTTTTGAAATGCAACTTTATCAGAACAAATGTTAATTCAAAGATTTATGGAACAACATGACCAGTTGGATTATGCTGAAGCAGAAACACACTAACCAAAAGTATCTCTAAAAGGTTAACTATATAAAATGAGAGTCATTCATGATCAAACTAAATTGCAGAGCCCTGCAATTACTTAGTAATGAAGTTCTGATTTACTTTTTTTCTTGATCCATATCATATGTTAAAGAGATTGCTTTTACATTTTTAATTTTATGATAGGATAAAAAGCATTAGTGACATTTTCTTAATAGCAAAGCTTTAACCACTTGTAGGAGACACGGCCACAGCATTTGATGAAAATCCTTCATGCTAAGTTATTTCAGGTATGATAAACCTAGTCCTTGGCCATGCATTAAGAAATATCAGATAAATTATTGAAATGTGCGAGTTCTTGTCTTCTTTTTGGAGCCTATCACTTAAAAGCTAGGATATACACAATAAATAAATGTTGCTAACAACAAGCTATGCATGGCATCAAAATAATAAAAAAAACCCACAAACCTATTTCCTCATTTTGAAAGACTCAACTAAAATGGATTGTTTTAATCAGTAATGCAAAGTGAAGAAAAGTGAACAAAAATCTACTAACGAAAGCCATTATTCAATCTTTATATATAAAAGTGTCCCACCTCTTTCTTCACATTCATATAAACTGATGGAGTCTTTTCCACATAGCAATGAAACAAATTTATCTTGATAAATGACAGGAAATTTATAACATTTTTTCCAAACTCTTTTGGAAACATTGTGTTAGCATCAGAAAACTCTGGTGAAGCCAGCCATGTTAAATACTGATAGAAGTTTGCATAAATGAGAAAAATTATACATGAAGGAATATTTTGGCCAAGAGTGGGAGCAGGAGCAAATGTTTTCCTTCAGCCTTGACTCTGAAGTTGTTCAAATGTTTATGGATTGCCATTATTACTCATGGGAACTGGGCATGTGTTGGTAGAGAGCCAGTGTGGTGATTAGAGTGTTGGACTAGGACCTGGGAGACCAGGGTTTAAATCCCTACTCACAGGCCTGTAGCCAGTCTTCATTGTTAGGCAGAGCTTGGAAAAGTTACTTTTTTGAACTACAACTCCCATCAGCCCAATCCAGTGGCCATGCTGGCTGGGGCTGATGGGACCTGTAGTTTTAAAAAGTAACTTTTCCAAGCTCTGTTGTTAGGTGGGGCAGCTACATTTCTATGTGGGGCCTTTGAGAGAGGAGAGGCGCATAGTGCCAGCCAATCCCCCACACACGCTGGTGGAGAGGATGTGAGGGCTAGGCCATCCCTGTCACTTCTCCTCCATCCAGAGTGTGTGTTAATATACATGAATGGAGTTTCATCTGTTGAATTATCTCATTTTTTGAGAGAGAGATCCCCCAAAAAACCAGACTCAAAAGCTTGACTTTCACAGTCCCCTTTCACCTGTGGTCTGTCCCTATTTTCTGATTCTTCATAAAATGAACTACTTTGGTAAAGACAGTGAGCTCCTGAGCTTGGTTTTGATGTTGCACTAGGTATCTCAGTTTTAGATTCCACCTGAAAAATAAACTTGTGCATTCTACAAGTTTAGGGAAAGGCAGAGAGAAAATAAATACTATAGGGTGTGTTTGTTAACTCCTCCTTGAGAGGCCCTCCTAATGTTGTTCTTGGCCTTTAGATGTTCCTTCCTGCTGGACAATCAAGGGAAAACATTTAACTGGCTGCTATATAAATGACAAATTAAGCAATTGGAAACTAATTGTGGAAAGCAATTGAGGTTTTTTCTGGATGCTGGGTTGATTTTTCTGTCCAGAAACCCTGAAACTGTACACATTGGGAAAATCAGAAGTTAAGTCTCAGTTACAGCCTAGGTGTCCAGCCAGCCACCTAGCTAACTGTAGTGCACACAGCAATATATCTATTGATCTAGGGCTGTTTTCAACCCGTCCAATCAAGAAGAAAAAGAAAAAAATAACCACTATGATTGTGAGTATAGTGAGTGCTTTAAAAGAATAAAGGGTAGCCATTTTTTAAGATGACTTTATCTCTTTATTTTACCCTTTAGCAATAATCATCCAATCCTGCTCTACTCATCATAATTCATTAATGGGCAAAAAACCCCTTGTGGTTTAAGAACATACATATAGCCAACAGATATTTTATGATGTTTTTAGTGCTTTTGTTTGCCACCCTGGGCTCCTGCTGGGAGGAAAGGTGGGATATTAAGCAAATAATAAATAAATAATATTTCTATCAAACTTTAAAAAGCAGGGAAATTGGACAGCTATAGTGAATGCACCAGGGGAGCAGGAGACCTGACCTCCTCTCTGACATATTGTACTGCCCTATAAATTTGTCAAAATACAAATACAAGTTGGGTTGGTCTTTCACAGTCTAATCTACTTTCTGTGTAGCTTGGAAGAATTTAGAAACATGTGCCTCTGAACATATGGTGAGTGGTGGGAATGCATAGATCTATTGCATACTTATAGAGTTCAGTGGGATTTACTCCCCTGAAATCATGCTTAGGATACATGAAATTGACCACAGAGGATGGCAAGGGGAGGAGGAGGGAGGGGAGAGAACAGGTTTGATCATTTGCATGCTTATTGAGTTCAATGGGATTTACTCCCATGCAATCCTGCTTAGGATAGGTAAAACTGACCATGGGGGGGAGGAAGAAGGGAGGGGGAGGGGGAGGGGAAGGAGGAGGGGAAGGAGGGAATTAGAAGGGGATGGGGGAGGGAAGAGGAGAAGGAAGGAGGAAGGGAGGGAAGAGGGGAGCAGAAGGAGTGGGAGGGGAAGGAAGGGATTGGGAGAGGGAGGGGAGAAGGAAGGGAAGGGGCAAAAGGGTGGTGATGGGTGGGAGGGAGGAGGAGAGGGCAGGTTCGATAATTTGCATGCTTATTGAGTTCAATGGGATTTACTCCCGTGCAATCATGCTTAAGATAGGTGAAATTGACCATGGGGGGGAGGTGGAGGAAGAAGGAAGGGGGAGGAGGAAGGAAAGGAGGGAATTAGAAGGGGATGGGGGGAGAGGGGCAAGGGAAGAGGGAGGGGAGGGACAAGAGGGAGGGGAGGTTTGATCATTTGCATGCTTTTTGAGTTCAGTGGGATTTACTCCTGTGCAATCATGCTTAGGATAAGTGAAACTGATCTGGGGGAGGGGGAGGGAGGGAGGAGGCGGGGAGGGGAGGAGATTTGGTGGGTGGGTACTGGGCAGAGGGAAAGCCCCTTTCCTTCACAAAAGGAAAACATTGTGAACAGTATGATTGCTTTTTAGCATTTCCCCCACCTTTTTATTCTACAGCAGCCACATGTAGCCTCCCACCCAAATTTAAAACAAAGCTTCACTGGCCACACTCATACCAGACCATTATTCCTCTTTAGACAATCATGGCTTCTCCCAAAGAATCCTGGGAAGTGCAGTTTGTGAAGGGTGCTGAAAGTTGCTAGAAGACACCCTATTCCCCTCACAGAGCTACAATCCCCAGAAGAGCAGCTGACTCTTAAACCACTCTGGCTACTGGAGCTCTGTCAGGGGAATAGGAGTCTCCTCCCAGCACCCTCCACAACTTCCCAGGATTCTTTGGGGGAAGCAATGACTGTTTCAAGTGAAATAAAGGTCTGATGTGGGTGTGGCCCCCGGATAAGCCAAGCAGCTGTGAGTCTGGCTTTTAGAATGACAGTTGGTTCTTATTGAGTATGCCCAAGCTTATCATTGACTCCAATGCTAAATTTCTTAAATTAATTAAAAATCGGCCAGGCATTTTTTTTTAACTTTTAAACTGCAGGAGATGAAGGTCAGAGTATGGGGCAAGGTCAGTAATAGGATCGCAGGTACTCTGTGAACATGGCTGATTTTTAATTAATTTTGACAAATTATGAGACCACTGACAGAAAAAAGTTCAACAGGGGTCTGGTTTTCTCTCTCTATTTTTATTATTTATTTATTTATTGCATTTGTATACCGCCTCAATGCCGAAGCTCTCTGGGTGGTTTACAACAATTAATTTTTACACTTTGAACTCTTGATTCTCTCTGAGTGTTTTGTGTATCACTATGAAAATTTAGAGGGTGTTTAAGCAAGCATTTCTAAGTTCAGGACTATACGTTTTGTAAGGTTTTGTTTTGAAATGAGTTTATGGGAAGCAGCAGAATGGCATGGGGGTATTTTCAATTTAATATTGTGGAATGTGAAAAGTCCATGCTGGCTATAATATATAGCAAGTGGTAAGCGGCGGTAATGCAGCCGAAGCTCTGCTCACGGCCGGAGTTCGATTCCAATGGAAGGAGGAAGTCGAATCTCTGGTAAAAGGGGTCGAGGTCCACTCAGCCTTCCATCCATCCGTGGTCAGTAAAATGAGTACCCGGCATATGCTGGGGGGTAAAGAAAGGCCGGGAAAGGAACTGGCAATCCCACCCCATATATACGGTCTGCCTAGTAAACGTCGCAAGATGTCACCCTAAGAGTCGGAAATGACTCGAATATAAGTGTGGGGACACCTTTACCTTTTAATAACTACAGAATTAAAAAAAAATCTTACTGTAGGCAAACAAACATGCTTCTGTATTGCTGGCTGGGTAGACAGCACAACTGAAACTGACACTCAGAGCAAAGGAAATTCCAAGGGGTGGAGTCTAACTCTAGCTCATGCTACAAAGTTATAATGTTTAACTCTTCAAGGGTCATGTTCCTATACAAGCTGTTTTTTTCAGGATCACTTAAGTAATTATATGGTGATTGTCATAATGAAAAATCCACCCTCAGTCAGGGAAAGTCTTGAGTGAGCAGACATTTGGGGGCTCTTCCAGATGATGCTTTTGTTGTGCACTCACCTTGCCTTATTCACTAAATTTTTCAGTGTCGTATTCTTAAATTGCTCCTGTTCTTAAAACAAACTATCATTCTTTAAATGGAGGTTGTCATTGTCTGTATTGCTACAAATTAAAAAGAAGACAGTTCCCCCCCAAAAAAATAGGGGGGAGGGAGGAAGCACAGTTCTAGGGCACCCCGATTGGCTTCTCCCCCCAGCTACAGGCCTGCCTACTCAGCCATGGAGCTCACTGGGTGACCTTTGGCTAGTCTCTGTCTCGTCGCCTAACCTACCTTAAATGGCTGTTGTGAGGATGAAATGGAGAAGAAGAGAACCATGTCCACCACCTTGACCTTCTTATACCTAAGGCACTTTTGAATTTCAGGTTTTTATTTTAAATCTGAAAATATTACATGGGGGGATGAAACAAATGGAAAAATAATGACCGAATTACAAGTTAATGATTAATAAACAAGCAAGCTTCAAACAGAAATTATTTCTATCAGTACTGATTATTCATAGTGGGGATTGGCCTGTGCATTAGGAAACTGACCAACTGCTAATATTTTACTGTGTTTTACTTTATTGTTTCAGGTATTTATTGTTTCAACCCACCAAGGGATCTTATGACAAAAGGTGGGATATATGTTTTTTAAATAAAAGGTCTAGGTTTTCTAGGCCATGTTCCAATTCCTAAAAAAGGATCTAAAAAGCATTGTAATTTTTCTGCAAATAAAGACTGGCTTCTAAAGTCATGCCTTCTTTTTTTACAGCAGTTGCTACCTAAAAACATCTACCAGGAAAATGGCTGTTTGTATCTTAAAGAGTCCAGCAAATCTTCTATCAGACTCTTCTCTCCCAACAACATCAAAGATAGCAAAGGCTGGGGCTTAAGGAGATCTACTCTCTGGTGTTCTGTCCTCTCTCTCAGTGCTCCTCCTGGCTCAAATGGATGCCTGTCCCTGAAAGCCAGGTTGAAATCAGCTTTCAGTGGTCTTTCATCTTCAAAGGATTTACACTTGTTTATTTATTTTAGTTGACAAATCTGCCTGGAGAAAGGCGCTTTTTTTAAAAAAAAAAAACCCTCTGCATTATCTTTCATAGACACAAACTGACCCAACAAGATTTTTTTTAACCTGCTTTTATGAAAGTTTTGCTTGTTTTGGAGCTCACAATCCAGTGAGGTATTTATGTGCATACTTAACTCTGCAACTATCATGGTTGCCCTGAGGCAGCAAAAAACAACACCGTTTGGACAGTTTGCCACATCGACACTTTAAAGAACAAAACAGCATTAATCACTACCCTTCTGTGACTTTTCTCCTTCGTGATGTTCAGGTTAAGTTAAAATTATCCCACACCTGTACCTTGCAGGAAATACCAAACTGCTAGACTTCTTACAATAGAATTTCTTTCATCAGCAAAACACATCTGGACACTTTGGGGAATCTTCAAGCACTCGTGGTTCTATCACTAACATGAAAATGTTGTTCATTTTTCTAGACACAGATAACCTCGCTGTAGAGAGAAAATGTTACACACACAAATACATAGCAATTGCACAAGTATGTGTATGTATGGAAGTTGCAGAACACAAAAACAAAACGTGACAATAGTTAGGCAGCTGCTATGTTGATTCAGTTCTCAATCATCTGGCCGCTATTGTTTTACTTCTGTTTGTTACCCTAATTGCCTGCCATTTCTATTGTCTTTTGCATTTCTATGTCATTTTTAACATTTTATTTTAACTTAAGAAATACAAATATTAGAAGGAAAGAACAGGATAACTGATGACTGAATAGGGTTTACCTGAATCTACAGTGCCAATGTTTTTGGGAAATGATCCAACAGAAAAGTTATAAAACTATGGGTAGTATTCTCAGGGGTATAGTCATCCAGGGTCTCAGGGGTCTTAGACCTCTTACCTTTTTGGGAGCTGGGCCCCAGCAGGGTCCTACGTCTCCAGCATCCTATGAGCCAATCAGCATGAAAGAGGAATATGTTAGCCACTGAGAAGAGTCTTCTAAGTTTTCCTTGTTGTCTCCTGCTGACTGGAGTGAAAGGAGTTCCTATTAGTTCCTACTTCAAAAAGCCAAATTGTGGGAAGTGAGAATTCTGTAACTGCAAAAGAGACAGCAAATCCTGATGATAGCACTACATCCACATTATCAAGTAGTTTGGTAACAGGAGATAAATATGTAGACACTGAACTTAGTAATTCAAGCAATATCTCTGACAATGAGAAAGCACAGTCAAATGGTGACAGTGATAGAGAAGAGAAGCAGAAAGCAGTATTCAAGCCTGGCCAGATTATTCTATAAACTTAGAATGGGATGTGGCTTTGACTATTATGAAAGGACCCTGCATTTCTGAATTTGCCACTACACTCCTGTATTCAGTGCTAGTCCTACTCAGAGAAAACCAACTGAAGTTAATAGAACGGGCCATTAGCCTCACCTGAAGGGTGGTTTTCCCAGGTATCCTGCCATCACGTGGGTAGTCATAGCACATCTAGCATCCGAAGGCAAGAATGTACTGGAGTTAAGATCTGTAGTGAGCAAGCCCCTCCTACTCCAGTTTCATTCGCGACGAGTCCGGCGAGAGACATCTTGAGAGAAATGCAACGGCCAACAGGCCTTCTAGCAAGGAAAATACAAAACTGGCCCAGTAGGGCAAACGTTTCCAACAAACATAGAGAGTGTAACTTAACTCCATTGCCGAAATGGCAAAGTTGAACCATATACTGTAGTAGGTGACATCCACATTCAAAAATCCTCCAAACGGGAGGGCTGTGATGGCAGGATACCTGGGAAAACCACCCTTCAGGTGAGGCCAATGGCCCGTTTTCCCCAGGTAGCATGCCATCACGTGGGATGTACCAAAGCAGCCCCAGAAGGGAGGGACCACCCACTGCTTACTCAGTGCTTACTCATGAGAAAGGACCTGTTGCAGAACACACCTTCCAAAGGAAGCCTCGGCAGAAGCGTAGCGGTCTATCTTATGATGTTTGATAAAGGAGTCTGGAGAAGACCAAACCGCTGCTCTACAGATGTCTGCAAGAGGTGAGTTGGTTGCAAAAGCGGCCATAGTGGCAGCTGACCTGGTGGAATGCGCCGTTATTTTACTAGGCACTGGCAATTTTAGTGACTCATACGCCAGGGCAATGCAGGCGCACAACCAACAAGACAGGGTAGATTTAGAGACCTATTTCCCGAGAGTCCTTGGGTGAAAGGATACAAATAGAGTCTCCATCAATCTTATGTCATGAGTCCGAGAGAGGTATATCTTGAGGGCCCTTCTGACATCCAGCGAGCGCCAGGCCTTCTCCATTAGATGAGTGGGCTTAGGACAAAATGACGGAAGAACAATGTCCTGGTTACAGTGGAAAGTTGAGCTGACCTTGGGATGAAGGGATGGATCTGGACGCAACACAACTGAGTCCTTGTGAAAGATACAGAGATGACGCACCGATGACAATGCTCCCAGTTCCAAAACTCTTCTCGTTGAGGTGATTGCCACCAGGAACAGGACCTTGAAAGATAACAGTCACAGAGGCACTGACCCAAGGGGTTCAAAGGGAGAGCAGTGAAGAGCTTGGAAAACCTTAGGTAGACTCCAGGAAGGGAAATGACGATACACTGCTGGAGAGAGGAGGGCAGCTCCCTTCAAAAAGCACCTAATGAGTGGATGCGAACCCACAGAAACGTCAGAGGGGGAGGCGGACCGGATTGACGAGATCATGGAGGCATGATGACGCAAAGGTGTTAGCTTTGAGTCCCATTTTCAGTCCCCTATAAAGGAACTGCAGAACTTGTTGTACCGTAGCTCGAGAAGGTCGGCAACCTTGCCCTGCACACCATTTTGAGAAGGCAAGCCACATACTCTGGTAGATACGATTCGTCAATGGCCTTCTAGACGCCATAGTTGTATCAACAACCCCCTGAGATAGGCCTGAGTTAATCAGCTGCCTCCGTTCAAATGCCAAGCCATCACTCAGCCATTTGGGGTCTGGATGCTAAATCGGTCCCTGAGACAGTAGATCTGGCCTGACCTTGGTGAATACCCTTGGTGATGACGCAAGCCCGAAGGGCATAGCCATATATTGGAAATGATGGTGGCCAAATGCGAACCTCAGGAACTGTCTGTGGGCAGGGCAGATTGGTATGTGGAGGTATGCCTCCTTTAGGTTGACGAAAGCCAAGAAGTCTCCCTGTTGTAGAACCTGTATAATTGAGGCAAGGGACTCCATTTTGAACCGTCGATACGTCACAAAGTGGTTGACGAACTTGAGGTCCAAAACCTCCCTCCATAACAGATCGCGCTTGGGAACTGCAAACAGGATGGAGTAAACACTCCGCGATCTCTCTGCTGGTGGGATGGGTTCTACTGCCACTATGTTTAGGAGATGTTGGATTGCTTCCTGCATAACTCTCTGCCGTTCTTGGGTTTTGGGAAAGGGGGAGGGAAGGAATCTGTCTGGGGGGGGTCAGCCAAAACTCTATGTTGTAGCCTTGAGAAAAAAGATCTCTGATCCAAGAAACATGGGTGAGGTCCAGCCAGAGTCCTGCGTAGTGCAGTAGCCTGCCTCCTATAGAGATGGCATCAGAATTGCCGACGCTGGTGCGCTCCCCATCCGTATGAAGAAGTGGAACGGCTTTGCCGTCCCTGGTACTGAGCCTTGCCCTGGAACAACTGTTTGAGCCAGGTTCTCTTGGAGGCATGGAAGTCTGCAAATCGCAGGTCGTGGCCTTGCCCCCCAGGCCGCACTCCTTGAAAGGGCTGAAAGGATCAGTATGGAGCAAATCTCCGAAATGGCCTGCAGTCATCTTTTTTGGACGTGGCTAAGGTAGGCTTTCTGTTGTCTTTGGGATCTACCAGCACTGCTTTAAGGGCTTGCTCACTGAACAGCAACACTCCCGAGTATGGGGCTGTGGATAAATTGACTCTAGCTGTGGTATCAGCATCCCAGTGACAAAGCCAGAGGGTTCATTGCGCCACTACTTCTGCAGCCATTGCTCATGCTCCTTGTTGTGATGCATCCAAAGTAGCATCAGCTACAAATGCTGCCACTTTGTGCAGCTTGATCAGACCCTTTCTGAGTTTGGGCGTGTCTGGATTTGGGTCTTCCAAGAGCTTGTCCAGCCACATCATCGAGGCTCTTGAAAAAATGGATGCCGCTACAGACACTCGAGTGGAATAGGCAATGGCTTTATGGTTCTTTAGCAGGGCGAAGTCTAGACACCTTTCAGATGGGTCCTTAAGCTGGAAGTCTCCTTCTTTTGGGAGGAGAGACTGGAACACCAAGTTAGAGATTGGCTGATCTACTCCTGGGACATTCAGGTGGGCCATGAAGTCAGGAGCTACAGTGTAATGTCCTTTGGCCCTGGCAGAGAAGTGACGTGGGTGCAATGGCCGAGCCCATTCCTCTCTGGCCAGCTTGTCAATGGGATCTGGGACCAGGATGAAGTGTTCCACCGATCTGGGAGACTTGAGGACTCTGGCCCCCTTCACGGGAGGGGCAAGATATTGGGTTGGCACGGCTTGGAGTCCTAGCATGTCCAAAACTCTTCGGCACAGCGGGAGATAGTGAGCTGAGTCAAACAGACGATAGGAAGAGTCCTCCTCCAATTCTGAATCTTCACTCCATTCATCATCTTTGGCCTGAGGAAAGGCAGAGGGGCCCTCCGATCCAGCGCCATCACCTCCAATTCTACCTCTGGCAACATCAAAAGGATCTGGAGGAGATGGCACAGCGTCATTAGGAATGTGATCACCCATTGCTCTGGGCTTCCGCTGAGGTACTTGCTGCTGGGAGACTGACTGTAATTGAGAGAGGAACCCTAGTAAATCCTTCATCTGGGAAAGAAACTCGGGGTTTAGTTGCAGGCCTAGGAGAGGATCAGGTATGGCTGCCTGAGGCTCCAAGGCCAGGGCTTGCCCTTGTTGGGTCAGGTGAGGCTGACCTGATTGGTGAGATGTCGTTGCCATCGACTGAGATGGGCAGACCAAACTTGGTTGGCCTGATTCATCGCCTGATGAGCCAGTAGGTGAGTGAAAGAGCACTGACAAAGCCTGTTGACCAGTGTCCACCGAATCCGACACTGAAATGTATCGAGTTCGCTTGGAGGCAGTATGAGTAGAGAGGTGTTTGGTCTTGGCGACGGCCTTGGAGTGGAGCTTGGGATGCTTATACTTTGAAGCTTTGTGATGCGACTGAAGCTTGCGATGCTGGTGATCACCTGTCTGCAGGTCTGTCTCGGGTCGCTGATTTGCCATTATAACACACAGCAAGGCAGGTGAATATGCGCAGTAGTCACAATCTGCAGAGGCCAGGCAGATGTGCTTCCACGGAGAGAGGGAATGGCACAGTTCTGTTCCTGTGCGCTATATGAGGTAATGGATTGCAGTACACGCCCACAGGGGGAGGGGGGTGCAGTACTGGTCATGTGCACTAGCTGAAGAGATATATCTGTGCACTGTATGAGGCAATGGATCACAGTACATGCCCACAGGTGGTGGGGGTACTGGTCCTGTGCACTAGCTGAAGAAAAATATATCTTAGTGCATGCCCACTAGGGGGGTGAGGTACTGTCATTGTGCACTATAGCAGGAAAAAGAGTGGTAGTACACGTTCACAGGAGGGGGACGGTACTATCCTTAATACTGTGGCTTCAGTAGCATGAATCCCTTAGAAGAATTCTGTTACTGTGCACTGACAAAATAATCAAATGGAAAGGAGGAACCACCATCCACTCCTCATTCAAACAACAGATGCAGCCAGCCAAGAGAGAAAGGAGAAAAATAAAAAGGGCGGGAGATTCAAAATAAAGAGATCCAAAAACCAAAATGGCGGTTCTGAGGCTCGCTGCTGCCTGAGCACATTCAAGTTGCCTGGGGAGGACAGCAGACAGAAGCTGCCGCAAATGCGGCTTCCTGTGAGTTCCTCAGAAGGAAATGGCCAAGGGAAGGTGGCAACCACAGGGTTCCCCTGCAAGCCACTGATAAGTGATGGGAAAGGGAAAGGCTGAGCAGGAGCGTGGCGCAACGCCAGGAGGCTATGGAGAGCCGCACTCCGGAACAGGACAGTTGAGGTGCAGCCAATGGCTGAGGCAGCGAACGGCCGCAAAGGCAAGCTGCAGAAGCAGCTGGCAGCAACAGAGGCCGCATGTTGAAGCTAGAGGCGGCGCGAAAGCAGATTGTGGCCAGAGACGCCGCAATGGCGCCGCAGGAAAAAGGGGGGAAACAGCAGAAGAAGCCAATGTGACTTCACAAAAAGCTTAGAGATGACCTGAAAACAAAAAAGGACACATACAGGAAGTGGAAAAAAGGTCTGGACACAAAGGAAGAGTACAGGCAGGTATCATGGAATTGCAGGGGCGGTGTCAGGAAGGCTATGGCTGAGAATGAGCTGAGGCTAGTGAGGGATGCTAAAAGCAACAAAAAAGCTTTCTTCAGGTATGTCCATAGTAAAAGACAGAGAAAAGAAATGGTGGCACAGCTATTCAATGAGGATGGCAAAATGATAACAGATGACAAAGAAAAGGCAGAAGTGCTCAATTCCTACATTGGCTCACTCTTCTCCCAGAAAAGGGCCTATGACCCTCCTGGGAAACATGAAGTAGAAGGGTCAGGATTGGACCTTGAGATTGATAGACAAATGGTCAAGGAATACCTAATCATTTTGAATGAGTTCAAATTGGCAGGTTCTGATAAACTGCATCCTACAGTATTGAAGGAACTGGCTGAAGAACTCTCAGAACCACTGTCTATTTCTTTGTGAAATTGTGGAGAACTGGTGAAGTGCCAGATGACTGGAGGAGAGCTAATGTTGTCCCTATCTTCAAAAAGTGCAGAAAGGAGGAACCGGGGAACTACAGACCAGTCAGCCTAACAGCAACCCCTGGAAAAACTCTGGAGAAGAATATAAAGCAGTCAATCTGTAAGCACCTTGAAAACAATGCAGTGATTACTAGGACCCAACATGGATTTATGAAGAACAAATCCAGCCATACTAATCTCATCTCATTTTTTGATCGGGAAACCTCCCTTGTAGACTGTGGGAATGCTGTGGACATAATATATCTCGACTTCAGCAAAGCTTTTGACAAAGTGCCCCATGATATTCTGATTAGCAAGCTAGCTAAATGTGGGCTGGATGGAACAACTATCAGGTGGATCCACTGTTGGCTCCAGAATTGTACTCAAAGAGTGCTTATCAATGGTTCCTTCTCAAACTGGGCAGAACTAACGAGTGGGGTACCACAGGGGTCAGTCCTGGGCCCAGTGCTCTTCAACATTTTTATTAACGACTTGGATGAGGAGGTACAGAGCATACTTATCAAATTTGTAGATGATACAAAATTGGGGGGCATAGCTAATACTGTGGAAGACAGAAAAAAATTCAAAGGGAGCTTGATAGGCTGGAGCATTGGGCTGAAAACAACAGAATGAAATTCAACAGGGATAAATGCAAAGTTCTACACTTAGGAAAAAGAAACCAAATGCACAGTTGTAAGATGGGGGATACTTGGCTCAGGAATACTACACGTGAGAAGGATCTTGCAATTGTTGTTGATCACAAGCTGAATATTAGCCAACAGTGTGATGTGGCTGCAAAAAAGGCAAATGCTATATTAGGCTGCATTATTTATTTATTTATTTAATTTATATACCGCCCTAAGCCAAAAAGGCTCTCTGGGCGGTGTACATAAAAGATAAAACAAGCAAAATATATAAATACAGTAAATATAACAGAATCAAAAGTCAAAACAACAAACAACAACAACCAAGCATCATCAAAATATAACAATAACAAGATACTGTTTAAAATACACGATAAAAACAATTAGTAAGATACATTTTAAAATGCCTGGGAGTATAAAAAGGTTTTCACCTGGCGCCGAAAAGATAGCAGCGTCGGCGCCAGGCGTACCTCATCGGGGAGACTATTCCACAATTTGGGGGCCACCACCGAGAAGGCCCTAGTTCTGGTCACCACCCTCCGAGCTTCTCGATGGGATGGCACTCGGAGGAGGGCCTTAGATGTCGAGCGCAGTGTACGGGTAGGTTCGTATTGGGAGAGGCGTTCCACCAGGTATTGCGGTCCCATGCCGTGTAGGGCTTTATAGGTCAAAACCAGCACTTTGAATTTAGCCTGGAAACAAATAGGAAGCCAGTGCAGATGGGCCAGAACAGGTGTTATATGAGCGGACCTTCTGGTCCGCGTCAGTAGTCTGGCCGCTGCATTCTGGACTAGCTGTAGTTTCCAAACTATTTTCAAGGGCAGCCCAACGTACAGCGCATTGCAGTAGTCCAACCTAGAAGTTACCAGAGCGTGAACAACTGAGGCGAGGTCATCACTGTCCAGATAGGGACGTAGCTGGGCTACCAGTCGAAGATGGTAAAAAGCGTTCCGTGCCACCGAGGCCACCTGGGCCTCGAGAGACAAGGAAGGATCGAAAAGGACTCCCAAGCTACGAACCTGTTCCTTCAAGGGGAGTGTAACCCCATCAAGAACAGGATGAACATCCTCCATCTGGGCAGTGAAGGCACTCACCAACAGCGTCTCGGTCTTGTCTGGATTGAGCTTCAGTTTGTTAGCCCCCATCCAGTCCATTATCGCGGTCAGGCAACGGTTTAGCACGTTAACAGCCTCACCTGAAGAGGATGAAAAGGAGAAATAGAGTTGCGTGTCATCAGCATACTGATGACAACGCACCCCAAAACTCCTGATGACCGCACCCAGCGGCTGCATGTAGATGTTGAAAAGCATGGGGGACAGTAATGATCCCTGCGGGACTCCACAATGGAGAGTCCAGGGTGTCGAGCAGTGTTCCCCAAGCACTACCTTCTGGTGACGACCCACCAAGTAGGAGCATTAACAGAGGTATAGTTTCCAAATCGTGTGAAGTATTAGTTCCCCTCTATTCAGCACTGGTTAGGCCTCATCTTGAATACTGCATCCAGTTCTGGTTTCTGCACTTCAAGAAGGATGCAGACAAATTGGAACAGGTTCAGAGGAGGGCAACAAGGATGATCAGGGGACTGGAAACAAAGCCCTATGAGGAGAGACTGAAAGAACTGGGCATATTTAGCCTTGAGAAGAGAAGATTGAGGGGAGATATGATAGCACTCTTCAAGTACATGAAAGGTTGCCACATAGAGGAGGGCTGGGATCTCTTCTCGGTCGTCCCAGAGTGCAGGACATGGAATAATGGGCTCAAGTTGCAGGAAGCCAGATTTCGACTGGAAATCAGGAAAAACTTCCTAACTGTTAGAGCCATACGACAATGGAACCAATTACCTAGAGAGGTAGTGGGCTCTCCGCCACTGGAGGCATTCAAGAGGCAGCAGGACAGCAATCTGTCGGGAATGCTTTGATTTGGATTTTGACTTGCGCAGGGGGTTGGACTTGATGGCCTTATAGGCCCCTTCCAACTCTATTATTCTATACTTCTGTGTCTATGATTCTAAGAAAGAAACGGAACATATTAAACAGCCACGAGAATGGCTGTATACTATAGTCAGCATGGATTTTTCGCATTCTGCAATGTTATATTGAAAATACCCCCATGCATATCTGATCCTTCTCATAAGCTCATTTCAAAACAAAACCTTACAAAACGTATAGTCCTGAACTCAGAAACGCTTGCTTAACAACCCTCTAAATTTTCATGGTGATACGCCTAACAGTCAGGGAGAATCAGGAGTTCAAAGTGTAAAAAGAGAGAAAAAAACAGACCTCTTTAGGACTTTTTTCTGCCAGAGTTCTCATAATCTGTTGAAATGAATTAAAAACCAGCCATGTTCACAGAGTACCTGTACTGCTATTACTGACCTTGCCCCATACTCTGACCTTCATCTTCTGCAGATTAATAGTTAAAAAATGCCTGAATGATGTTTAATTAATTTAAGAAAGTTTTGCTTGAACTGAATGATAATGTCAGGCATGCTCAGCAAGAACCAACTGTCAGTGTTCTAAAAGCCAGACTCTCAGCTGCTGGGCTTGCCTAATCGGGGGCCACACCCACACCAGACTTTTGATTTCATGTGAGACAGTCATGGTTTCCCCCAAAGAATCCTGGGAAGTGTAGTTTGTGAAGGGTGCTGAGAGGAGACTCCTATTCCTCTAACAGAGCTCCAGTGGCCAGAGTGGTTTAACAGTCAGCCGCTCTGACTGAAGCTCTGTGAGGGGAACAGAGCATCTCCTAGCAATTCTCAGCACCCTTCACTTCCCAGGATTCTTTGGGAGAAGCCATGACTGCCTAAAGTGGAATAACAGTCTGGTGTGGATGTGGCCAGTGACAACTTAGGTTTAAATTTGGTTGGGAGGCTACATGTGCCTGCTGCAGAATAAAAAGGTGGTGGAAACCCTGACAAATAATGATACTGTTGACAATGTTTTCCTTTTGGAAAAGAAAGGGGCTTCCCTTCTGCCCAGTACCCACCCATCCAATCTCCTGTCCCCCTCCACTCCCCCTTCCTCCCTCCCTCTTCCCTTCCTGCTCTCCTCCCCTCTTGTCACTCTCTTCACTTATCCAAATCATGATTGCACAGGAGTAAATCCCACTGAAGTAAAAAAAAGCACGCAAATGATCAAACCTCCCCTCCCCTCCTCCTCCCTCCTATCCCTTCCCACTTGCCCCTTCCCTCTCCCTTCCTTCACCCCTCCCTTCCCCTCCCCATCCCCTTCCAATCCCCTCCTCCTTCCCATATGCTCAGAGGCACATCTTACCAAATTCTTCCAAGTTACACAGGAAGTGGATTGGACTGTGAAAGACCAACCCAAATTGTGTTTGCATTTTGACCAATTTGTAGGGCAGTACAATATCTCAGAGAGAAGGTCAGGTCTCCTGCTCCCCTGATGTATTCACTATAGCTGCTCAATTTCACTGCTTTTTAAAGTTTGATAGAAATATCTGTTGGCTATAGGGACGTTCTTAAACCGCAAGGTTTTTTGCCTATTAGTGAATCAACATTACAATTCTTGGCGTGAGTGAATTAAAATGGACGGGAATGGGACATTTTCAGTCAGACAACTATAAAATACTTTATGCAGGAAATGAGAAATTAAGAAGAAACCGGGTTGCTTTAATAGTGAGAAGTGATGTAGCAAAAACAATTAGGAGCTACAATGCAAGGTGCGAGTGATTTCAATGAGATTAAATGGGAAACCTATTAACATAACCATCATCCAAGTCTATGCTCCAACAGCAAATGCAGAAGAAGAGGAATTGGAGAGATTTTATGCAGAAGTACAGGAAGAAATTGATCACACACCAAAACAAGATGCTCTAATAATCATGGGGGACTGGAATGCAAAAGTAGGGAACAGAGAAGAACTAGGAATTGTGGGGAAATGGGGCTTAGGACATAGAAATGAAGCAGGAGAAAAACTTATTGAATTCTGTGAAGCCAATAATTTGTTTCTTGCAAATACATTTTTTGAGCAACCAAAAAGATGACTGTACACGTGGACATCATCAAATGGTCAATATAGGAATCAAATTGATTATATAATTGGAAGGAGAAGATGGAGAGGTTTCATACTTTCTGTGAAAACAAGACCAGGAGCAGACTGCAGTACAGATCATGAACTGGTCATATCAAAAATCAGAGTAAAGAACAATAACAAAGCACTAATAATGCCAAAATACAATTTAAGAAACATCCCAGAAGAATATAAAGATCAAATAAGGAACAGATTTGAGGCTATACACTTGTAGCTCTGAATACATCTTTTCTATTTGTTATGTTGTGAAACCCATTGTTGTGTTTGAAATACAGACCAAACAGGAGACAATAACATATTGACTCTACAAGAAAAAAGAACTGAAACATAACTGGCAAAAAGAGGGTGCGTGTAGTCCTATTTCTATCTATCTATCTATCTATCTATCTATCTATCTATCTATCTATCTATCTATCTATCTATCTATCTATCTATCTATCTATCTATCTATCTATCTATCTATCTATCTATCTATCTATCTATCTATCTATCCCGGCTTTCTTCTGTCATGTATAAATGTAGCTCCCAGATGCTCACCCATACAAACACTGACAAGACCTAGACCTGCTTATCTTTAGCAAGGTGATGGCAAAAACTGAAAGAATCTATCACAACTGAAAGCATAAAGACACTATGGTTGCCACATTTTTCTGATTATAGCTTTGCATCTTTTAACAGCTACATTTATTTCATGAAATCTTTTGACAGCTACATTTCTTTTTTGTTTATTTTTCATTGCCACCACCCTGCCTTCCGAAGGCTCAAATTAGTTTATAAGATTTTAAGAGAAAATAAGAGTGACACTGTTCTTGTAAGAAGACGATACACTGTGCTCCTATTGGCTCACTATAAATAATAAACATATAGTGCTGTCTTAGGAGGAAAACGTGTTATGGGACAGACCCAGTTTATCTTGGGCTACTAATGTGGGGTTAGAGGCATTTACGGAGAATAACTGGTAAGAGGTGCTTAAACCTTTGCCAATCACTAATCTCCCTCTGCAAATAGTTCCCACCCACCACTTGTGTCCTATGCATATTTCTTCATCCCTGCAATTATCTCTGGGTTTGGGAATGTGTGTTTGCTGAGGTTTAGTATAATTCCACCCTGAGTGCTAAACTAGATATGACTCTAAGTTATAGCTGATGCCTCCCCCTCTACAACCGCTAGTAAGTTTTATGAGTCATGACATGGCAACATTGCTGTCTCCACTAGCAGCAACTGTGGAGTAGCCTCAATGCTCAGGCTAGTATGACATAACAATGTCAGGTACATTCTAATATATATTACAGAGGAGGGCCCAAATTGCCATTGTCACTTTTTGTGTCTTTTGCACAATTGGTATAACCTTTCATTATTTATTTATTTATTTTATTATTGGATTTATATCCCACCCTTCCTCCCAGCAGGAACCCAGGGTGGCAAACAGAAATACTAAAAACACTTTAAAACATCATAAAAAGACCTTAAAATACATTAAAACAAAACGTTAAAATTTTTTTTTAAAAAAAGCTTTAAAAACATCTTTTAAAAAAGTGTTAAAAACATATTATTAAAGAAAACATATTAAAAGCAATTCTAACACAGACGTAGACTCATTTGATGCTGAAATGAGCCATACATAACATATTATTTGTCATAGTTTCTGTTTTAAACAGCAACATTCTTATGTGAGGAAAATCTCTCTCAATGCAACCCACTTAAGACAAAGTTGTTTACCCGGCCATCAGTTTTTCACATTTTTCTCGTCATATTTGCTAGGTACTGAACATATCTGTATAATAAGTGGCACTTGTCACCTTTCATCAAAGAATGATTTCTTTATAGGTAACTAAGCTCTGACAGTCAGCACCAGATGGTACATGGGAGAGAGTGAGTTTTTCTGCAAACTTCATCTACATTAATTAAGATTCAAACTGAACATTTTATAAATATTGGGAAAGCTAATACTTGCACAGAGGGCAGACTCAATGCTCAGCAAAAAGTTGGTGGCAGACAAGGAAACAAACCAACAAAGTTCTCCTCCAAGCCTGGCATGGGAGAACTTTGCTGTCATCTCTAAGCTAAACATTAATACAACTAAGAGCTCAGGGTGGAGGGGGTCTGTATACTGCCCAGTGTCCTTCTTACCAGAAGACCAGAGGCACTTGCTCCCGGAAAGCTGGTGGGCAGATCTGTAGACCCTTCAGATCTACCAAACAGTTTTATGATCTACTGCTGGGATTCTGTTTCCAGCTCAGGGAAATATAGGATCAGGCACAGCTGCGACTTCAGTGGTCTGAAGCCTGGTTCCATCATAGGCACAAATGCACCAGGTATGTCCTTGCACTGCCTACTTAGTTCTTGTATTTTGAGCTACTATGTCCACAATGCAGCTCATAGGATTTGGCCATAATTAAAAGTTTGCTTTTACCACTGCAAACATTCAGCACCTTCCTCTTTAAATGTAAGTGTTCCATTACTGTAATTCTTTCTCTTTTTGATATCAGTCTACTAGAGTTAGTAAAGCAGAAACAAAACTAGAAAAGAGAGAAAAGCTGCCTGTAGATCGTTCTGCTGCAGAAGCAATGAAAGGGGAGAAGAAACAAAAAACACTCCAAAATACCAATATAATTGTACTAGGAGTATATTATAATTGTAATGTCCTTTGAAATTTCTTTCTTTAAGTCTTATCACAACACCAGGTACCAGGGCTTGAAATTACATTTGGTCCATGAGTTAAAAGAAAGTGCAAGATTACTGCAGAAAACCATATATATAATTTGCATTTATTTTAAAATTTAAGAAATAGATACTAAAAATTGCAAATGGAAGGAAGTTAATGGAAGGAAAGTTTCCAGTCCTCCCCTCTCTCATGCATCTGCCCATGTTCCCCCCTCTAGCCAGTCTGAAGGGTTAGGGGACTCTCCTAGATGCATGGGGTGGGGTGGGGTATTGTGGAAAATCACCCATATTGGGCAGAAGCAACTTCTATGAGTTGAGCTTCTCTCGTGCAAGGTGCCTCTGCCTGATTTTGGGCGATCCCCCGCCTCTCCTCCAACAGCCCCCTCATATGTCAAACTATTCAGGAGGATCTCCCAACCCCTTGGAGAGGGTTTTTGGGTGTACGATAAATGCATGCGGGTGAAAAGGGTTGGAAAGTTCCCTTCTGTGAACTTCCTTTCATACACAATTCTGACATACCATTAAATAAATTTATAAATTTATTTTTTAAAGATAATCAAAATACATTTTATTATTTTTAAAGTGATTTACAGCCTTTATTTCTGTGACTTGTTGTGTACAGAGTTTCCTACACAAGCAGGTGTCAAAGTTAGCAAATCCACCCTAATTTCAAGTCCAAGCTGTTCCTTTAGTATGGGAAACAAACATTCTTGACAAATGGTGGTGTTGATGTTTGGGAAAACAGCAGAAAACTGTGTTTAAGTGACAGAAAAGTGTGTATGCACTGTTACTACTGCCCTCAACAATGCTCTATTACGTCCTTTTAGACAGAACCTATTATAAAATAATGACAGTAATGGCAACTGAAATGTCCTCATAGTTGAATGCAATCTGTTCTTTTTCAGCAGGAAGAAAATTGTAATTCTGTGATGCCCGTCTGCCTGCCTTTTTGTGCTCAGAGGGGAGACAAAAGCAAGTAAAAACACAAGAATTGTGCCACAGTCCAATGCTATGCTGAGTAGTGTATTATATTACAATTATGATCATAATTTTTGTCTCACATTAGGAATTCATTTTGGGAAAAAACCATCTGTTTCTTGGGCATCTTTGGCTTACTAGAGCAAATCAAACTTGTATTGAAAACAAATTATGAACACAGAATGAAAATTTCATGGCTACGCGCTTCAACATTTGCCGGTTTGAGACTAGGAGCCAGGGCTGGCACCAGGTGTGACTGGGGCCTTGGGCGCCTGCCTGCCCCAGGCCCCCTGCTTCCAGCCCCACCTACAGACCACTCCACCTACCCCTTCTCTCTTTTGTGAATGCCCTGTGCACTGGGCATGCAGGTCGCTGCCATCAGCTAAGATGGCAGCTGAGGTTTCTCTAAGGGGCTGATACCCCACCACCTCCTTTGTTGATGGCATGCATGCTACATTGTGTGTACGCACATGCCTGCCATCAATAAAGATGGTGGTAGGGGCATCAGCCCCTTAGATAAGCCTCTGCTGCCATCTTGGTTGATGGCAGCTGCACGCACAACGTACAGGGCATTCACAGAAAGGGAGGAGAGGTAGGTGGAGTGAGCAGGTGCTGCGGGCCAGCATGGTCTATGGGGGGGCTGGGAGCTCTGTCTCTTGTGATCTGCGGCAGGTTCGGGAGTTAACCCTGCCAAGGATCGCAGAAGGGGAGCGCTACCCCCACACCCTAAGAAGGGGCCCTTCAGGGGCCCCTCTGTGCCACAAGGGCCCTTGACCAGGGCCTGGCCTGGCAGCCCTTTGGCACTGGCCCTGCTCAGAGCACTGCTAGAACAGCTATACTGAACTGAGTTTTAAGTTTCAAGAGATTAAAGTATAAATTATAGGAGGCAAAGGATGTATGTAATGTCTCAAAAATAGAGTGACCATTATAGAAAAAAGTACTTGTTGCCTTAGCAGGTGTGGAATGATCAACTTTCATACACACAATCATGACTATGTAGTTAAATCCAGTCCTGCAGCTGGGATGTCCTTTATTAATTTTGTTTATGATGTGGGTAATCACTGGTCTCCTCCAAAGGCTTATGCTTTGTGGCACTTTGTGGTTTATTTGAGTTTGCATCTTCCCTCTGCTTGGAGGGGCAGCAATCCATGTTGGAAAACTGAAATAAAAGTACATGGTTAGGATGGAAAATAATAGTACTATTAAAACAGGACTTCTATGTTCTTACCTGGTTATAAGAAGACAGATACTACATTATATTATGTTAAATTGTGATTTAGAGCTTGAATCATCCTTATGTATTGTCACTCTAAATTAGGGTGGGTGGGGGAGGATTAAAGGGTTAACTGAATGTAAAAGAAGCTTGAAATACTTGTCTACGGTGTTTTTTTTAAAAACTAATAAAGATTATTTTTAAAAAGAACAAGAAAAAAAAAAACCAGCCCTGCCCACAGTGTTGAAGTATTTGCTAACCAACAATCAGAGCTTGGATAAGTTACTTTTTTAAACTACAACTCCCATTAGCCCCAGCCAGCATGGCCACTGGATCGGGCTGATGGGAGTTGTAGTTCAAAAAAGTAACTTTTCCAAGCTCTGCGAAATCCTAGCAAAGGAATTTAAGAAGACTCCTGTTGGATCAGGCCCAAGGCCCAGCATCCTTTTCTTACACTGGCCAACCAGATGCCAATGGGAAGTCCACAATCAGGACATGAGTGCAATAGCATTCTTCTCACTTGTGATTCCCAGAAGCTAGTATAGAGATATATAGTGCATCTGATAGTGGCGGTAGAGCATAGCTATTGTGAGTAATAACCATTGATAGCCTTATTCTCCATGAATTTGTCTAATACTGCTTAAAGCCATCCATGTTGGTGGCTGTAATTACATCTTGTGGGAACAAATTACATAGTTTAACTATATGCTGCATGAAGAAGCACTTCTTTTGTCTGTCCTGAATCTTCCAACATTCAGCTTCATTGGATGCCATATGTCCCAGGTTCTAGTATTATAAGAGGAACAAAAACTTCTTTCTGTTCACTTTTCCCACCTAATCTTGTACATCTCTATCAATTCCTCCCCAACTCACCTTTTTTTCTTAACTTAAGAAGGCCGAAATTTGAAACCTTTCCTCACAGGTGTCTTGCTCTATCCCCATGATCATTTTGGTTGTCCTTTTCTGAACCCTTTTCAGCTCTAAAATAGCACCCAGAACTGTGCACAGTATTCCAAGTGTGGTCATACCAGATGTTTGTATAACAGCATTATGATACTGGCAGTTTTACTTTCAATCTAGAGGTACTATCAACCTCTATCAAGTTGTGATACTATCATAAACACGAGACTTCCAGTTCAGGCTTTCTTGGGGTGCACAGGAGGAACAGAAAGCATAGGTACCCTCTTCCACAGTCCTCAGGGTTCGAATGCGTTTTTTTGAAGCTGGGTGCTCGGGACAAAATAGGGATTCTGTTGGTCTACCGCCCACCCCGCTGCCCAACTGTCTCCCTTCCTGAGCTAACTGAGGTAATCTCGGGGTTGATACTGGAGTCTACCAGGCTTGTGGTACTGGGCGACTTCAATGTCCATGCCGATGTTGCCCTTTCTGGAGTGGCGCAGGAGTTCATGGCCTCCATGACAACCATGGGTTTGTCCCAAATAATATCTGGCCCCACTCACGCTGCTGGTCATACTTTGGACCTTGTCTTCTGTGCTAGACGAGATGTTTGTGATCTTGGTGTGGAGGAACTTTCATTAGTTCCGTTGTCATGGACAGATCACTACCTGGTTAGTTTTCGACTCACTGCGACTCAGAACCTCCGGAGGGGTGGGGGACCAATTAGAATGGTCCGCCCCAGGAGACTGATGGAACCGGATGGTTTTCTGATGGCCCTTGGGGATTTTCCGGTCACCTCGGCAGGTGATTCTGTCGAAGCCTTGGTCGACCTTTGGAATGAAGAAATGACCAGGGCGGTGGACACAATCGCCCCTAAGCGCCTCCTTTCGCGGATTGGAACCAAATCGGCTCCTTGGTTTACTGGAGAACTGGTGATGATGAAACGCGAAAGACGGAGACTAGAGCAACGTTGGCGGAAAACTCTGAACGAATCTGATTGAACTCGGGCTAGAACCTACTTAAAAACCTATTCCATAGCAGTGAGGACCCAGAAGAAACTCTTCTTCTCCGCCTCTATTGCATCCGCTGAATCTCGCCCGGCGGAATTGTTTCAAGTTGTCAAGGGTCTTTTAAATTCTGACCCTCATGAATATGTTGACCACTCTATAACCCGTTGTCATGAGTTTGCATGTTATTTTGCAAACAAAGTCGCTCAGATTTGTTCTGACTTAGACGCCAAGATTAATACAGTCTCTATGGATGTAACTTCGGCTCCTGCTTGCTTAATTAGAATGGATTCTTTTCAGCTTGTTCAACCCGAGGATGTGGACAGAATCCTTGGAGAAGTACGTCTCACCACGTGCATGTTAGATCCTTGCCCTTCGTGGCTTATAAAAACTGCCAGAGAGGGACTGGTTAAGTGGGTCATGGAAGTGATTAATGCCTCTTTGGGACAGGGCAGCATACCGTCCTGTCTAAAGGAGGCAGTAATAAGACCTTTACTGAAAAAACCTTCCTTGGACCCCCTATTATTAGGTAATTACCGCCCAGTATCTAATATTCCTTTTCTTGGCAAGATAATAGAGCGGGTGGTGACTGCTCAGCTCCAGGGATTTTTGGATGAGACGGACTATCTAGATCCAGCTCAGTCTGGTTTCAGGCCAGGTTGTGGAACTGAGACGGCCTTGGTCGCCTTGGTGGATGACCTTCGCAGAGAGCTGGACAGGGGGAGTGTGTCCCTGTTGGTTTTACTGGATCTTTCAGCTGCTTTCGATACCATCGACCATGGTATCCTTCTGGGCCGCCTCGCTGGGATGGGACTTGGAGGCACGGTAATACGGTGGCTCCAGTCCTTCCTGGAGGAACGAACCCAGAAGTTGGTTTTGGGGGACTCCTGTTCAACCACCTGGCCATTGACCTATGGGGTCCCACAGGGTTCAGTTTTGTCCCCCATGTTATTTAATATCTACATGAAACCGCTGGGAGAGGTTATCTGGAGTTTTGGGGTTCGGTGCCACCAATATGCAGATGACACCCAACTCTATCTCTCCTTTCCACCTGATGAAACCAAGGAAGCCGTCCAGGTTCTCAACCGATGCCTGGTATCAGTGATGGACTGGATGGGAGCGAACAAGCTGAAATTAAATCCTGACAAGACAGAGGTGCTCCTCGTCAGTCGGAAGGTGGAGCAGGGAATAGGGATTCAACTTGTGCTGGATGGGGTTACACTCCCCCTGAAATCACAGGTTCGCAGTTTGGGAGTGCTCCTGGACTTGGCTCTGACTCTGGAGGCACAGGTCTCGGCTGTGGCTAGGAGTGCTTTCACTCAATTAAGATTGGTGCACCAACTGCGCCCGTTCCTTGACCAGTCAGACTTGACCACGGTGACACATGCCTTAGTTACATCCTGATTAGACTACTGTAACACGCTCTACGTGGGGCTGCCCCTGAAGACTGCTCGGAAACTGAAATTGGTACAAAGAGCTGCAGCCAGGATGTTAACTGGGGCGGAATATAGAGAACATACAACCCCGCTTTTGTATCAGCTCCACTGGTTGCCCATTTGTTTCCGGGCACAATTCAAGGTGCTGGTTTTGACCTATAAAGCCTTATACGGCTTAGGTCCAGGCTATCTGTCAGAGCGCCTCCCCCTCTATGAACCTGCTCGGACTTTAAGATCCTCCAGCGAGACTCTACTTATTACCCCTTCCTTCCTGCAAGTTCATCTTGCAGAGACACAGAATAGGGCTTTTTCGGTGGCCGCCCCTAGACTGTGGAACTCTCTCCCTATTGAGGTCTGGTTGGCTTCCTCATTATCAAATTTTCGTGCACAGGTGAAGACTGTTCTATTTAGACGGGCTTTTAACCAATGTAGTTAGTTTTAACCTATGTTTATTTAATTCCATTTTAAATTGCTTAAACTGAATATCATGTTTATTAATTATTGCTGTTTTAATGTTTTAATGTAAGCTGCCCTGAGTTCCTCGGAAAAAGGGTGGGGTATAAATATTTTAAATAAATAAATAAAAATAAATAAATAGGCTTATATATTACACAATAAACAAAGTACCTAGTCAGTGAACATATCACATCCATAAAACTGCATAAAAATACTTATCCAACATATGGATGGTGATACACAATAACTTAATGGTTGAGCTACATATCACAAGAGGCCTGTATAAATGGAAGGGTCTTCAGCAGGTGTTTGAAACAATACTGATGGTACTTGTCTAATGGAAAATAGGCAGAGTTCCACAGCCTAGGCATAGACACGCTAAATGTCCCCTATCTTGTAGCAGCAAGGTGAACATCATATGGCACCTCAACAGTGCCTCTCCATCTGAATGGATAGATAGGCATATATACTTCCCTCAGGTAAGCTGGTCCCAGATGCAGGGATTATCTGGCAATTGTTTAATCAGTAAACTTGTCCTTGACAAAGAACCTAGAGACATGGGGCTAAATCCAATGTAAGAGTTGTAGTTTCATTTACTTTCCAGATCAGTGTAAATGGAGAAAGGAGGGGCTTGAAAAAGAAAAGAAAGGATAACAGAAGAGTGGAGAGCCACTATTACCCAAGTAATAAAGGAAGCGATGGTGTGGCAACTACTGAAAAAGCCAGCCCTGGACCCAGCGAAGAAGCAGTACTTTGCTGCCTCCATTCAGTCATCTTCTAACCGCCCAGCGGAACTTTATAAGGTTGTTCAGGGACTTTTACACTCTGGTCCTCAGAACACAATAATACCATCAACAGCCCGCTGTAATGAGTTTGCGAGACACTTCCAAGATAAGATCACGAACATCCGCCGGGACCTTGACTCCAATATTGTAGCAGTTGAGCCTAATGAGGTGTCCGGAGCACAGTCCTGTCCTGTTTTATTGAATGAATTTCAGTTGGTACAGCTCGATGTGGACAAGGTGCTTGGACAGGTGTGGGCGACCACTTCTGCTTTGGATCCTTGCCCCTCATGGCTAATAAAAGCTAGCAGGAACGGAACAGCCGGATGGGCCAAGGAGGTGATCAATGCCTCTTTACGAGAGGGAGTGGTACCACCCTGCCTGAAACAGGCGGTGGTGAGACCGCTCCTAAAGAAACCCTCCTTGGACCCTGAAAATCTTGACAACTATAGACCGGTAGCAAATGTTCCATTCCTGGGCAAGGTCTTAGAGCGTGTGGTCGCTCGCCAGCTCCAGGCTCTCTTGGATGAAACTGATTATCTGGATCCATGTCAATCGGGCTTTCGGCCGGGGTTTGGTACAGAAACAGCCTTGGTTGCCCTGTATGATGACCTCTGTCGGGAGAAAGACAGAGGGAGTGTAACTCTGTTGGTTCTCCTTGATCTCTCAGCGGCTTTTGATACCATCGACCATGGTATCCTTCTGGGACGTCTTGCGGACTTAGGAGTTGGAGGCACTGCTTGGCAGTGGCTGTGTTCCTACCTCGAGAATCGTCTCCAGAAGCTGGTGCTTGGGGAGCATTACTCGAGTCCCTGGATACTCCAATATGGGGTCCCACAGGGTTCAATTCTGTCCCCCATGCTCTTTAATATCTATATGAAGCCGCTGGGCAAGGTCATTAGGAGATTTGGAGTGCGTTTCCAGCAATATGCTGATGATATGCAGCTCTACTTCTCCTTTTCATCTTCTTCAGGTGAGGCTGTTGATGTACTAAACCACTGCCTGGCCACGATAATGGACTGGATGAGAGCTAATAAACTGAGACTCAATCCTCACAAGACTGAGATGCTGTTGGTGGGGGGGCTCTCTGCCCAGATGGATGATGTCCGACCTGCCCTAGATGGGGTTACACTCCCCCTAAAGGAGCAAGTCCATAGTTTGGGGGTCTTATTAGATCCGCTCCTGTCACTGGAGGCTCAAGTAGCCTCGGTGGCATGGAATGCGTTCTACCAGCTTCAGCTGGTAGCCCAACTACGACCCTATCTGGATAGGGAGAACCTCGCCACAGTTATCCATGCTCTGGTAACCTCTAGATTAGACTACTGTAATGCACTCTACGTAGGGTTACCTCTGAAGACAGTTCGGAAACTTCAGCTGGTGCAAAATGCTGCGGCCAGAGTTCTTACTGGGACTAAAAAATCTGATCATATAACACCTGTCCTGGCCCAGCTGCACTGGCTACCAATATGTTTCCAGGCCAGATTCAAAGTGTTGGTTCTTACCTATAAAGCCCTTAACGGCATCGGACCGCAATACCTGGTGGAACGCCTCTCCCGCTATGTACCTACCCGGTCGCTGCGCTCGACGTGGAAGGCCCTTCTCTGTGTCCCAACGCATAAGGAGGCATGGAGAACGATGACTAGAGCTAGGGCCTTCTCAGTGGTGGCCCCCGAACTATGGAACGCCCTCCCTGATGAGATACGCCTGGCGCCTTCTCTGTTATCCTTTCGGCGACAGGTAAAGACCTACCTCTTTGCCCAGGCATTTTAAAAAATTTTAAAATCTGAATTTAAATTTGAAAATTTTTAATTATGTTTTACTGTGTATTGTATTCACATCCACTTGTGTTTTAACCTGTTTTACTAAGCTGTACACTGCCCTGGGAGCTTATTGCTATAGGGCGGTCTAAAAATGTAATAAAATAAATAAATAAAATAAAATTGTAAAACTATCACCCGGTTAGAAATGCTTCCTTTCTTGGGGAAGATGATTGACAGGGTTGTGGTGGAACAACTGCTGACATTCCTGAATGAGATTGACTATCTGGATGCATGCCAGTTGGGGTTTGGGACCAAATCAGCCTTGGTCTGAGCTGAGTTGAGTTGCCCTGATGGATGACCCTTATAGAAAGGACAGGGGAAGTGCAACCCTGCTCTTTCTGCTTGATCTCTCAGTGGCTTTGATATCACTGACTATGGTGTCCTTCTGGACCTTTGCAGGATGGGTATCGGTGGCACTGTGTTCATGGGTGTAGTCATCCAGGGTCTCAGGGGGTATTAGACCCTTTACTTTTGGGGGAACAGGGTTCCAGCAGGGTCCCCATGCCTCCAGCATCCCATGAGCAAAGCAGCATGAAAGGGAAGTGTGTTAGCCACTCAGAAGAGTCTTCTAACAAGCTTTCATGTCCTTTCCTGCTGATTGGAGCCAATCAGAGTGAGAGAAGTTGAGTCAGCCACTCAGAAGACCCTCTTCAGTAGCTAACACTCTCTCCTTTCATGCTGATTGGCTCCTAGGGATGTCTGTTGTTGTGGGAGACGGCATGCACAAGGATCTCATTCTCAACCTATCAGCAAAAGGCATGGGGACCCTATCAGCAAAAAAAGGGGGGTGGCCTGTGTGATGTTCCTATATTAATGTATATATGGTAAGTGTTGTTGTTTTAGAAGATACATGGTAAGTGGAGTGAAAGAGGAGGGGGAGTGAATGGGCAGTAGAATGCGAGATGATTGGCTGAGTGTTTAAAATGGCTGAATGTATAAAAGGAGGAGTGAGAGTGGAATCAGGGGGGAGAAGAGAACGAGTGGGTTGCTTGGTGGGGTTTGAGAGAGTTGTTTGCCAGGAGGGAGGTGGAGTTCGGATTAGTATTGAGTAAAACCATATGCTTATGTGCCTTAAGAAGAAATTTTGTTAATCTTGTTAGCTTTGTTATCTGTAATAAATACTTAATTTGGTTTACCAAAGGCCTGATCCTTGGCTGGGGTTTCACAGACCAGAAGGGAGGGTAAGGTAATGACCAAGGCTGAAGGGGAACTGTAACAAATGGTGGCAGCGGTGAAGAGAATAACAATACCAGTATTCAGAGTCTCTGGGAATACTAGTATTGGGACGTTACTGGTGGTTGCCTAGCAGGGGGATCTGTTGAGATCTGTGCTAGAGCGGATAGGTAAACCACAAGAGAGTGCGGTCCGGACTGGTGGAGTCCCTGGTGGTGCCTAGAGACAGGCAGTAACCACGAGCAGGTAGGAACCTGACAGGGAGAGCCAGGGAAGGACGCCTCACACGTGGTCAGTAGCGGTGGGATACGAACAACAGAGAATCCAGATACAGTGGTGTGGCAAACAGAAATAACAAAACAAGATTTCTTGTGAGAGTGACTGGCAAAGAGTGTGTGGCAAAGAGTGAGTGAACTCAAACACCATGGCTGAATACATAAAAATGAAAAGAGAAGTGGAGAAGTGCATAACATTCAATTTACCTCACAAGGGTAAAGGGGTAGATGAATTGAGGGTAGCACTTATAGGATTTGCTACTGTCCAGCAAAAACAACCTGTCAGAGAAGAGACCCCAGAAGGATATTTAAGCAATCCTGCTTATATAGAGTACTTGAGAGAGAAGTTAAGATGGGAGGCTGAGGAAAAAGACAAGCAGAGGGAGTTGGAATTTGAGAGAATGAGAATGGATGCGGAATTACAGGCAGAAAAGTTAAAATTTGAAAGAGAGAAGTTTCATTCTGATGAGACAAGGAAAGACAGAGATGGAGCAAAAATAAAAATTACTCCAAAGGACTTTGCTGTCTATGAGCCTGGTCAAGATCCTCAAATTTACCTCAGCACCTTTGAAAAAGCAGCTCAGTTGTGGGGGCTACCTGAAGATAAATACATGCAGTATTTATCAAACCTGATCAAAGGGGAATTGGCAGAGGTATACCAATATTTCCCCTCAGACAGGCCCGTCACCTATGCTGAATTCAAAGAAGCAGTGTTTAAAAGATTCAGACTGGGGCCTGATCATTTTAGAAAGCTTTTCAGAAACTGCCAGATACAGACAGGGAGGTCTTTCGTGGAGCTGGGGGCAAAACTGATGGACATATTTGGGAAATGGCTGACAAGTGCAAAAGCTCAGTCTGTGGAGGAGGTGAAAAACCTCATGATATTGGATCAATTATACCATCAGTTACCACCAGAAATAAGGCTCCTGGTCAAAGACCGTTCCCCTACATCTGTGCAGGAGGCCGCAGAGATGGCGGATCACTTCGCCTCCAACAGAACTGGCTGGGTGGGGAAAACATCAAGAGATTTTAAACCCAGACCATATAACGCTGGCAGAAGGGATGTGGTACCACAGAGAGTGAGTCCTCCAGTAAAATCTGAAGGGCACAGGACACCCCAGAGTGGATCTGTGTACCCTAAAAGTGAGGAGAAATTATGCTACAAATGTGGTAGACCGGGGCACCTACGTTTTCAATGTGAGGTTGCCAACCCCATTAGTAATCCTGCTCAGACAAGGGCAGTGAAAACAGAGCCCAAGGCTTTAGAAACAACGAAAAAGGTTCAGTTCTGCCAGATAAACTGGACAGAAGTAACAGACCTTGATTCAAGTCTGAGAGAGGAAGTGAGTGTACAAGGGGCAAATTATTGGGCATTGCTTGATACTGGTGCCGCTCAGACATTACTGAGGCCAGATTTAATAAAATCTGAGGTAATATTACCTCAGGAAACTGTGACTATCCAAGGAGTGAGGGGTCAACCAGAAAGTTTGCCTGTGGCCCTGGTGGAAATGACTTGGAGAGGCCGAGAGGGCCGATATAAAGTAGGCATTAATGCCCAGCAACAAGAACCAGTAATACTGGGAAGGGATGTAATGGGCGCCCAAGGAAAGATTTATGTAGTGACCAGACAGCAACTTGGCAGAGAAAAAGAAGCCATATTAAGGGGGGCTGAAACAAACAGGGTGGAATCTGTTAACCAGCCTCAGGTCACCATAGCAACCACTAGCAGGCCTGCTAAAGGAGACAAACTGTATCAAGTGGTCTCTGGGGAAGAGGCAAATCAATTCAGGGAAGAGCTGCAAAAAGATACAAGTTTGAAGCAGATAAAGGAACAAGCTCTGACCCAACAGATGCCTTTCACTGACAAACTGAGGAATCAAGTTGTGTGTGAGAATGGGATTTTATATAGACTGTGGATGCCTGCTGAGAGAAAGGATGAATGTGAACCAGTGAAGCAATTGATAGTACCTAGCAAATACAGAACCAGATTGCTAGAGGTAGCCCACGATGTCCCATGTGCAGGACATCTGGGAATAAAAAAGACCAAGAGGAGATTGGCTGCACATTATTATTGGCCAAATATCTCGAAGGATGTAAAACAACATTGTCTATCTTGTGGAATATGCCAAAAGGTGGGAAAGAGTGGAGTAAAGACCAAGGCACCCTTAAAGCCCCTTCCTATAATTGGACAACCCTTTTATAGAGTGGGAATAGATTTGGTGGGCCCTTTTTCCAAACCCACAAGGCATGGCAAGAAATATCTAGTGGTGGTGGTGGATTTTGCCACCAGGTACCCAGACGCAGAAGCACTGAGATCTGTAGAAGCCCCTGTAGTGGCAGAGGCTTTATTAAAAATCTTTATGAGGCTGGGTTTCCCTCATGAAGTGCTGACAGATCAAGGCAGTGTATTCATGGGAGAAGTGATGCAATGTATGTGGAAATGTTGTGGTCTAAAACATCTAAAGACCACTACTTACCATCCCGCCACTAATGGGCTAACGGAGAGATTCAATGGAGTTTTGAAGGGCATGATAAGAAGCTATGTTCAAGATCACCCACAAGACTGGGATGAACGTTTGGGATGCTTCTTATTTGCATACAGAGAAGTCCTTCAGGAGTCAACAGGCTTCTCACCCTTTGAACTAATGTTTACTAGAAAAGTGAGGGGACCTTTGGAACTGCTAAAAAATTCATGGGAAGGAACTCTGGGAGAGTACAAAACTTCTGTAGTAGATTTTGTATTGGAATTCCGCAATAAATTAACATCAATGATGGAAGTAGTGAAAGAGAATTTGAGTCATGCACAGGAGAAGCAAAGTTACTGGTATGACAGAACAGCCAGAGAACGTGTGTATGATGTGGGAGATATGGTTATGGTGTTCATACCCAGGAAACATGACAAATTACAGGCTAACTGGGAAGGACCATATACCATCAGAGAAAGGCTTGACACAGTGACGTATGTAATCACCACAGACCAATTAAACAAAAGCAAAGTGGTTCATGTAAATATGTTAAAGCCTTACCATACCAGGGATGCAAAGGTGTTGCAAGTTACCTTATTCCCTGAGGGAAGTGGGCCTGAACTTCCAGATTTGGTACAGGAAAGCAAAGACAAAGGAGGGGTAGATCAAGTGGAATGGTCAGAGGAGGTGAAGGAGGAAGTAAAAGAGGAGATTCTGAGAGTTTTGAAAACCTATAGGAATCTCTTTAGCAACAAACCTGGCCGAACCAGTACAGTTATACATTCCATTGATACTGGAGATCATGCCCCAATCAGATCTGTTCCGTACCGTGTGAATGGGAAAGTTTTGAATGAGATCAAAAAGGAGGTGGAAGATATGCTGGCATTAGGAGTGATCAGGGAATCCATCAGTCCCTGGGCCTCAAGTATTGTCCTGGTTCCAAAAAAAGATGGAACGACAAGGTTTTGCATTGATTATCGGCTAATCAATAAAATTACTGTCCCAGATGCGTATCCTATGCCTAGGGCAGACGCTATGTTAGAGTTATTGGGGGCAGCAACCATTATCTCTACACTAGATCTCTGTAAAGGATTTTGGCAAATAGAACTAGACGAGCAATCCAGAGCCAAAACTGCCTTCAGTACACCAGATGGGTTATATGAGTTTGTGACCTTACCCATGGGACTAAGGAACTCACCAAGTTCATTTCAGAGGCTAATCAATACTGTGTTGCGAGGCATGTCAGATTTTGCAGTGGCCTATATCGATGACGTGGCCATTTTTAGCAAGTCGGTGCCTGAGCATGTCCAACACCTGACAACAGTATTGGAGGCCTTAAGAAAAGCAGGCCTCACAATAAAAGCTAAGAAATGCCAGTTTGGACTAAAGGAAGTAATCTATTTGGGACATAAGGTGGGGAGTGGGAAAATCACCCCCTTATGGAGCAAGGTGGAGGCAATACAAGCGTGGCCGATCCCCTTAACCAAAAAACAAGTAAGGGCATTTCTGGGTGTGGCTGGATTTTATAGGAAGTTTGTGAGAAATTGGGGAAATAGCAACCCCCTTGCATGAATTAACAAAGAAGAAGTGTTCTGAGCGTGTGGTATGGACGGATGAATGTCAGAAGGCTTTTGATCTACTGAAGCAAGCCTTGTGCCAAGGACCCATATTAATAGCACCAGACTATGAGAAACCATTCATCGTGGCTACAGATGCGTCGGACCTGGCGCTGGGAGTCGTCTTGCTACAGGAGAGAGAAGGCACCAGACATCCAGTGGCGTACCTGAGTCACAAGCTGACGCCGAGGGAGAAAAACTATTCGTCGGTCCAGAAGGAGTGCCTAGCGGTCGTGTGGGGACTGAACAAGTTGCGCCCATACGTGTGGGGACGAAGATTCACAGTGACTACGGATCATCGGGCCTTGTTATGGTTGCAGACTATGAAAAACCATAACACTATGCTGCAGAGGTGGTCCTGGGCCCTACAGGACTATCAAGTGGACTTCCAGTTCATCAAAGGCAAGGACAATGTACTGGCTGATGGACTTTCCAGGCAAGTGGCTGGGACTGCAGTGACGTGACCAGACAGAGGAACAAAGAAAGACATTTTCCCCATAGAGACTTTTATTTGTTAACGCGACGTATAAATCCTGGAACAGGAATAATACTCTGCTGTTGTTTAAGGGGGGGGAAATGTGATGTTCCTATATTAATGTATATATGGTAAGTGTTGTTGTTTTAGAAGATACATGGTAAGTGGAGTGAAAGAGGAGGGGGAGTGAATGGGCAGTAGAATGCGAGATGATTGGCTGAGTGTTTAAAATGGCTGAATGTATAAAAGGAGGAGTGAGAGTGGAATCAGGGGGGAGAAGAGAAAGAGTGGGTTGCTTGGTGGGGTTTGAGAGAGTTGTTTGCCAGGAGGGAGGTGGAGTTCGGATTAGTATTGAGTAAAACCATATGCTTATGTGCCTTAAGAAGAAATCTTGTTAATCTTGTTAGCTTTGTTATCTGTAATAAATACTTAATTTGGTTTACCAAAGGCCTGATCCTTGGCTGGGGTTTCACAGACCAGAAGGGAGGGTAAGGTAATGACCAAGGCTGAAGGGGAACTGTAACAAATGGTGGCAGCGGTGAAGAGAATAACAATACCAGTATTCAGAGTCTCTGGGAATACTAGTATTGGGACGTTACTGGTGGTTGCCTAGCAGGGGGATCTGTTGAGATCTGTGCTAGAGCGGATAGGTAAACCATAAGAGAGTGCGGTCCGGACTGGTGGAGTCCCTGGTGGTGCCTAGAGACAGGCAGTAACCACGAGCAGGTAGGAACCTGACAGGGAGAGCCAGGGAAGGACACATCACAGCCTGCACTTCTGAATTTGTCACTACACTACTGACTGTGTTGCAGTGGCTCTATTCCTACCTGCAGGATGGTATCCAGAGAGTAGCACTGAGAGAGTTCTCTTCAGTCCCCTGGTATTTATGCTATGAGGTGCAACAGGGCACTATTTTGTCCCCAGTGCTATTCAGCATCTATATGGAGCCATTGGAACAGTCCTTAGGAGTTTTGGAGCACAGTGTCATCAATATGCTGATGATGAAAATGGACTGTCTTCAAGTCAATTCCGACTTATGGTGACCCTATGAAGAGTGTTTCCATGGTAAGTGGTATTCAGAGGTGATTTACCATTGCCTTCCTCTGAGGCTGAGAGGCAGTGACTGGCCAAGGTCACCCAGTGAGCTTCATGACTATGTGGGGATTCGAACCCTGGTCTCCCAGGTCGTAGTCCAACACACTAACCACTACGCCATACTGACTCTCATGCTGATGATATCCAACTCTATTAGTCCATTATATCTCAGGCAGGAGAGCCTGTGCAAGCACTGGATACAGTGCTGGACTGAAGAGAGAGGCTTTGTGGGTGGGTGGTTCCCATGTCCAGGAGACAGGTCAATTGCCTGTTCTGGATGGGATTGCATTCCCTCTGAATGAAAAGGTACACAGTCTGGGGGTCCTCCTTGATCCATCTCTGACACTAGAGTGTCCTCTGTGGCCAGGAATGCTTTGCACCAGCTGTGACTATTCCTGGACCGAGACAGCCTGACCACAGTAGTCCATGCATCGGTAACCTCAAGGTCTGATTATTGCACTTTATTGGGGCTGTCCTCGTATCTGGTCCAGAACTGCAACTAGTGCAGAACGCAGCAGTCGGACAGCTCACAGGAGCAGATTACTGGCAACATCTTACTCTACAGCTGAGAGCTACACTGGTAGCCAATTGGCGGCCAGGCCAGGCTCAAGGTATTTGGGTTAATTCACAAAGCCCTAAACAACTTGGGCCCAAAGTATCTTAAGGACTGCCTGATTCCTTATGTTCCAACTGATTGTGAGAACCTCTGATGGGGCACTTCTGGTGATTCCCCATGCCTCTGAAGTTTAGTTGGCTTCCACCAGGGACTGAGCCTTTAGTGTGGCAAGCCCTGCCCTGTGGAACCCCCTACCAGCAGAGATTCAGCAGGAACCATCTCTCCCTTCTTTCAGATGTTGTTAGAAAACTATAGACAGGCCTTTGCAATATGGATTTTGTCTTGTTAGTCTATATTTATTGATGTTTTAACTGTGTTTTATCAATGCTTTTTGTTGATTTTATTTTTATATGTTATGTACCGCCTTGATATAGTTTTATGAAAGTGTAGATTATGTGTATGTAAATAAGTAAGTCTGTAAAGCAGAATTTGAAGCAGTGACTATGGGTTGATTGTGAAAGATCTGGGTTACTCTAGCATCCAAGAGTCTAGGAAGGACTTTTCAACATACAACGGGGTATAAATCAAATGATCTGGAACTTATCAGCTTCTTTTAAGCAGAAATTTTATTTTGGCAAATTCCATTCATCTCAGGCTTCTGGTTGTCTGACAGTGAGATCTTTAAAATACCTCACCCACAGGTAAACATGAATAGTATCAAGCTGATTGTAATCATGGCAGTGTTGGGCTATAAAGGAGTTTCCCTGGTGTTGTTCTCTGTCTGATTATCAGCTCTGTGGCAGTTATTAAAATTAGTTCCATGTTATCCCCTTGGACTATCCCATAGGAGAAGCAATTCATCACAGCACTGTCGGAAGACTACCTGGGAATTACCACAGATTTGTTACACTATTACTGCCTGTTGTTTAGTATCATCTCATCTAACTGCAGATTTAGGTGGTTGAATACTAACAGGATTAGAACCAAAGGGGGCCACTGACAAACTGTCAGAGGCAGTATGAATACCAGCTGCTGGAAACCACAGGAAGGGAGAGTGCCCTTGTGCAAGGTTCCTATAGGCATCTGGTTGACTGCTGTGAGAACAAGATGCTGGACTAGATGGGCCATTGGCCTGATCCAGCAGGTTCTCCTTATGTTCAAGTGGGAGGTATCAGCATGTATGTGTGCACCCTGAAGTATGCAGAAGTAAAAAAAAGGGGAAATTCATCCCTGAACCCCCCTCAATGAATACTCAATGGATTCCAGGAACCATGGAATGTTGAGTGTCAGATGAAAAATAAACAAAAAACTTGGGAGGTGGGAGACTGGGTTGGCTTCTTGTTTCTCTTACTGCTCATAGTATCCTGGAAGTAGATGGCTAGAATCCTGAAATGGAGCACTCTTAAAGAAATAGGATATTGTGGAACATTTTGTTGCATGGCATAAATTGTATGACAAGCAGGGAGTATTAGCCAATGGAACAAATAAATCTGAAGCTATGTAAGTATGGGTAGGGTTGCCAACTTTTAAATTGGCCTCTGTAGTTGCACCTTCAGCATCATACAGATATAAACATTATAATCTAGTGGTTGTTGCAGATCAGGTGCTATTAAAGGCAAATCTTTGGAAGCTGGTTGAAAAGTTGACAAATGGCATGAACCATTTGTTGGAATGTATGAAGTTCAATTCCAACTTGGTGGTTTGAGGCTGCATGGGGGTTAAAAAGGGTAGCTAGGGAGGAGACCTCTTGGTTGCTAGGCTATACCTGTCCTTTGATCCTTGCAGTTTCTCCCCTTCCTGCTAGACAAAGGATGTTGATTCCAGTTCCTTCCCGCCTTCCCAGTCTTCTTCTCTCTCGAGAGGGGAGCAGACATCTTTCCTTTGTCTCTCCCTCTCAACCAGCATGAGGGCTGCACTGGGACCAGTGCGGGCTGCTCCAGCATAGTTAGTTAGCTAGATGTAAGGACTCTTTCCTATCAAACATGTACTTCCAGAATAAAGTAGTTATTTTTTATTTTAAAGCTTAAAGTCTCTGTCTGACTAATTTGCAGGGAAGGTAGAATCTTAGCAAAGATTCAAACACACACACATAAGCTCGCTCAAAACTCTCCGTTCCGCAGTGCAGCATCAAGACTCTCTGACACCATTTGGATCTGATGGCTTAAATAAAATTCACTACATATATCATGAAACTTTTGTTTGTGCCACTTGCCTCAATAAGTTTTGCATGGCAGGAAAAAAATCAAGGCACCGTCTTTCCTGGCTTGGTAGTACAGGGCACAAGAGAGCTGCATCTGTTGAAATTATATTGGTAACACAAGTCCTAAACAGCACGTTCCCTGCCAGGAAAATATAGCAATACCTATTCCTTCCTCATATCTTGATTCCAACTAGCTTTTATTGTGTTACACATCTAGGAAATAGAAGTGCATTGCTGTCTCACACACTCTTTGTTTTGCCTAATTTGGCTCTGGTTTAGCGTTGGGAAAATGAGTTACAATCCAATTTTTAAAAAGGAAAAGAGAAAGCAGAGCACCTGCTATTGTATCTGGTGCAGTTGGAGCATATGCAAACTTTTGAAAGCCAGACCATTAATTTATGTGCCAAACATTTTATGAAAAGGGACACTGCTAAAATCATGGCAAACATGAAATAACATTAAAATCAATTTGAGCATGAATAATTACATACTACATGGCTATATCCTGTCATAACACCTATTCCTGTTTTCAATCCTGAACAAGCTACAAAGAAAACATTATAACTCAAAGGTTCCCAGGCATCATTTCCCAGGTGCTATACTTTAAACAGTAATGGGCACTGGATCCATAACGAATATACCTGGACAAAATGGGAACTTTAAAATATTTTAATCTATTGTTGTTGTTATGTGCCTTCAAGTCGATTACGACTTATGGCAACCCTATGAATATGGTTTTTCATCCTACAGTTTGGCATCTAGGACTTTAAAAACAGCAATTGATAGAATTGTTGGGAAGCCTTTCACATTAAAAATAATCCTTTATTGTATTTATAATCAAGATATAGGTAGTTTGGGGCAGATTCTTTCTTTCAAAAGAACCTAGACAGAAGTGACAGGCTACTGCTTCCCTTTGTTTTATTAATTTTTGTTAGAGCAGCTGCACCTTCAGCAAAAATCTAGCTTTCTGCTCTAAGGCTGATAATAAAGCTGAAATTCTGCTTACACTTTGGGATTATGTTCCCCTGAACTCTGTGGGACTTACTTCCAAGTAAACACAGATAAGATTGGACTGCACATTTCCCATAATGATGAAAAATAATGATGCAGATGAAAAATAGTGAACATTAGTTCTTCTCATGTTGTGACTGACACATGGAATAATGAAGATAAAATGGAAATGGACTGCCTTATAGCTACCCTATGAATAGGGTTTTCATGGTAAGCGGTATTCAGAGGGGGTTTACCATTGCCTCCCTCTGAGGCTAGTCCTCCCCAGTTGGCTAGGGCCTGCTCAGCTTGCCACAGCTGCACAATCCAGCCCCTTCCTTGTCTGCAACTGCCAGCTAGGGGACAACTGGCTCCTTGGGATTATGCAACGTGCCCATGTCTGCACAGGTGGCAGGGCATGTAACCCCTCAGCCACTCACTGTGGGGTGATCTTTAGCTGGCCCTTTACACCCAGGAGACACGAGCGGGGATTTCAACTCACAGACTCTGGACTTCCAGCCAGGCTCTCCTCCCTACTGTGCTATGCCAAAGATACATCACCAACAAAAAGGAGTAATACAGATGTGTCCTGTGAATCCCACAAGTTCTGTGTGTCACCTCTGAACTTTTCAATGTGACAAAAACTAATTGTCAGAATAGCCTTTAGCTTTTCAGCTCCTTTTTTCAATATGAAACTTGAGTTAAAATCATATGCAGGTAAAATGTACAAGTTTGTGGTTTAAGCTGTTTATGCACTGTGCTTGTTAATTTTCATAGTATGCTGTTGATGACCAGTAAAAGGGAAATTGTACTTTGACAATCTGACAAAATAAATTTAACAACCCCACCATTGAGGAAGTAGTTGTGCAGTATCTTCAGTATGAGACTGACATGAATTTCCAGAATGTTTTTGGTCCGTAATTGCAAAACATTCCTATTTCCATTCTCAACTTCCTTTCATTGTTACCCAGGAAAGGTCACTCAGCTGCTGCTTACAAACAGATCATTTGAAAAGCCTGAGACCAATTTAGAAAATATGCACAGGTGGATGTAAACTGATGGTAGCAGCTGTTCAACACTGCTAATTACAATGGGTTACCATTTGACAAGATTAACTTATACCCCAAACTAAGCCCTGTTCATTAATTGTTCCTAATTTCCAGCAATGCCAAAAAAAGAGGTGGTAAACAAATTGCGCATTACTCCCAAACTGTTTAATTCATTGTGTGGCATCCTTATTTATGCCTGTTGATTGGGTAAAAAAGTTTCAAAATAGAGGACCAACAAAGAAAGGAAACATTTCCCCTCTGGGAGATTTCTCTATCTTTTTTTTTTTTTTTTTTTTGTATTTTCAGAAAGATAAAACATATGCGTCTTCATAAGTTCGGTTGCCATGGAGATAATGCTGACCCAGATGATTGCAGTTTCAGAGGATGAATAAACTGTTGAGGAGATGATGTACTCTAAAGAAACAAATATTTCATTCTCACTTTTCTATATATGGATAAATGTATGAGAAATAACAAGATAAATACCATAAAGAGAGGAGAAATCCTATGTTAGACTGAGATAAAATGGTTTGTTAGCTTTGGGTGGAAAGTGTTGGGGTTTTTCTGCAAATCCCATAGATTACATGTATTTGAAAGAAAAAGCACATGCAGTTTACAGAGTATTTATACCAGTAATGAAAGCAGCAATAATGTATTATTGTTCCTCTTATTTCCATTGTTTAGAGGTGAGTGCAGATGCTTCTGTATCCAAAATTATATCATCCATGCACAAGAGTGAAGTACCTGGAGGCTCAAGAAAGCCTGAAGTACAAAGCAATCTTTAGCAAAAAAACTAAAGGGAGTGGGAATGTGTTCAGTGGCAGCTGTGCCATCTCCAGGTTTCTGGGAACCCTTGGGCACAGACTATCAGTGGACAGGGTCCCTGACCCCTTGCTTTCCTCCCCAAACCACACTCCTCTTCCCTCTTCGCCTCAGCCCTCTGAAGTAAAAAAAATAAAATTGACCAATATGGCAACCTGCTATTGTCAAAGAAAAACAAAACAACATTTTGAACGTTTAAAATAATGTGTGCCATTTCTTCATAACTGAATGGATACAACCCTCCTGCACATATAAAATTAACCGTTAGGTCTCTCTACTGTAATCTTATTTCAAGCTTCCTTTTTTAAAGATACAAATTGAACATTTTTGAACAGGCAAAATACGTAAATAAACATTTGATATTATAGCAACATCCATAAACTGGATTAGTGGTGGGTTCAGGCTGGGTCAGAGAGGGGCTCCCTGAGCTCCTGGACTGTTGGCCAGTGCCCTACCTGGCCCACTGCTGGAGCTGGTTCTGCTCAGTGGGCATGCAATGTTGATTGTTGTGGGAGGGAAGTGAATTAGTACAAAATCGAATAGAGTATATTGGAATATTGAACAGGAGCACTCTGCACTGCAACATTATTTCAAAGTCCCACTCTCTCATCTGAACCTAACTAACAGGATTGTGGTGATGACTAAAGTGAGGGTGGATAACTATGTGCTCCTGAGTTCCTTGGAAGAAGGCTGTCTGTATTCTCTCCATGGCCTGCTTAAAACCTTTGTCTTTCAACAAGCCCTTTAAGTAGAGACCTTATCTCACTCTACATTTCTGTTGCAATCGCTTAAGATTTAAAGATTATTTATTTTTAATATGATTTATAGGGTTTTTTGTCATTTGTTAGGGGCTGAAGCATAATGGAGATTTTCTTTGAGACATTTACTTAGGACCAAACTAAACATGGATGTCAGTTGTGTGAATGCAGTTAACATGCACATTTTAGTTACATAAATAGCAGCAACCCACAATCTCTCCAGCTGTTATTTGCACTGGCACCAATGGAGGCTTCCTCCCCTATGAAAAAAAATGAGGAATGATTTTCACTGGGAGCATGGTAGGCAGAAAGGGTCAAATTCTCCTTCTCCAACACATGTGGTGATTCTAATGCTGCTCAGGCTCCCTTGCAGCACCTATTTACATAACAAAAACATGCAGTTTAACAACATTCATGCAATCAATGTCATGTATATTTTGGTGTTTAGATAGGTAAAGCCTAGTAACATCAGATAAATAGCAAGCATTTGAGGATAGGAGGTGGCAATAGGTTTGAGATCCCAGTAACACACCCACCATTTTCTGGAAGAGATGAAGCAGCATGCTCTCCTGGTAATCTTAGAGCCAGTTTTAATTTGCTAGTGTACCAAAGTGTATCTTTAAAGTAGGGGAGGTTGCCACCATAGATGCTAAGATTAGGAATTTAGGTCAAGTTAGAAGACACTACAGATGTCATTAAGTATCAATAAATTAGGGGGAAAAGTTGGCTTTGGCAGCAATCTCTCTTGAGGTGGAGCACAAAGAAGGCAGTCTGCAATTCAGAAGAATAAAAAACATACAGAATCAGTAAGTCACACTGAGGTGGCTTTGCTTTAAGGAAGGTTAACTGTTGTAGAAATATTCCTGCTGCAGCTTTCCTGTGGAAGTAATGAGTTAGGAAAACAGAACAAAAGATAAAAAGAGTTGAGAAAATACCAGTAACTTTAGCATAATACCATGATAAATTAAAACTGAATAAAGAGTCAAAGTCATTGAAGTTATTTTACTTTGGCAAAATGTGTACTGAATCCAGTGGCAATACTCTTGGGAATATTGCCCACAGCCAGAGTTTTTTGTCATATCACCAGCTATATTAAACTCTGAAAAATGAGATTAATGTAATGTAGTGTAATGGGATTAAATCTGCACATTATACTAGGTTTATCCAGTAGTAGTATAGAACAAACTTTAGAAGAGCTCAGCCTAAGAGATACTTGAATTGTGATAATATCATTTTCCTCTGAAAAAGTCATGGAATTGTGTGCCTTATATCTTTCCCATTCAGCAACTGTTTTCCAAAATATAATTTTTTATTTAAGCCACTGTTTTGTTTCCACTGATTTTGTCTAAAAAATAAATAAAAATGCTTCCAGACATTTGAGTCACATTCTTTTTGCACATTCTTTTTATTAATGTATATCAACCAAGGGATGAGAACCTGACAATTTTACTGTAGGTGGTGGAGTTTGCACTATGCAGATAAGGATTGGTGCTGCAAAAGTAGTGTCCCACACAGGCATGGGTACAGGTCAGTGCAGTATGCTGGCAGCCAGTTGGCTGTGCACTTCCAAAGTGCTGACTTCACTGACCATGCCTCCAGTGCTGCTAAGCAACTTTATCTGGTAAGAGTGTGGGTGCAAATAAACTAGCATTGTGAAAAGAAATTAAAAAGTAATTAATATTGTTCTGCTATAAAAACTTTGGTTTGTAAAGAGTTAACCAAATAAGGGGGAAAGACTGGCAATTTACTTCTGAGGCCTGTCAGATACATGTGTAGGTGGTGCTTGAGTTCTTACTCAGCCAAGAAACAGCTAGGTCGATACATTTACTAAATAGGTGACTATGGGTGCTTACAGATGGGTGTTTATTGTGTAATTATTGCTTCTTGTGCATGCAAGTTTTTTGCATGATGTCATCGGCATCAAAATGCCAACCCACGTTTTTTCCCCATTTAATATGAATTTTCCTTTCTGGTAAAACCCCAGTTATTTTACAAAGCTGTTGCCAATGTCTTCTTTGATATCTCAAATGCTCCTTTTTCTTTCTTTCTTATGTTGTGTGTTATGTATTGGTTTATACTGTTCTGATATTTGTATGGTAAAGAAAAAATAAAATGTAAAAAAAAAAAGATCCATTGCAATATTAACCATGATGACCCCAGTCTGAAAGCATCTTCTGTATCTTGTGAGGTTTCCCATTATAATACTTGGCAATAGATAAGTTCTTTAGTGGACATCGTTCCTTTTAAACTAATTGTACCTTAGTTATACGCCAAAGAGTTATATAATTTTCAGAGAGAAACTTGTCATTGAGTAGAGGGTGACAATAAAAAGGCAGGCACAGTTTGGAAGGGCCTGTGAGAAACTGTCTGGTAAGATAGATACTGTCATGAGGAACTAAGAAAAAGTCTCAGAACTGATTGAAAACAGATCTGAAAAGCATCTGGAGCTGAGAGCTGAAGCAGCCTTCATCAGAGGAAGCAGCTTGAAGCAGGGTGGAACTGAGAGATCCTTGAGGTAGCAGAAGCTGTTCAAGAAGAAGACAAAACAAGATGAGCCACCAAAGCTGAAGTCACTGAAGGCTGAAGTAGCGAAGGTCTGCAGGGAGAGATCAACTCCAACAGTCATCCTCCAGAGGTGCTTAAGCCAGATTATTATTTATTTTATTTATTGAATTTATATCTTGCCCTTTTTCCGAAAAGGAGGCCAGAGTGACAAACAGATGATAAAACACTAAAAACATCTTTAAAATATCTTAAAAACAAAACATCTTCAAAACAATTCCAACACAGATGCAGACTGGGACAAGGTCTCTACTTAAATGGCTTATTGAAAGAGGAAGATTTTCAGTAGGTGCCAAAAAGACAACAGAAATGGCCCCTGTCTAATATTTAAGGGGAGTGAATTCCAACACAGCACTGAAGGTCCGTTTCCTATGTTGTGTGGAACAGACCTCTTGATGGGATGGTATCTGCAGGAGGCCCTCACCTGCAGAGCACAGTGTTCAACATGGGTATATAAGGGTAAGACAATCTTTCAGGTGTTCTGGTCCCAAGGCTATGAGTTAGTAGTAGTTGTCATCAAGAAGTAGTTCGTCCCTGACCAGAAAGAAGACTTCAGGTAAAGTCTACTAGTTAACTGGTGTGAAGCGAACTGTGACCAGAGGGAAGACTTAGGGTGAAGTCCTCTGCATAGCCTGTGAGTTAATTGGGGAGGAGAACATTGTCTACCTGTATTTAATTTCATGTATAGATTGACCTTCCTCTAAGAGAAAATAAGCGCAATGCACAACATTTTAAAAATACAATAAATAATTTATACATCTAAAAATACAGCACCAAAAAGACAGTATAAAGAAGCAACATAATATTATATCCCAAAGCCAATTTATGGCTTAAATGCCCAGGCAAACAAATATTGACTGCTTACAATCTGTATAACTTGTACTTTTAAAGGAGCCATATAGATTCTGCATCTGCAAGAAACTGATTTTCTAGCACCCATGTTCTGCAATTTCTTGACTCACACAGGAGCTTTTGCTACAGATGCATGCAAAAACTTTTTTGTTTCAGCAAGCCTACCCAGACATGTACTTTTATTGTGTATACTGGTTTGCAGAATACTATATATTTAGCTATATATTCTGATAAATATTTAACACTATTTTTTGCATAAGGATTTTTCTTTTTTGATTAAGTGGTCTATAAATTTTGTTAAAGAAAATAAATATACAGAACCTGGCTTCCTGATATTTATGTGGTAGTCACTGAACCAGGAAAAATATTTTATAACCAATCTGTAACCTATCTACAGATAAGTTCACCTTAAGTTTTTACAGGCTTCAGCAGATATAAATCACTTCATGTCTATTGAATCCTGTAAGACTAAACTGATCTGAACCCAAGTACTTTTGGCATAATTGGTTATGGACCATTTTTATATATCACAATAAACTGTAAACTTTGTGATTGTCCCTGGGATAAGAGGCATATGGAGCTGGTCTTGCTAGGTGTTAAGTACTCTAGAGCTGACCCAGCACATAATTTAAGAAAGAGCCTTAAATGCAATCTGGGAATGAAGCTTAATGTATTCTTACAGCTTTCTGCATGATTGCTCAGGACTGAGAGACTAAACACTAAATAGTCACAATTTAAGTCCCAGTTTAATAAGTACTTCAAAAACATGCAGTAATTCTAGTAATTCTGGTCATATGTGCATGTATGTTTTCATACAATTGCAAAAAACTACTGCCCTCTGACATCTTGCAAAGCTTTGCTTATAATAATGCTGGTCTGCAAAACTTTAATCCAACATGCTGAATGTGGCAGCGTATAGGGGATAGCTTTCTCAGTTTTCCTGCCTTTCCAAGACTAAAAGCAAGTGATTTGTCACAAACTTGGAAGGGCACAATATATGGCTGGTGGGCTATATTTAACAATAGGTCTTATTCTGTAAGGAATAATTTTCTACTATGCATTATGTTTAATCTGAGAACCAAATGAAAGGATAAGAAGAAGCGGTGATATGATACATGTAGTGTCTGCTACATGGGGAATAAAAACATAAAAATGAAAAACTCTTAAAAATGAAAAACTCTTGGCAGCTCTTTGTTTACAGCTGCTCCCCATGCAGAACAGGGAATTTTCTCTGTACTGCCACAATAGCTTTTTAAAATCTTAACGTTTGTGGTGGAGTGAACAAAATTGCCAGGTTCACATGGCAAGCTGTTGTAAAGACCATGGAGCCAGTCTCTATGGCAGCAATTTATTATTATTATTATTATTATTATTATTATTATTATTATTACCCGCCCTTCACCCAAAGGTTCCTGGGCGGGTTACAACAGTTCTACAACACATAATTCAAAACAGTTAAAAGCAACCTAAACCGCATCACAAAAAATAGGGTGGGTCCTAAAAATATACATCTCAGGTGTTGAAGGCCAGGGTAAAGAGGTGAGTCTTCAGCAATTGCCACCACCTGGTCAATGTTTCTTTGACAGGTGTTGTGGACATGAGTATGAGCTGTGAGCCTGAAGAGCCTTCGTGTCATACCTCCCTCGAAGGACTCAGCATAGGATGAAGGGGAATGGGAAACTTCAGACCCAGGAAAAGGAATGAGCAGAGAGACAACTCAAGACCCTTTGCCCTCAGACAAGGAGCAGGAAGGAACCTGCTTGAGCCATCCTGTCAGATTCAGAGAGCGACCAGGAAGCTACTCCAACCCCACCAGAGAGGAGATGCCAATGGGTGTTGGAATTAGGGTTGCCAGGTTCATGGCCTGAGACTGATCCTGTATCTTTAGGAGAAGAAAAAGTCAGCCAGGCCCGGCCTCCAAGAGGTCTTCTGTATCTTTAAAAGTTGTGCAGGGGAAAGGGAGAATTCCACCTTGTGGTTTTTCGCATTACAGAGTTGCAAGAACACCTGCACTTAGCTGACTTTCTCTTCTCCTAAAGATACAGGATCAGTCTTAGGCCATGAACCTGGCAACCCTAATTGGAATGGAAGCAGTTGGCCCATTTAAGAACCACAAGCTCTTGAAAGACGGCTGATTGCAAACACCTGGCCTCAGATGCTGACCTTAAAAGACTGGGAGTGGCTTGGGCTCTTGCTGGAAACAATGTTGGACCTCCATGCCACATTGTCACCAGCCCTGCTCATAATCCCATGCCTTCTGACCCTGCCCTGCCTGATTGCATCTCTAGTATCTGGACTTTTGGACTCCTCTGTTTTACACTCTCTTGGTTCTTCCATCCAGTATTCATGCTTGCCATAACTGCTGACCTCTCTACCTCATTTCAAGCCTGACAGATTTATGGTCGGTATCTCCTAATTACTTTACTGCAGCTATAAACTATTTCAACTCGGTTGGCAGAGACTGACACTTCAAATTTTACCACAACTATGATTTCACTACTGACCTCAGATAAATAACTATTACCATGGTGTCCACACATGCCTGAAACAATTACCATGTTCAGAGTGTAAGACCTTCAGGAATGATGGTTAGACCAAGTGCTAGCAGGACCTCTCGACCTAAGACTCGAAACTAGAAAGTTTTTTTTTTAAATTGTAAGGAAATAATAGACAAAATCATAGTCACATTATTGAAGGCTATTCCACAGGGGAGGATGAAAACGCATGAAACTAAAATGAGCTGATAGCTGTGCAGCAGCAGCATCCAGGTAGAAAGATAGGGGCAGGGGGACGAGGAGAAGGGACAGGGGAAAGAGAGTGCAAAACCATTCCAATCCTTGTCTACTGAAATATATGGAGAAAGAGAGAGTGAGAAGGATTCTTAGTGACAGGGTAAATCCAAAGGGATTGAATTGAATTGAGGTTTTACTAGAAATGACCGTGGGAAGCAGAGCGCAAAAGCTACACTAGGCTCTGGACTTCTCAGAGCGGTTTGGGCAGAGTGTCTGCCCACAGGATTGGTCTCTAAAAGTACACTTAGTTTTAGGATCCAGAAGCAGTTATAGCGTTAGAAAACAAAAACAGGGGTGTAAGCTGAAAGGGTTTTTCTGGGAGACCAAAAAATGTGGATATTATATTATGATTATTATTATACACCCACAAGAGTGGCTATAGCCAGTAGGGATTTTTTGCGTTCTACCAAGATAAATGAAAATACCCCCCCATACCTTTCTGGTGCTTTCTATAGTCCCAATTCAAAACAAAAACTTACAAGTCTTATACTGTTGGATTCAGAATCGCTTGCTCTACAACTCTGAAAGTTTTCTTAGTGATACACACCACCACCCCTCACGGAGAATTCACAGGTTAAAGTGAAAAACGGGAGAGAAAAAAAAACAAGAAACCGTTTGGACTTTTTTCTTGAGAAGTTCTCATAATCTGTTGTCATTCATTAAAACTCAGAGATGACTGTAAGGTATCTCTAATCAAATCCCTGAGCTTGCCCCAAACACAGAGCTTCATCTTCAGTAGGTTTTAAGGAAAAAAAAGGGCATGGTTTGTTTTTAATTAATAGATAAAAAAATGCATTACCGTGGATTATAACGTCATGCAGGCGCAGTAGAAACCAGGAGTTCTTTCGTTTCACTCCGCCTCCCCGCCTCCCCTTCCAGTTACTTGGAGGAAGCAGGGGAATTCTTCTGTTCCTGTGATTGGTGGGCAACAAACATGTGACTCACACTGGCCTTCTCAGCATTGCTCTTCCCTCGTACTCTGTGTAAGGAAGCATGAGGGAGGAAATGAAGAGCCAGACGGTCAGGAGAGAGAGAAAAAAATGGACGGTGAAGGGAGAAAGCCAGAGGGCAAGGATGACGGAGAAGGCAGCAGCAGAATGGAGGTGAGTGACGGTGATGTGTGTGTGTTCCCACCACGCTGTCTCCCGCAGCCTGCTCTTTCTGCTGGCTCAATTGCCCTGCCAGCCCCTATCCCCAAATGGGTTTATAAATGAGTTATTTTGAGATTGTATGAGACTCTTTGTTTGTAACACTTTAATCCTGAATTTAGCTCTTGGTTGTTAAATCTCTCTCTCTCTCTCTCTCTCTCTCACACACACACACACACACACACACTCACACACACACACACACTCACACACACACACACACACAAATCATTAGTATATTCATAGTTCAGGAGAATGCATAGGTTACATCAGCCCTGCAAAGTAGCCTAGTGTGGCTGTACAGATATTGGGGGGGGGGCTGAGAGGGAGTTGTGTATGACAACCCTGAAGTGTAGTCCAGTGTTGTTCAGTCTCTTGGTTTTGTGTTTCTCATGCTGTGTCTAACTCAGGTTTAATTTCATTTTTAAGTCCGTCCCCCCCATGTATGTAAACTACTAAATTACCCTGCAAAAGCAAATGGAAATACATTCATCGTTAGTATATTCATAGTGCAGCAGTGGGGAGGGGTGGATATAGTGCTTGAGAATGCATAGGTTACATCAGCCCTGCAAAGTAGGCTAGTGTGGCTGTGCAGATATTGGGAGGGGCTGAGAGGGAGTTGTGTATGACAACCCTGAAGTGTAGTCCAGTTTTGTTCAGTCTCTTGGTTTTGTGTTTCTCATGCTGTGTCTAACTCAGGTTTAATTTCATTCTTTAAGTTTCCCACCCCACCCCCATGTATGTAAAATTACATAGACTACTAAATTACCCTGCTAAAGCACATGGAAATAAATTCATCATTAGTATATTCATAGTGCAGCAGTGGGGAGGGGTGGATATAGTGCCCTGTAGAGTATAGGAAACATAGGGAGCTGCTTTATACCAAGTCGGACCATTGGTCCATCTAGCTCAGTACTGACTGACAAAGTTTCAGATAAGGATCTCTCCCAGCCCTAATTGGAGATCCTGGGTATTGAATGTGGGGACTTTTGCATGCAAAGCATGTTCTCTGCCACTAAGCCATGACCCCCTTGTAAAAGTAAAGGCATTCTTGATGGTAATATAACAGTTAAAATACACTGCTGAACTATTTGTGTTACTGCTGGTGCTAACTTGCACAAGATCCCATCTCTTACCTCCCAGATTAAAAAGCAGGGAAATTCACTAATATGCTCAGAGGCACGTTACCAAATTCTTCTAAGCTACACAGGAAGTGGATTGGACTGTGAAAGACCAACCCAAATGGTGTTTGCATTTTGACCAATTTGTAGGGCAGTACAATATCTCAGAGAGGAGTTCAGGTCTCCTGCTCCCCTGGTGCATTCACTATAGCTGCCCAATTTCCCTGCTTTTTAAAGTTTGATAGAAATATCTGTGGGCTATAGGTACATTCTTTAAACTGCAAGGTTTTTTGCCTATTAGTGAATTAACAATTAAATTTATATCCCGCCCTTCCTCCCAGAAGGAAGCTCAGGGTGGCAAACAAAAACACTAAAAACATCTTTATAAAAAAACTAGAAACAATTTCAAGACAGATGCAAACTGGGATAAGGTCTCTTCTTAAAAGGCTTGTTGAAAGAGGAAGGTCTTCAATAAGCACCAAAAAGACAACAGAGATGACACCTCTCTAATATTTAAGGGGAGTGAATTGCAAAGGGTAGGTGGCACAACACTATCCACTTCCAATGTTGTGCAGAATGGACCTCCAGATTAGTTGGTATCTGCAGGAGACCCTCACCTGCAGAGCACAGTGATCAACTTGGTATATAAGAGGTAAGAAACAATATTTTAGATATCTTGGTCCCAAGCTGCATAGGGTTTTATACCCCGAACCAGCACCTTGAACTTTCTAAAAAGGAGCACTAGACACTGTATGGGTGTCTTCAGTACTAGGTGGAAGTTCACAAAAGTACACAGAGCTCTTGGTATAAGTCTTTCTCCTGCTTCATTTCTGTCTCCTAAGCCCCATTTCCCCACAATTCCTAGTTCTTGATTGTTCCCTACTTTTGCATTCCAGTCCCCCATGATTATCATCTTATCTTGTTTTGGTGTGTGATCAATTTCCTCCTATACTTCTGCATAAAATCTCTCCAATTCCTCTTCTTCTGTGTTTGACGTTGGAGTGTAGACTTGGACGATGGTTATGTTAATAGGTTTCCCATTTAATCTCATTGATATCACTCGCTCAGACCTTGTGTTGTATCTCCTAATTGCTTTTGCTACATCACTTCTTACTATTAAAGCAACTCCATTTCTTCTCGATTTCTCATTTCGTGCATAAAATATTTTGTAGTTGCCCGATGGAAAATGTCCCATTCATGTCCATTTTAATTCATTCACGCCAAGTATTGTAATGTTGATATGCTCCATTTCTTGCTTGACAATTTCTGACTTTCCCTGGTTCATGCTTCTCACATTCCATGTTCCTATTGTGTGCGTCGTACAACTCCGGACTCTCCTTTCGCATCTGTGCGCATCAGCCTCTGGGCTTCCTTTCGGCTTTGACCCAGCTGTGTCATTAGTCACAGCTCTACTCGTACTTGTCCTTTGTTCTTCCCCAGCAGCTCGGTGAGTGCCTTTTGACCTGGGGTCTCATCTTCCAGCACTATCTTGTGTTGCATTTTGGATACTCTGTTCATAGGGTCTTCGTGGTAAGAGGAGCACACCTAGATTTTTGCTAGAATATATTTCACCCCCCCCCACTGTTTTATCTTGTGCAAACTGAGACACTCCTGATGTCCACTGGAGACTATTCTGCAGAATAGTCAGTGCCATTATTCCACAATTATTTTTGGAGTTTTTTTAGTGTAAATTCTGCAAAGTGTTGCTGAACTTCATATATTCACAGAAATAGAAAAAAAGAAAATGATTTCCTTTAGGAAACTTCACTAATATTGCAAAGGAAATCAGACATATTTAAAGTGACCATCTGAACTATATCAACTGTCTTAATCATCTTGCTTCCTCCCTGCTAAAACAAGATCAGCACAGCACAGTACATCTCATTTCTATTATTTATTTATTTATTGTATTTATATACCGCCACATAGCCAAAGCTCTCTGGGCAGTTTACAGTAACTAAAAACATTAAAACAAATATACAAATTTAAAAACACATCTTTTAAAAACAATTTAAAACACAATTATTTGTGCTGGTTGCAGGTGTTACCATCACTCACCATATGCTGAAGCACATCTTACCAAATTCTTCCAAGCTACACAGCAAGTGGATTGGACTGTGAAAGACCAACCCAAATGGTGTTTGCATTTTGACCAATTTGTAGGGCAGTACAATATCTCAGAGAGGAGGTCAGGTCTCCTGCTCCCCTGGTGCATTCACTATAGCTGCCCAATTTCCCTGCTTTTTACAGTTTGATAGAAATATCTGTGGGCTATACGTACGTTCTTAAACCGCAACGTAATAGTGAATTTCTCTGCCTTTTAATCCAGGAGGTAAGAAATGGGATCCTGTGCAGGTTTGCTAAGAATGGATTGATCATTTGCATACTTATTGAATTCAGTGGGATTTACTCCCCTGCAATCATGCTTAGGATAGGTGAAACTGACCACAGGTGATGTGGAGGGGAGGAGGGAGGGGAGGAAAAGCAGAGGGGAGGAGGGGGATGGGAGCAGGCAGGAGGGGGAGGAGGACAGGTTTGATCATTTGCATGTTTATTGAGTTCAGTGGGATTTACTCCCCTGCAATCATGCTTAGGAAAGGTAAAACTGATGGGGGGAGGGAGGGGTAGAGTGGGCAGGGGAGGAGGAAGAGGGAAGGGGAGGAGGAAGGGAGAGGAGAGAGGAAGGAGGGGAAGGCAGCTCTGATCATTTGCATGCTTATTGAGTTCAATGGGATTTACTCCTATGCAATCATGGTTAGGATAGGTAAAACTGACCATAAGGGAGGAGGAGGGAGAAGAGGAGGAGGAAGGGGAGGGCGAAGGGGAAAGAGCAGATTGGAGGAGGGCAAAGGAAGGGGGAGGGGATGGCAGGTTTGGTCATTTGGATGCTTATAGAGTTCAGTGGTATTTACTCCCGTGCAATCATGCTTAAGATAGGTAAAACTGATCATGGGGAGGAGGGGGAAGGGGAGGAGGGGATTGGAAGGGGGTGGGGATGGGAAGGGAGGGGCAAAGGAATGGAGAGGGAAGGAGCAAGAGGGGAGAGATAGGAGAAGGGAGGGTGGGTTTGATCATTTGCATACTTTTTGAGTTCAATGGGATTTATTTCTGTGCAATCATGTTTGAAAATGGAAATGGACTGCCCTCAAGTCAATCCTGACTTGTGGCGACCCTATGAATAGGATTTTCATGGTAAACAGTATTCAGAGGTGGTTTTACCATTGCCTTCCTCTGAAGCCGAGAGCCAGTGACTGGTCCAAGGTCACCCAGTAAGCTTCATGGCTGTTTGGGGATTCGAATCCTGGTCTCCTAGGTCATAGTCCAACACTCAGCTGGGGGAGGGGCAGGAGGAGGGGAAGGGGAGGAGATTGGGAGGGTGGGCACTGGGCAGGGGGGAAGCCCCTTTCCTTTCCAAAAGGAAAAGTTTATCAACAGTATGATTGCTTTTCAGCGTTTCCTCCACTTTTTTATTCTACAGAAGGCACATGTTGCTTCCCAGCCAAATTTAAACCAAAGCTGTCCCTGGCCACATCCACACCAGGCCATTATCTCACTTTGGACAGTCGTGGCTTCTCACAAAGAATCCTGGGAAGTGTAGTTAGTGAAGGGTGCTTAGAGTTGCTAGGAGATGCCCTGTTCCCCTCACAGACCTTCAGTCAGAGTGGCTGACTGTTAAACCAGTCTGGCCACTGGAGCTCCATCAGTGGAATAGGAGTCTCCCCTCTCAGCATCCTTCACAAACTACACTTCCCAGGATTCTTTGGGGGAAGCCATGACTGTCTCAAGTGAAATCAAAGTCTGGTTTGGGTATGGTCCCCTGATTAGGCATTCCAAGCAGCTGTGAGTCTGGCTTTTAGAACACTGACAATTGGCTCTTACTGAGCATGCCCAACACTATCATTGAGTTCAAGCCAAAATTTTCTTAAAATTAATTAAAAATCAACCAGGTATTTTTTAAACTTTTAAACTGCAGAAGATGAAGGTCAGAGTATGGGGCAAGGTCAGTGATTACAGGTCATCCATTAACATGGCTGATTTTTAATGAATTTCAACAGATTATGAGAACTCTGACAGAAAAAAATCCAAAAGGGCTCTGGGTTTTTTTCCTCTCTGTTTAGACTTTGAACTTTCTATTCTCTCTGACTGTTTTGTGCATTGCCATGAAAATTTAGAGGGTTGTTAAGCAAGTGTTTCTGATTTCAGGACTGTAAGTTTTGTAAGCTTTTGTTTTGAAATGAGCTTATGGGAAAGATCAGAATGGCATGGGGGGATTGTCAATTTAACACTGCGGAATGTGAAAAATCCACGCTGGCTATAGTATACAGCCACTCTCGTGGCTGTATAATATTGTTTCTGCAGTTTTCTAATTTTTCTTTCTTGCTGTCCTTTGGCCCAAAACTCTAAGAATGTTTCTATGCTCCCATTAAAATTAAGATACTTTTCTTATTTTCTGAATGTTAAAGTTAGCAATTTACATTTATTCAATGCAAAACAAAGCAAATGTAGGTTTTAAATTAGTGTAATTCTTTATATCTGGAACCGTGGATTTGTTTTCCTTGCGCAGCTAAGCAGATATTGCTTTCTTCAGAACAGGAATATTCTACGTCATCCACATTATAGGAGTTCAGAAGGCCTTCAAACACATTTCCTCATTCTATCCATTTAATCAGCTGAAGAACAATTTTCCACCTGTGTTTATGCTGGCCCGTATCTCTCCTCCTAATCCCTTTTCTTTTGATTGAATTACTCAAAATACCAGGAAATGAACATAAGAAGAGATCAGCTGGATCAGACTAAAAGCCTATGTAGTTCAATATCCTGTTTCGCACAGTGGCCAACCAAATGCTTATGGTAAGCCCACAGGCAGGACATGGAGGCAGTAGCTCTCATCTGCTGTTGTTCTCCAACAACTGGCATTTAGAGGCATATAACCATCATGAGTAGTAGCATAACCTTCCCAATGTCTCTAATCCACTGTTAAAGTCACTGCAGTTGGTGGTCACAGTTTAATTGTGTGCTGTGTGAAAACGTATTTCCTTTCATTTGTTCTAAATCTCCCACAAGTCACCTCATTCTATGAACTCTGTCCCTTTTCTCCATGTTGTATATGATCAAGTCTGCCCTTACTCAACTAGTTCTAAGATAAAAAGTTCCAAATGTAACATTTCCTCATAGGGGAGTTGCTCCAGCCCTCTGGTAATTTTGGATGCCCTTTTCTGCACTTTTTCCAGCTCTACAATATCATTGTGACATGCAGCAACCAGAACTATTCACATTATTCCGAGTGTGTTTGCCATAGGTTTGTATAAAGGCCAGTGGTGTCCCCAAATCTGCTCTGGAAGGATGGGGGAAGCCCCAGAACCGATTAAGAGAGCACACAGGAAGAGGAGAATGTTCTGTTGCACAAGGAGAAATCCTTGCACTTATGGAATGCTGGCATTAGTGCTACACTGAATACGACAGATTGTCTCTTAAGCAAATGGTATATCTGTGAGTCTCCACACACTCATGTTGCTGCATGCATAAACACATAAACACATAAAAAGAGTCCTTTGAATCTGAACAAAATGCCATCGAGTCCAGCATCCTACTTCCAACAGTGGCCAGCCAGATCAGTCAGAAAAGTGGATCAATCTGATTTTCCCAGCCATTTTTATTTCTTTGTATATTTGTATTCCACCTTTCTTTCTAAGGCACTCAAGGTGGCATACATGGTTCTTCAACATCCATCTATTTTATCTTCACTACAATGTTGTGAGGTAGGTTAGGCTGAGAGATAGTGACTGGCCCAAAGTCACTCAGTAAGGTCATGCCTATGTGGGGATTTGAACCCAGGTCTTCTCAGGCCTAGTCCAAAACTCAGTCTTCTATACCATACTGACCCTCTGTGATCACCTTTGTTTCTGGTGTTCCAACCTACACTGTGAAGACATAAGCAGGAACAGATAAAGTCCAATGGCCTAAGGAAACTGTATTTAAAAAGAGTTTTAGGACTGCATTGCTATCTTTACTGGCAACATCAATATTGCTTTTTAGAATGTATGTATTTGTCTGCTTCAGTGCCTTCCAACTAGCTGAACCATTTAACTAACTCAGCAGTGCCAAATTAAAATGGATTTAAATGAGCAATGTGCCGAGCAATGCCAATACACTTCTTTTTGTTACTAAAAACCTCCTCTGTGGCAACACTGTCACACGGATCCCATGTCTCCTTTTTGCTTGACAAAACACGCTGACACAATTGCAGCATGAATGAATCAAGGAAGAGAAGTATTCTCCTGCCTCTACTTTATCAGTATACTCCCCAACTGTGTATTCTGCATATGGAAATTGTGGTGGGTGCATTTTGTACAATAGGGTGATTCACAGAATTGTATAAAAGGCAATTGTTGGCATTTACTGAAGAGCGGGCTATGACCTCATACCTCAGTGGCACTGGCACAGTAGATGGCTACTTTATCTTTCTCATAGCCAGAGCTCAGTAAATCACTCACTTTTATACTTAATCCAATATCAGTCTTTAGAGTGAAAACCACAGGACATCCTTTTGTTACATATCTCTTACTATCTCCTATACTAGCTTTTGTAAGATCATAACAGATACAGAATCACAGAAGTTTTGTCTTGGAAGTATGTATGGAATTATACATGGTGCAATTGTTGCAATTGCTCTAGCTTCCTTTGCTGGCTAGTTGTCCTTAATCTTTTCAGCTCTCCAGCCACGTAGTCTAAAACTTTGAAAGAAGGCAACAGTGAGAAAGGATGGAGAGCAGCCTCCTCACTGGCTGCCTCCCACTTCCATTCCTTTTTGGAACTAGCTTTGTACACTTTGGTTCTCTTATGGCAGGAATGGGGAATCTATTGGATTCCAATTCCTACCAGCCCCAGCTAGCATACTGAATGACCAGGGATGATAAGATATGCAGGCAAATTACATCTCGAAGAACAGGTTCTCCACCTGTCTTATGGGCTGCTCCCAAAAATGGCCCTCAGAAACAAGATCTACAACAGGAAAGCAGCAAAGTGTGCAAAGTAACCTATTTACTCACAAGTAAATCCCACTGAATAAGAGTTACTCCCCAGTAAGTGTATTCTGGATTGCAGCATTAAACTATGTATTGCATTTTTTAAAAAAAATCCCTGCCTTTCCTTATCTCCCTCTTTCAATTAAGAATTGTATTTTATACAGTAACCTGGCCAATGCAAATGCAGTCCATTATCCACATAGTGCTGTGGATATAAAGGACTGACTTAGAAGAAACAAACAAACAAACATATCCCTTTATTTCAATATTTACAAGTCAAATATATAATTGTTGTTGCTGTTATGTGCCTTCAAGTCGATTTTGGCTTATGACGATCCTATGAATCAGCAACCTCCAAGAGCATCTGTCATAAACCACCCTCTTCAGATCTTCTAAGTTAAGATGTTAAGACTTTTTACAAAATAATTGAGATTCTCTTTTTTTCTTGCATATTTGTATTATTGATTTTTCTTCCATCATTCCTTCTAGCAGCTCCATGTGAAAAGTCTTTAATAAATCTGCAGCTTCTCTTTGTAAATGTGCAGCTTCACACCTTTGTAAGGGAGCACTAAGCAAAAAGGGAATCTCCACTAGTAATGGATCCCCATACCTTCTAACTTTAAGATGAACGGCTTAGTTGTTGTTTTCTTTGCAGCGCTTCAGAAGCCAAATCTTTAAGAAACAGAACTGTTGCTTCCTTAAATTTGATTTCTTTTATTTCTTTCAATTGTTTTAAAAGTTCATCTTTCTTTAAGTATCTTGCAAAGCACATTATTATATCTCAAGGATTTCTACTCTCTTTTCTCCATGTGGGAAGATACCCCAGCTTAGCCCAGCTGTCTATTATTTCCTGTTTAAACAGTTTGAAGTGCTGCTCTATTACTTCTCTCATTATTGTTGTTATGTTACTTGGCATTGTTGCTGTGTCGTCTTGTTGGTTTTTGAAAGGGATGGCAGCTATCTTGTGTGGGTCATTACTGTGTTTAGGCTGCAAATTTGCTCGCTTCTTCCAAGGTTTCAAAGTAGGAGGCCAGGTCAGATTCTTTCCATTCCCAGTAGTATATCCCATCTGGGGCACTTGCTCTGGTAGGTTTGCTGTTTGTCTGCTTTGTTTTTAAGAGCAATTTGGAACATCAGGCTGGGAACTTCTCACTCTATGCTGCCATTTTGTAGGTTCTCATGCGCCTCCCCCTCTGTATTATTTATTTTGTAGCACTTATTTTGCATTTATCATTTCTTTTCTTCTTATTGTGAAATGGCTGTTAAAATATCATTATTACCACTACTACCATCATCATCATCAACAACAACAACTTAAGGGGAAGATTGGCTTCCAACAACACTGTAGTTCAATTGAAATATTGTAGGATGGGGGTCAAGCTGTTGTTGAAAGAGTAGTTTAAAACAATTATCCATTATAATCTAGTAGTATCATATCTTAATATTGTACGTTGGGATGAGACCTGAATTAGCTTAAAACAATTTTGCAGTTTTTCTATAGTGAGCATCTTACAACAATGTCTAATTTGAAAAGACAGAATAAGAGTGCAGTTTATAATGCTAATTTATGTTGTTGTTATGTGCCTTCAAGTCGATTATGACTTATGGCGACCCTATGAATCAGCGACCTCCAAGAGCATTTGTCATGAACCACCCTGTTCAGATCTTGTAAGTTCAGGTCTGTGGCTTCCTTTATGGAATCAATCCATCTCTTGTTTGGCCTTCCTCTTTTTCTACTCCCTGGTGTTTTCCCAAGCATTATTGTCTTTTCTAATGAATCATGTCTGACAGTTCTGCTTTAATTTGTTCTAACACCCAATTATTTGTCTTTTTCGCAGTCCATCATATGCGCAAAGCTCTCCTCCAGCACCACATTTCAAATGAGTTGATTTTTCTCTTATCCGCTTTTTTCACTGTCCAACTTTCATATCCATACATGGAGATCGGGAATACCATGGTCTGAATGATCCTGACTTTGGTGTTTAGTGATACATCTTTGCATTTGAGGACCTTTTCTAGTTCTCTCACAGCTGCCCTCCCCAGTCCTAGCCTTCTTATGATTTCTTGACTATTGTCTCCATTTTGGTTAATGACTGTGCCAAGGTATAGATAATCCTTGACAAGTTCAATGTCCTCATTGTCAACTTTAAAGTTACAGAAATCTTCTGTTGTCGTTACTTTAGTCTTTTTGACATTCAGCTGTAGTCCTGCTTTTGTGCTTTCCTCTTTAACTTTCATCAGCATTCATTTCAAATCATTACTGGTTTCTGCTAAGAGTATGGTATCGTCTGCATATCTTCAATTATTGATGTTTCTCCCTCCAATTTTCACACCTCCTTCATCTTGGTCCAATCCTGCTTTCCGTATGATATGTTCTGCGTACAGATTAAACAAATAGGGTGATAAAATACACCCCTGTCTCACACCCTTTCCGATGGGGAACCAATCGGTTTCTCCATATTCTGTCCTTACAGTAGCCTCTTGTCCAGAGTATAGGGTGCGCATCAGAGCAATCAGATGCAGTGGCACCCCCATTTTTTAAAAAGCATTCCATAGTTTTTCATGATCTACACAATCAAAGGCTATGCTGTAGTCTATAAAGCACAGGGTGATTTTCTTCTGAAATTCCTCGGTCCATTCCATTATCCAACGTATGTTTGCAATATGATCTCTGGTGCCTCTTCCCTTTCTAAATCCAGCTTGAACGTCTGGCATTTCTCGCTCCATATATGGTAAGAGCCTTTGTTGTAGAATCTTGAGCATTACTTTACTTGCATGGGATATTAAGGCAATAGTTCGATAATTACTGCATTCTCTGGGATCCCCTTTCTTGGAAGTGGGATATATATTGAACGCTTCCAGTCTGTGGGCCATTGTTTAGCTTTCCATATTTCTTGACAAATTTTTGTCAAAATTTGGACAGATTCAGTCTCAGTAGCTTGTAGCAACTCTATTGGTATGCCATCTATTCCTGGTGATTTGTTTCTTCCAAGAATTTTAAGAGCAGCTTTCACCTCACATTCTAAAATTTCTGGTTCATATGGTTCCTCCATGAATGAATCTGTCATCCTTGCATCTCTTTGATAGAGTTCTTCAGTGTATTGCTTCCATCTTCCTTTTATTTCATCTCGGTCAGTCAGTGTGTTCCCCTGTTGATTATTCAACATCCCTACTCGTGGTCTAAATTTCCCTTTCATTTCTCTAATCTTTTGGAATAGGGCTCTTGTTCTTCCCATTGTGTTGTCCTTTTCTATTTCTATACAGTAACTATTGTAATAGTTTTCTTTGTCCTTACGTACTAGTCATTGTATAGTTGCATTTAGGGTTCTGACCGTGTTTCTATTTCCTTTTGCTTTCCTTCTCTCTTTAACCATTTTAAGAGTTTCTTCAGTCATCCATTGAGGTGTTTCTCTCTTTTTAACAAGAGGTACTGTCTTTTTGCATTCTTCCCTGATAAATCACTCTAATCTGAAAATCATTAATATGGGGTAGGTTTTTTTGTACTTAAAATGATCTACTTAGTTTTCTTTTTTTTAAAAGCAGCAAAAAAGTTAAAAGGCAGCTGTGTTGGTCCATTAGGGAAAAAAGAACATAAAATTTGTATTACGGGTAATGAATTGGCCTAATATTATTTTATTTATTTATTTATTATTTAATTTATATCCCATCCTTCCTCCCAGCAGGAGCCCAGGGCGGTCTAATAATAAATGCGTTGCCCTAATAGGGATAAGTAAGCAGGTAACTATTTCAAAATGTGGTCGTTTTGCCAGAAAAAACTGTTGTATGGAACTTGTGGGTAGAGTGTATTAGCAGCTTTTTATTGTAGCCTGCCCTGATACAAATGCTTTTTAATTCAGAAGTTTTAAATAATAATAATAAGAAATAGAAAGTGGGGTGGGAATTACATTTCTCCCATGGGTTTACTTGATCTGGGGGTTGGCTTGCTTTGTGGTCTAGAGTGATCCACGTTTAATAGATTTTAGTGCTGTCAGAGCATTCATTAATTGTTCTACCTTTAATTGCTAATAATTGTTCTATCTTTAAGTACTAATTGAAGGGCAGTTTTAATCAGGACATCGCACACAGGGGGGTATTTTTGCCCCAGCCAGCAATCCCAACAGAAATTGGCCCCATCTGTGGCTGCAATAAGCCACAGAAAGAAAGCTCCCATTGCTATGTTCTTTTTGGAAAAGGAGGGTCCTGTTGTTGCTCCTGGCCCTCCAACCATCTTAATCAGATCATGTCCAGAAAAAATGGTTACAGGCTTATGAATGCAACATGAAGGGCTGTACTATTCCAGGAGACAGCTTGGGCACTTGGCTTCAGACAGTGGAGCTCAATATCTTTCTTTTCTTTTTCATTCCCAAAGCTGCCTTTCACCTGGAAGAGTATACCAAATTACCATCACATGCAGCTTCTGTCCATCTTTTCAGAAAGTGAAAAGAATATTCATCACTTGGCATTAATTTCAGACATAGTTAAGAGAAAACCTAATCAAGATACAAATTGTGCTTACTGTAGTTAATCAGAAGAAAGTGACATTAGAAAGATACACATGGGCTTTGTGACTCTCCCTTATGCAGCAAAATAGTTATGAGTAAATAAATGGAGAAGACAAGGGAACTACAACAGCACATATTACTCAGCATCTGAATCACAGATGGTCAAGAGTATCACCAGGACCAGCCTTTGGGCTTCAGAAAAATATTAATCAGAAAGGTAGAGAGAATACAAATGCACACACCAGCTGAAGAAATATATGAGCCACAATGCTTTATATTCTTATTAATTATTATTATTATTAAACATATTTTTACTTTGTCAGTCCTTACAGTCCAATCTACATCAGGGCTGTCTTTGAGCATCTGCCAAGACCACCTTCAAGCATCAGATTTTCAGGAGGTAGAAGAACAGATATTCATAACAAGTATAAAGTAGAATAGTGGGTGGTGAAATTTACTAAGAATTCCATTGGTAGGTTTGAGATGGTCCACTGTAAGCAGACTCTTACATTGAACTTTCAAAATAAGCACCTTCTCCCACTGCTTCAAATAATAAAAGAACCAATTCAAAACATCATGATGTTCTTGTTGGGTCAAATCAAGGTCTGCATAATCCAGTACAGTACTGCTATTTCAAAAGCAGCCAGTCAGATGCTTTGTACATTCAGGGCATGAAGGTGATTGGCCATCCATATTATGTGGTATTCAGAAGAATAGTACTTTGTACATGGAAGTTTCCTTTGGCTACCACAGCTAATAAAAACTAAGAAGAGCCTGCTGGATCAGTCTAGTGGCCCATCTAGTCCAGTATCGTGTTCTCACCAACCAGAGATGCCCATGGAAAGCCCGCAAGCATGACCTGAATGCAAGAGCACTCTCCTTTCTAACCTTCACCTATTTATCGTAGTGCACTTGTGACTGCCAAGCATTCATACAGAGCACCGAGGGAGCAATCCCAAGCACACTGAAAGGAAGAACTAAAAATATAGAGGGAGAATAAGGGTTGTTGAAGCTCTGTCAACTTTGTGCAGACAAATCCATGTATACATGCACCTTCCTGGTGTTACGCCAAAAGGCTCTTTACATCTGGAGGAAGCTTCAATAATCACCAGATGAGAAACCAGGGATATAAAACAACACCTTTATTGATTAATTACCAAACATCTTTTGCAAAAGAGAGACGAAGAATTCGGCTAATGCCAGAATCCTGGTCTGAAAGCATAGCTACACAGATTACATTGATATATGGCTCCAAATCCTCCTCACACATAGCCCCTCCCTTATTGCTTGTTAGCAACACTTGTCAGTGAGCTCCATTGTCTTCGCATTTAGAGCGTTCTGGCCTTGAGCACTCCTTGTGCTGTTCCTCGCGCTATCTACTTGGATGGTGTCCAGTTTCATGAGAAAAGCAAGCTAACATTTAAGTATCAAACAGCAACTGAGCATCTAGCCTTCTCAGGCACTTTTAGTATCCACAGAGGAATTTTGCTTTTCTATTTCTAAGTTAAATCAGGTTAATCCATTTTCTGCTGTGTCATATTAACACTACACATACTATAGTTCCCAAACTATATATCTCATTTCATCACACTGGAATAGGAGATACATCTGATCTGTATGTATACGTAAGGGAAAGGAAGGACTGAAAAGCATGCTGTTGAGCATCCTTGTCCAATTGCTAAGGAGTTCAGAGAGTAATTCAATTACAGAAAAAGCTCCTCACAGAGTTTGATCATAAGAATTTCCTGATGCATCATGGCACATTAGTATACTGGACAACAGAGCAGTATGCAATACCTATGTCTTGAGCTATAACATGGCATGTTACACTGACACCATAAGCATCAAATAGTGTTTATGAAACATTTCCCACAATGCCACTTTTGTTTGTAGCTATTCTCATAACAGTTCAGACAACTGAAGTGTGAATTGGGTAAAGGACTCAAAATTTTAATTATCAGAGAATTTGCTTTAGCATGTTCAGCTATAAAGAGCCTCTGTGAAAGTGTGAAAGAACAAAGTCTGGCTTTGAGGGAATTATTCTCCCTTATGTTAGAATTTCCTTACCTCCAAGGAATTCTCATCTGAACAAGCTTATTTTGGTGAGGCCATGTAATGAATTCCAGTGGGACCAATTAAGTAGCCCAAATAAACAGGAAGTGAAGCATATTTCCTCTTCCTTCACAGTGATAAGTTCAAAAAGTGGTTCAAATAAAAGAACCAAATGTATTTTGTTCCTATTTGGCCTTGAATAATGACAATTTAAATGGAAAGGGCATTTAAACTTAAGTTTATGTGGAGCCTTCTAGTCAATTCTTTACCAGCCAGGAATGGAAGGATCTGTCAGTTTTGGTTCTCTCAGTTTCAAATTTTTCCAATCCTACATTCAGTTCTCCACAACTATGCTGCAATTTGTGCATTTTTAATAAAAAAAATCATCACGAAAATTCTCCAACATTTAAGTGCAAATGCCTTCTGATAAACACATTGTTGTATGTAGTTTTGACCAATGTTTGCAAGCCATTTCCCATCATATAATGGGAATGCATTTTTGCATATAATGCATTTTTGTATGTTATTTTCACTCACATATTCATTTTTATGCACACTCTCCCGTAACAAATTCATTTTTGGAAACATTGTTTGGTTGGCGAATTACATTGCAAAATTTGAATAAGTGCGAATTTTGAAGGATGGCTGTTTCGGTTCTCATATTGTTTCAGAAAGGGTGAATTTGACAGATTTGGCTTGAAATGTGAACTGAATTGAATTTCTCACCCATCCCTATTTCCAGCACTCCAACTATTAACACAGTTATGCTTTTTAACTGAACAGAATTGAGTTATTCAGAAAATGAGCTTAATAAAATTCTGAGTACTTTGGGGCTTGTGGTTACAAAACTAGAATCAGGTGAATAATTTTTTTCCATGTGTTATTGGAAAGGTTTAGCGATAGGAGCACAATTACTCTTAAGAGAGTCACATGGTTAAATCCCTCTGCGTTATGCTGGAAGCTTACTTTATCCCATTACTTTAATACACACTCTTTGGTGATTTAATTTACTTCTTCCACCAGGTGGGAGCACTTTTGGTGCATTTATTCCATTCAAAAATATATTCTCATCACTCCTCTAAGGCACAAGATTAAAATCCATTAAAGAGCAGTGTACTGTTTACATATACTATTTTCATATAAACATCCACAGCTCTCCCTTTTCCTTCTTAGCTTAAGTGCTTACCAAAGACACTTAAAAATAAACTTCTCTAAAAAGCAGCATTTTTATGTATATATATATATATATATGTCAATAAAATCATGTATGATCAAATATGAAGATTATATATTTATTGCTGGCTATCATGGAGTTGGAGTCCTACTGTAATTGTTACTTCATCATTATTCTACAACCCATTATAACTTAATTTGAAAAAAGGAGTGACATTTATTTACAGTATATACGGGCTGTCTCTCTTTCCAAAGGCAGCAATCCAACATACAGCTTTTAAAACGCTCAGCAAAAAGTAAAAATAAAGATATTTTGTTGTTATGTGCCTCCAAGTCGATTATGACTTATGGCGACCCTATGAATCAGCGACCTCCAAGAGCATCTGTCATGAACCACCCTGTTCAGTTCTTGTAAGTTCAGGCCTGTGGCTTCCTTTATGGAATCAATCCATCTCTTGTTTGGCCTTCCTCTTTTTCTACTCCCTTCTGTTTTTCCCAGTATTATCATTTCTAGTGAATCATGTCTTCTCATGATGTGTCCAAAGTATGATAACCTCACTTTCATCATTTTAGCTTTTAGTGACAGTTCTGCTTTAATTTGTTCTAACACCCAATTATTTGTCTTTTTCACAGTCCACGGTATGCTCAAAGCTTTCCTCCAATACCACATTTCAAATGAGTTGATTTTTCTCTTATCCGCTTTTTTCACTGTCCAACTTTCACATCCATACATAGAGATCGGAAATACCATGGTCTGAATGATCTTGACTTTGGTGTTCAGTGATACATCTTTGCATTTGTCGACCTTTTCTAGTTCTCTCATAGCTGCCCTCCCCAGTCCTAGCCTTCTTATGATTTCTTGACATTTGTCTCCATTTTGGTTAATGACTGTGCCGAGGTATTGATAATCCTTGACAAGTTCAGCGTCCTCATTGTCAACTGTAAAGTTACATAAATCTTCTAAAAATGTAGCTGCATAAACATAAATACTTTACTCATAAATACATTTTACTCTGTTTTACCCCGGACACATAACAAAATTTACCTTAATTACCACCATCATCAAATTTTTAAAGAAAATTTATATCCCACCCTTCCTACTAAAGCAGCTCAGGGCAGCAAACACTTCTATAATAAAAAACACAATGAAAAAACAAAATAAAAACATATCTAAAACATTTAAAAATTGTTTAAAAACATCTGAAAACAATGAACACATTTAAACACAAATTTAAGAACTGATGTAGCCAAATCATGTGCCTGGATAGCCCAATTGAAACAAAAGTTTTCAGCAGGTGGTCAAAAGAGCGGCCTAATGTCAATAGGCAGGGAGTTCAAAAGTACTGGTGCTGCCACATTAAATGAATTACTCCTGGCAAACACAGAATGGACACTGCATGGCACTTGTAGACATACTAGCTCTGCAGACTGAAGAGTTTGAGTTGGCACACATGCGGTAAGGTGATTCCTTAAGTAAAGTGGTCCAAAGCCATTCAGGACTTTATATACCAATAATAGCACCTTGAACTCAGTCTGGAAGTGAACTGTCAGCCAAAGCAAATCTTTGAGCAGAGATGTAATATGCTGACAGACTCTTACTCCTGTCAGCAATCATGCTGCTCCATTTTGCATTAACTGCAGTTTCTGGACCAAGAGCAAAGGAAGTCCATATGGAGTGCATTGCAGTAGTCCAGTCTTGAAGTTACCAGTGTCTGGACCACTATGGTCAATCTGTCCTGGTCTAGGAACAGTTGCAGTTGTCTTGCCAGCTGAAGCCTTTGAAAGACACTCTTAGCCATTGAGGCCACTTGGGGCTCCAGTGACAAAGCTGGATCCAGGAGCACCCCAAAGCTGTGTACCTACTCCTTCAGAGGGAATGTAAATGCCCCAAACCTTCTAATTAATGATTAACCCAGAGTAATTTTAAGACTAGCTTTATTTCAAAGCAGCCTGTTCTGTCTTAATGCTAGACCTTCTTCCCAAATCCACCATACTGAACAACAAAGGTGCAACTGAGCAGGGGAGTGGACTCGATGGCCTTATAGGCCCCTTCGAACTCTATGATTCTATGATGCTATGATTCTAAGAGTTCCAAGCAGGATTTTACATGCTAGCATTGAATTTTTTCCAATGCGACTGCTTTCAGAACTATCTCCACACAAAGAAGTAGAAGTCAGCTCTACCTCTAGAAGGAGTCATGAATGTTTACCTTCCATTTGATTTTTTTTTTTTTAAAAGAAACATTAAGCACACAAGAGAACCAAAGTTAATACACATTGCTGCCTCTGACAGGGTATGAATTTACTTGGGATTAGGTGTGCCCAAGCATTGCAATACCCCTTTCCCTTTCTTAAAATTAAAACATATTAATTCTTACTGCACAATACTTTTGTAAATGGAGCCCACTTGCATTATCATAAGCCGTAGTATGGCTAGTGCTTCTCCGATTGCCACTGTAATTACCATAGCTGTAGAAGGAAACTGTTCTATGCATAGATTAATCCATTTCTCTTAAACTGTAACATGCACAGAAACAAAGAAAAAGGCATTTCAGAATACCCATGCAGACCAACACACGCTTTAGGTGGGAAAACATCTTGTACTAAAAAATTAAGTTAACAGCATGAAGCAAATACTGCAAATGACAGCGGAGTTTCTTGAAATAAAAAACAAAAGGGGAGTCATTGACAAAACATAAGACAATTGGCAAAAAAAGCTCCATCCATGGCACCAGACAGGATATAATATTATCCTAATGTTTATTGCCATCACCTCCTTTTGACAAAAAAGGGGCAGCACATTTCCCTTTAATGCCTACATTTTATCACATTTGTTCTTAAGGCACAATTGCCTGCAATCTTTTGTGGTGAAAGGAAAATGGAGGACATCCAAAATAGATCTTGCTTTCAAACTGAGGACTTGTTTTCTAACTCTTGTGATTCATAAGAAATAGAGGCACTCACAAATTGAGAACCAGTTTTTCCCTTTAACCTCTAGCTATGCCTTCTAAACTGGGCAGAAGAGAGTCATTTGAAAGATAAGAAGATGCTGAACTCAATCTCTTCTTCAGCTGCACAATATAAGTTCACTTTAACATGGGGCCAAGCACCAATGACTGGATGTGCAATTCAGCCCTCCATCCTACAACCCAGATTCCAGAAGAAATTACTGGTCATGGCTTGCAGACTATGACTAGAAGGCAGATTGGCCAGAATGTGAAGGAGCCAAGGCTGATGGTCCAAGGCAGCTTATCATAGAGTAATGGCAAACTATTTGAATATTTCAAAGAATGGCAGCAAATGGTTTCCCATTCTGTGTGTTGATATTTATATTACTCTTGGAATATATGTTTATAAAGATCTTGTATCCCATCTTTCTATCTCACAATAGGAAACCCAAACCAGATAGCAAAAAGAAAGGGGGGCAACATATGGACTATGAACATACATTCATTTATGTTATATGAATAAAGGGGTATTATAGTAGTACAATGTATCTTATGCCACATAAGCCCAATGAAATTGGTTTCAATCATATGCATAGCTAATCAGAAGTAAATACCCTTGAATTCAGCAAGACTTACCCCTAGGTAAGAGTGTATATGTTTGCAGCACAACTGTATGAAAGTTAGCATCTTTGCAGATATGGGGTATGTTGATGACAGTGAAAAGGGCAGTCAGATTAGACATGCAACAAATTGTCCATTGCTCCATGAAGTTTAGCCACAGGTAGAATATTTTTTTATATTAGAGAATTATTCTTGGCCTTCAAGTTAACTCACACAATGGATCCAAACAACCACATTTGTTTTAATCCAGATGTTGTTCTCTTTTTGTGATTGCTTTTTTGAGGAAGTTATTTTACAAAATGTTGAGACTCCTTTCCCTTAGCCAGAGACCTTGACCCACTTTGTATGACTGACTTTCTTCATCTGGGCTGTGCTTCCTCTAACTTAGGGGTGGGCAACTTGTGGCCCTTCAGTTGATGTTGGTAGTACCGCTCCCAGAATGCCTGACTATTGGGCGTGCTGGCAAGACCTAAGGGGAGTTGGAGCTTAACCATGTCTGGAGGACTACAAGTTACTCATGCCCACTATTATTTCACTAGACTCTTGCAAAGATAAAATCGGTGGGATATATCCATCCTGAGGTCTTGGAAGGAGGTTGCCAAAAATGTAACAAGAACAAACATTCAATAAGCCTTGAGGCAAAAAGGGTACTATGATTCAAGAGCAGAAGTAAGGAATAAACATAAGTGATAAGTTAGGACTCTCCTTCCCTGCGCAGTTTGTGGAGCTTCATCTATCTATTCATTCCATTCATTATCTTCATTTACTTGTAGGACATGCATCCCTGCCCACTTCTGCTTTCTTAAACTCCATTAGAATAGCCAGATAAGAAGAGCACAGAATATTGAAACCAATAGTCAAAGTACATAGTATAGGGTTACTAGCAACTAATACAAAGTATACAAAGAAATGCACACTGTGTGAAAGAAAAAAAAATACCCTAATTTTGATTGGGCATGGAGTGGTTGCAGCTACCCAGGGAACAGGTCTTGCAGTCATGGTGAGTTACCACATATTGAAATAATCAACTGACTGAGTTACAGTAATGAAAAGGACAAATTTAGTGCCAAAAACTATTAGAAAAGGGTTTTTTAAATGCCAAGTATCATTATCATAAATCATGTTATGCCACCCTGATTCTTAAAGTGATGCACTGGCTGCCATGAGCTACTGAGCCTAATTCAAACACTTGCTATTACCATATATAGCCCTAAATTACTTGGGGCTCCAAGTACCTGAGGAAGTGTCTTCCCCATTACCAATTGGCTTGCGCATTACAGTAAGTAGGAGAGAACCTGCTCATTGTCCCATCCATAACAGAGGGTAGTGGCACAAGACAGGGCATCCTTGCTAAAAGCCTGCCGCCTCTGGAATTCCCTTCTAAGTTATATTTCACCTTCTCTCTACTATAAAAAAGAAATTGCTAAAAACATTTTTATTTGGCTAGACATTTCAACCACGAAATAATCATTATTGGGATGTGATCCTATAGATATGATTGCTGCTGTTTACTGTATTATACAGCCACGAGAGTGGCTGTATACTATAGTCAGTAGGGATTTTTCGCATTCTACTATGTTAAATGAAAATACCCCCCGCCACCCCTTTCTGGTGCTTTCTATAGTCCCAATTCAAAATGAAAACGTACAAGTCTTATACTGTTGGATTCAGAATCGCTTGCTCTACAACTCTGGAAGTTTTCTTGGTGAAACACAACCCCCCCCCCGAGAATCCACAGGTTAAAGTGAAAAATGGGAGAGAAAAACTAGAAGCCGTTTGGACTTTTTTCTTGAGAAATGGTCATAATCTGCTGTCGTTGATTACAACTCAGAGATGACTGTAAGGTATCCCTAATCAAATCCCTGAGCTTGCCCCATACACAGTACTTCATCTGAAGTAGGTTTAAATTAAAAAAACAGCATGGTTTATTTTTAATTTATTTATTAAAAATGCATTGGAGTGGATTGTAACGTACCGCATGCGCAGAAGAAAGACTTCTTTCAGTTTCACTCTCCCTCCCCCTCCCCTTCCAGTTACTTTGAGGAAGCAGGGGAAGTCTGCTCCTGTGATTGGTGGGCAACAGACATGTGACTCACACTGGCCTTCTGCTAAGCTAGCTCTGTGTGAGGAAGCGAGCGAGCGAGCGAGCGAGCGAGAGAGGAAGTCTGCTCCTGTGATTGGTGAGCAAGAGACATGTGACTCACACTGGCCTTCTGCTGAGCTTGCTCTGTGTGAGGAAGCAAGTGAGAGAGAGAGAGAAAATGGCCGATGGAGGGAGAAAGCAGCAGCAGAATGGAGGTGAGTGGGAAAGAGTCAAAAAATGGGGGCGGGAGCTTTGAGGGACTCTGCATTTTTAAAAAACTCTACTTGGAAGTAAGTCCCATTGAGTTCAGTGGGGCTTACTCCCAGGTAAGTTGAGCAGAGCATGTGTGTGCTAGCAATGAGCTTCAGGGAAGGAAGGAGGAAAATTGTCTACTCAGAAGTAAATCCCATTGAGTTCAGTGGGGCTTACTCACAGGTAAGTGGAGCAGAGCTTCTGAATAGACTTTTAAAAAATTGCCAAGGTCCTTCAAAGCTCCAACCCCCCACCCCACTTTTTGACTCTTTCCTTCCCTCAAGGTAGATTCAGTGAGTGGGGAAGGCAGGCAGTGGGAGAGAGTGTGGGTGGGGGCAGGCTGATTGAGCCAATGGAAAGGGCAGGCTGTGGGAGACAGCGGGGGTGGGAACACACATATACACACACATCACCAGAAGTAAGTTCCACTGAGTTTATTGCAGCTTACTCCTGAAGTGAAAGTGAACATAGAATTACAGCCTTTAACTTCTAAATTCAGTCCTTTCCTTTAAATACTAGGTGATTTATCAATAAATATTATAAAATTTATGTCTGTTAAATGTTCAGTGTGTCATCATGTGACTCTTACTGTTGCTTGTTAAACACCTGCTCTTCAGGATAGTGCCACAAATGGATTCCAAAAAGTCTGCTTTAAACTTACTCCAAACCCCCTGTGGCATGTATTAATGTAATGAATGTTCCAGTTTGTCTGTGTCGTGTCCAGGGCTGAACTCAGGAATCAGACCAGTTGATGAAAGCAATTCAGTTTTTATTAATGTAATATCCAGACAGAGACTACATCTCCTCATGAAGCAACACAATACACGTGTCCTGCGACATGCAAGAGAGTTGACAGAACAAGGAATTCACATTCATGCGGTCCCTTAAGGAGGGGGCTTTTTGGCACGAATTCTCTCACTCTGCCTCAACATACTTTCATCCACGCCCCTTCTCTCTCTCCCCCTTGCTCGTTTCTGTTGTCTCCTAGTCCGGGGTGAAGGGGGAAGCTCCGCCCCCTCCTCTTCTGAGAGTTCAGACTCGAGGATGGGTGAGAGCAGGGGGGCTTGGCTTAAACTGTCTGGCTGAGGAGGGAGTTGCATTCCCCCTCCTTTCGCTTCTAACTGTTCTGGTCTGGCAAGGGGGGTGAGCGTGGGAAGTTCCTGGGAATCGTCTGTGCCTGGAGCTTCAAGGTCTTCACTGTTAAACAGACCTGTCTCTGGGACTTCTCCCCCCTCCTCTGGCTCTAATTCACACAGCTCTGGGAAAGTGATTTGCTCCTCCTCCTCCTCCTCTGCTAGTGCTAGGGCCCCAATCCTGCATCCTGACAGTCTGCATCCTTCTTAAAGTGCGGAGACCAGAACTGGATGCAGTATTCAAGATGAGGCCTAACCAGTGCTGAACAGAGGGGAACTAATACTTCACACGATTTGGAAACTATACTTCTGTTAATGCAGCCTAAAATTGCATTTGCGTTTTTTGCAGCCACATCACACTATTGGCTCATATTCCGCTTGTGATCAATGACAATTCCAGGATCCTTCTTGCAAGTATCCCCCATCTTATAACTGTGCATTTGATTTCTTTTTCCCAAGTGTAGAACTTTGCATTTATCCTGGTTGAATTTCATTCTGTTGTTTTCAGCCCAATGCTCCAGCCTATCAAGGTCCCTTTGTTTGTCTTCCACTGTATTCACAAGATTTTCCCAAGGTTTTCCGTTTGGAAAGGAAAAGGGCTTCCCCTCTGCCCAGTGCCCACCCACCCAATATCCTCCCCTCCCCCTCCTCTTCAAACTTTAAAAAGCAGTGAAATTGGGCAGCTATAGGGAATGCACCAGGGGAGCAGGAGACCTGAACTCCTCTCTCAGATATCGTACTGCCCTACAAATTGGTCAAAATGCAAACACCATTTGGGTTGGTCTTTCACAGTCCAATCCACTTCCTGTGTAGCTTGCAAGAATTTGGTAACATGTGTGCCTCTGAGCATATGGTGAGTGGTGGCAACACCTGCAGTCAGCCCAAATAACAGAAACAAGACATGTGCTGTGCTTATCTTGTTTTAGCAGGGAGGAAGCAACATTATTAAGACAGTTGATACAGTTCAGATGGTCACTATGAATATGTCTGATTTCCTTTGCAATTTTAGTGAAGTTTCCTATAGGAAATCATTTTCTTTCGTTTCTATTTCTGCGAATATGTGAAGTACAGCAACATTTTGCAAAATTTATACTAAAAAACCTCCAAACATAATTGTGGAATAAGGGCACTGACTTCTGCAGAATAGTCTCCAGTGGACCTCAGGAGTGTCTCAATTTGCACAAGATAAAACAGTGGGAGGTGAAATATATTCTAGAAAAATGGTAGGTGTGCTCTATGTTTTTAATTGACCGTGCCCACCTTGCCTTAAATGAAATGGTTTAAACATAGCAGGCTGAAAACATGCATCCTCTTCTTTCCAACAGCTAGAGTCATTGCTGAAGTGGCAACATATTGGAATCAGTCTGATTTTACATCAAACTGCAGTTTCAGATTCAACTGTTAATGGACCCAAAATAGAAATAGGACATAACCTCCAATTTGAAACACAAAAGGCTGTCTTCACCATCATATGACACTGACCAATAAAAAGGCTTTGAAATTAATAAATATAAATTTGACACAGATTTCTGGGATGAACAGTGAGGGAAATAAAATTTTCTAGTTCACATTCTGTGTAGAAACATTAGTAACACAGGAAAGAAGCAATGTAAGAAGAACACCAACAAACATAGAAAAATATAATTCTCTATCTTTGGAGATGGCAGGTGTTGCCACCACTCACCATATGCTCAGAGGCACATGTTACCAAATTCTTCCAAGCTACACAGCAAGTGGATTGGACTGTGAAAGACCAACCCAAATGGTGTTTGCATTTTGACCAATTTGTAGGGCAGTACGATATCTGAGAGAGGAGTTCAGGTCTCCTGCTCCCCTGGTGCATTCCCTATAGCTGCCCAATTTCACTGCTTTTTAAAGTTTGATAGAAATAGCTGTGGGCTATAGGTACATTCTTAAACCGCAAGGTTTTTTGCCTATTAGTGAATTTTATTTGATTCTGTGATGGTTAATTATATTTTATTGTTGTGTGCTGTTTTATTTACTGCTTTTGTAAGCCACCCTGTGCTCCAGTCTGGAGGAAGGATGGGATATAAATATATTAAATAAATCAATAAATGACACTGTACAAGTCTATAGTACAGCCTTATTTGGCCCATGATGTACAGTTCCAATTGAACCATCTCACAAGCAATGCAATGAACTGGATAATATAGAGAGCTGACGTCCCTTTCCTCCTAAGAAAGATCAAAGGAACTGGAAATGTTTCATGAAGAAAGTGAGAAATATGATAAGATGTATACAAAATATAAATAATATGAAGAAAGTATATATGTTTTCCTCCATTTCATAATACTAGGGTTGTCCATTTAAATTGATGAGAAACAGATTCAGGACAGTTCTTCTTTACACAAAGCCTAATTAGCCTATAACATTTGTTGCCAGTGGTGAAGGCTACTCGCTTATTAGATGGCATTTTAAAAAACGAATTAAGGTAAATTCAGGGAGGACAAGCCAAGCAGCAGATGGCTGACCTGGGAGACCAGGGTTCAGATCCCCACATAGCCATGAAGCTCACTGGATGTTCCTTGGGCCAGTCACTGCTTCTCAGCCTCATGAAAACCTTATTTATAGGGTCACCATAAGTTGGAATCGACTTGAAGGCAGTACACTATTGAATATAAAATATTTGGGACAAATGGGGAATGACTACCCCAAGGCATGCTAGAAACAGAATGATGGATCTTTAATCTGATCTAGTAAGGCAAATTGTTGTTTCAACATGTACACTGTTCCTTCCTAAGGAGAAGTGAAAATTATCAAGAAGGTGCAAGAGATTCCCTGACTTTTTCTTCAGTTCACCTCTTCTAATAAATGCCATGTTAAATATTTTGTACTCTTTCTTGTATATTGCAGGGTAAACCTAAGCTTCCATTGTCAGGGAATTGAAAAGGCTATAGCCTTAAGCCTTATTGCAAGTAATCAAATACAACATTTTAGGATTTCTTATTTAAGCAGGCTTGATTTGAAATTTCCTGTTTCTCTAACTGAGTAGAGTCAGTACCCTGCATCTTCATTCATAGGCAGCTTGCAATTGGCTTTCGTGTGTATAGAACTTGAATGTGATACTGATGCTATAAATATGCTCTTTCTCCTCCTAGTTGGCAAGCTTTCTTAATTCATCTGGTGCACTGAAGTGAATAGGCTGTTTAAAGCTCCTGGGAAGAATTGTGATTTCTCTCTAAACCCTGCAGGCAGAAACCCAGCAGCATCCCGCAAACTAGAGGCTGTTCTTAGAGAATCTTTAAGCCAGCTTATGCAGTGCTTTATTTATTTATTTATTGCTTTTACAGGAATCCTGCTTCTTAAGAGAAGAATTTTGAGGTGATACTGTCCACCCAAGGGAAAGAAGCTATCCTTGACTGACGCTGACCTGATTAACCTGTTAATGAACTCCCTCCTATGTAGATACTGTTGCTGATATCCTCAAGCAGTAGAAAGTGGAGAAAGCTCTTAACAGATGGAATATATCTGAGAGAGATTTTTGTCTTGGCCTTTGCAGAATGTTTCTAAAAAAACAAGCATGACTTAGAAGAGTAAAGAGGTTTTGTTTGAATCTTCATATAAGGACCCAGTTCCTAGGAAGGGAAATCTTTCTTGCAATCAAGCAAGGTTGTTAAAGGTGCAAAATACTTGCCCAAAAAAGGCAGGAAGCTATTGCCCCATCAATATTTATTTACTATCTGTATGTTAAGAGCTCCTAAACCAGTTTATAATAAAAAACCAAACTAAAACAATTCAAGTCTAAAAAGAATCTTTTTTAAAAAACGGCAAAAAGTCTATCTCAAATATTCTCCTGATGCTGTCAATCAACAGATGACCAGAGTAAGCAAAATAGCAGCACAGATAACTTTTTTTACTCTAATTACTGAAGACATAGTTGAAAAGGCAAGTTTCCTTCCCAAAGAAATAGTAGGAACTATGCCTGCTGAACCTCCATTGGTTAATCATTCCAAAGAATAGGCCAATATCCAACATTAGCTGTACTCAAGAGTACACCCATTGAGTGTCTATTGATTTCAGTTGATCCAGTCTTGAGAATGAGGTTGCTGGATATCACCCAATGTGTCTAGATTTCAGGGGTGCGGCCAGTGCCGGATTTAGACTTGGTGAGGCCCTAAACTATATAAAGCTTGGAGGCCCTTTGTTAAAAAATTACACCATATATATATAAATATATATATATTTATATATCTATATCTATATCTATCTATATATTCAGTACACATAAAATTTTAAAAGCCCTCCAAAAAAATTCTGAAATTTTTTGAGGCCCCTGTGGATTGTGAGGCCCTAAACTGTAGCTTGTTTAGCTTATGCCTAAATCTGGCACTGGGTGTGGCAGTTCTTGACTGCTACTGATTTATTTATTAGTAACCCGCTTTTCCCTCCATTCAGGAGGTCCAACATAGCTTCCGTAAAATACCAAATACAATATTATACAATTTTTATAAATATTCTAATTTATATAGCACCATCAATGGCTATGTAATGGTGAAAGCTGGCAGGACCGGAACCGCCGGCTGGGCCAAGGAGGTAATTAATGCCTCTTTGAGAGAGGGAGTGGTCTCTGACGCCTAAAAGCGGCGGTAGTGAGACCGCTCCTGAAGAAACCCTCCTTGGACCCAGATAACTTGAACAACTATAGACCTTTGGCGAATGTTCCGTTCCTGGGCAAGGTTCTGGAACGGGTGGTGGCCGGCCAGCTCCAGGAGCTCTTGGATGACACTGATTATCTCGATCTGTTTCAATCCCGTTTTAGGCCTGGGTTTGGTACCGAAACAGCCTTGGTCGCCCTGTATGATGATGACCTTTGTAGGGAGAGGGATAGGGGGAGTGTGACCCTGTTGATTCTCCTTGATCTCTCAGCTGCTTTTGATACCATCGACCACGGTATCCTTCTGGGAAGGCTCATGGAGTTGGGAGTTGGGGGTAATGCTTGGCACTGGCTCCGCTCCTACTTGGTGGGTCGTCAACAGAAGATAGTGCTTGGGGAACACTGCTCGACACCCTGGACTCTCCATTGTGGAGTCCCACAGGGATCGGTACTGTCCCCCATGCTTTTTAACATCTATATGAAGCCGCTGGGTGCGGTCATCAGGAGTTTTGGAGTGCGTTGTCACCAGTACGCTGATGACACGCAACTTTATTTCTCCTTTTCATCTTCTTCAGGTGAGGCTGTTAACGTACTAAACCGTTGCCTGGCCGCGATAATGGATTGGATGGGAGCTAACAGACTGAAGCTTAATCCAGACAAGACCGAGACGCTGTTAGTGAGTGCCTTCTCTGCCCAGATGGTGGATGTTCACCCTGTTCTGGATGGGGTTACACTCCCCTTGAAAGAACAGGTTCGTAGCTTGGGAGTTCTTTTCGACCCTTCCCTGTCTCTTGAGGCTCAGGTAGCCTCAGTGGCATGGAATGCTTTCTACCATCTTCGATTGGTAGCCCAGCTACGTCCCTATCTGGACAGTGACGACCTCGCCTCAGTCGTTCATGCTCTGGTAACTTCTAGATTGGACTACTGCAATGCGCTCTACGTTGGGCTGCCCTTGAAGACAGTTCGGAAACTACAGTTAGTCCAGAATGCAGCGGCCAGATTGTTGACGCGGACAAGAAGGTCCGCTCATATAACACCTGTTCTGGCCCGTCTGCACTGGCTTCCTTTTTTGTTTCCGGGCTACATTCAAAGTGCTGGTTTTGACCTATAAAGCCTTACACGGCATGGGACCGCAATACCTGGTGGAGCGCCTCTCCCAATATGAAACTACCCGTACACTGCGCTCAACATCTAAGGCCCTCCTCCGAGTACCATCCCATCGAGAAGCTCGGAGGGTGGTGACTAGAAATAGGGCCTTTTCGGTTGTGGCCCCCGAATTGTGGAATGGTCTCCCCGATGAGGTGCGCCTGGCGCCGATGCTGCTATCTTTTCGGCGCCAGGTGAAAACCTTTTTATATTCCCAGGCATTTTAATGTGTACTATTAATATTTATTGATGTATTTTGCTGCTGTTTCAATTTTTGTTTACGTCTGTTTGGTTTGATTCCATTGTATTATTGTATTTATATATTTTCTGATTGTTTTATTGTTATGTACACCGCCCAGAGAGCCCTTGGGCTTAGGGCGGTATATAAATTAAATTAAATTAAATAAATTAATAAATATTACACATTAGAGTAACATAACAAAAAGTAGTAAGGAACATATAATCTAAGAGCTGTATCAAATGAAGTCATCTCCTTAGTGCAAGGACTTCCATCTATTAGCCACAATGGCTATGTTCCACCTGCACCATCAGAGGCAAAATGCCTCAGAATGTCTGTTGCTGAGAATGACAAGTGGGGAGAGTGCTGCTATGCTCAGGTCCTGCTTGCAGGCTTCCCATGGGCATCTGGTTGGCCACCATGAGAACAGGACACTGGACTAGATGAGCCACCGGCCTCATCCAGTAGGCTTTTCCTATGTTCTTATACCTGCACAACTGATCTTCCTCCTCCTCTCCCTGCACACACACTCCGATCCTGCATAGCAGATTGGGGGGCAAGAAGAGAGGAAGGGGAATTCTCACTGCGCAGATATAAGTCCTTATGCTAATGGAACAATTTCATTGGATACAACTAGAGATGTGAAAGCCTGGAAAAAACCCAGAAACATTAGGGAAAAAATGAACACATCTCTAGACACAACCCCAAGTCATATAAACCTAGTTACAAACCAGAATTAACCAATCACCATACAAAACTCACTCCATAAAGTCTGCAAAGAAGATTATCTAAAATGTCCCAGAAATGATCAGGAAAAAACCATAAAACAAGGAGGGGTCTTGTGTCACCTTAAAAACTACTCAATGTATTAGGACAAACTTTTGTGGACTACAGTCCACTTCATGAGATGCTTGAAGTGTTATCCTTGGTGAAAAGGGAGGTCGGAAGGGCATAACTGCAGAAAAATACATATTATGCTAATTACATTATCATCAGAGGCCATTCACAACCCCCCCAAACCCTCAGTTGTTAATACAATATAGCATTTCATTTTCTTCTGTTTAGAGTTTCTCTTTCTCTCCCTGCAACCAGCAACCCAGGACAAAACTTTACATGCCTGATGAAATAGACCTTTGGTCTTTGAAGGGTGGGTCAGGACCCAGTGGACCCAGGACCAGGTGGTCATAGTCTGATCTAAGGTGGGTCAAAACAGAAGAAATGAACCCCCAAATGCATGTTTGGGGTAGGTCTTGGGTAAGAAAAGACTGAAGACTACTGAAATAGACTGTAATCCATGAATGCTTATGCCACACACACACACACATGCTGTTTTTGCTGCAACAGACAAACATGGCTACCCCTCAGAAAAAAATCTAGTTCTCTCATGAAAATCTATTAAAATATAAATGCCTAACTCAGCCTTCCCAAACTGTATGCTGGCTGGTGCTGATGAGAGTTGTAGTCCAGAATGTCAGGCGGGCCAGTTTGGGGATGGCTAGCCTAAATATTTTCCTAAAATTTTCTCTGCAATACTAAGCACACACACATAAGATTAAGACCCACAGAACAATGCAGTTGCTTCTGAGTGAATACAGAAGATTGTGCTGTCACCTATGCAGCCTGATCCTATCCATATTTGCTCAGAGAAAGAAATCAGCCGCACTTTATAGAAAATCTATAGTAAGGAACCCTTTAATGTAGTTTATTTCTTAAGAGCCGTTTTTATTTTTACATAGCTGTCAACAGAAGTACGCCCTACTGAACTCACGCACAGAACTGCACTGTAAGTTTTGAAAGGATACTTTCCTGACTGGAATATTATGTCAGAAATTATTTCAGACAAGTCGAACTGAACTACATAGAGCTGATTAGGCTATTGCAGTTAAAACCTAAGTATTGAAGAGATAAAACGTTCCTCCAAAGGACATTGTTCTTAATGTCCCTTGAAGAGCACAATCAAGACTGTGTGTTCAGATTTGGTGTTTTCTATTAAAATCTTGACACTGCATTTTTCTGGTAGTTTTGATAACGTATTTACCTTCTTGACTTGCTCTCTGTTAAGCTGGAGCCTACACAGATATCTCTTAGGAAGACAGATACTACAGATGTCATAGCTCTGTTTACAGCATGCTTTGACTAAGAAAACCATACTCATGTTGAAAATTGTTGATATTTTTAGGAAATAAGAAGTATGGCCACAGAAATATTCTATAGCTGAATACTAGGTAGGGTTTGTTTAATTTTTACTTTTTACTTTAGTTTCTTTTTATACATTAGTGAAAAAGGCAATCTGAAATGTTAGATATTCACATATTTTATATTTTAAATATTGAAAGCAGCTATTTACAGCCCATTTGCTTCAGAACAACCTATAAAGTCAACAGGCCTGCTCTGTAAGGAGTGTACTGGGGTAAATGTTGCAGGAAGAGGAGGGGAACAGTCCTTACCTCTACAGCTCTGCTATCAGCTGCCCTGAGGTCGCCTCCTGTGCTGAATCACTCTCCTCACTCAAAATGCATATACTGTCAAGTGTTAGCAAGAACTGCAGCCCATGGTCCAGAGGAGCTGACTTTGCAGAAGAGAGGCAGTGAAATTAGCGAAGCAGAAAATTCTACTGCTGCACTTGAGTATCAATGAAAATTATGGAACTTATGGGAAGTGTAGAAGATGAAAAGGGAAGTGTAGAAGATGAAAGGAAAAGTGTGAGTAGAGAAGAGGATTAGGAAGAGGAAAGAAAAGAAGACGATAACGAGTGGCCCTGCCTCTCAGTTCCCTTTGGCTTACCTCCCTCCTCATTTCACCCCCTAGCCAGCTTGTTTTTGATCACTTCTTCAGTCTGGCCGCTAGATCGCTGCCAAAAGATTCCTCACACCAACTCCTCTCTCCAACGTGCAGCCCTGACTGAGGATGGAGCGTTCATATTACGTAGCAGGCCGAAAAGAGACAGGTTGCAGCTTCGCTAGCCAGCAGTTGCCAACCAGAGGAAGCGTGACTCCAGGCATATGGCTAGAGAGCTGCCGCCTGGAGCGCCGGGTGGCGATGTTTTCAAAACAGCCTCGGCTCTGGCAGAAGCAGCCTTCTGTCAGCCTATCGCTCTCCATAACACCCCTGCTTTTCTCCCTCCCCCAGGAAGAGGGGGAGAGGGGAGCAGCTCGCGCTGAGGCATTAGCACCGGCCTTATTCCTCGTGCCATCCTACTCCTCCCGCCCTTTCCTTAGAAATTCAGTCTTCTCTTACGAAATCCAGGAGCAGCAGCAGCAGCGCAAGTTCAGTGGTATTCAAATAAAAAAAGCAGAGAGAGAGAGGGGCTCAGGGAAGCAGGAGGATGGTGGTCTGCAAGCTGCCTGTAGACATGATTTCTCCGGCAGGAGGGAGAACACAAAGACCAAACTCTCTTCTCTGCTCGGGTTTGTCGTCGGTCAGCTTTAGGGGGGCTTCAAGCAAGAGAAGGACCAAACCTAGTTTTTAAGGGGCAGGGAAGAACACGCCCCTTATATCCCGAACCCACTTCGCTTTCTTCACGCGCGTGCACACAAAACTCCTCCGCTTACCTGATGGGGCTTCCGCCTTGTTGGGGTCCCCAGCTGTTCGCAGAGATGCCCCCCAGATTGGAGAGGAGACCGAGATGGGGGTGGGAGAGGAGCGGGATGCTCCTCTCTTTCCAGCCAAGCCACCTAACCACCTTCCCGCCTATAAAGGTGCTGTTCCGCGGGGCTCCTCGCATTTTCCCGCCAAAAGAGGAGCGGCTCTGAGGCGACCGGGCGATCCCTCGTTTGCTCCCCAAGTGTTATCTTCACCAAGCAGGCCCCCGCCTTCGCAGCCGTCCTGAAGCTGTCCTTAGCCGTTCCTCCTCCAAGCAGCTCCGGACTCTGGTTCTCAGTCGTTCCGGGGCGTGTGAGAGAAAGGGGGAGTGAAGCGCTGTGACTGACTCGCCTGCCCAGCGGTTGCTGGGAGGACGCCGGTGACAGCAGCAGCAGGCAGCGGCAATAGTGGCTCAGTCAGTCAGTCAGTCAGTGGGAGGCAAGGCAGTGCTGCTAGGAGCTGCTCAGGAGGACCAGCTCCTCCCCAGAGTCGGTGAAAGTGCGCGACGCCCTGTAGGGAACGGGCACTTCCCAAACTTCGCGCGAGTCCCTCCGCACCGGCACGCGTAGGAAGCGACTGTTGCTGCTTAATAAGAAGAGCAGCTACCCGGCAGCAGGAGATGTGGAGAGAGCGCCTGCGTGAGAAGAAGAGGGGGGAAAACAAGGGGCAAGAAGGAAAGGCCAGGAAGAACTAACGAAGGAAGAGGCTGAGGTGCAGAAAACTAGATGCGCGAGCTCTTACTGGGCTGTCCGCTGTGACTTTTCCAGGGGGTTTGTTGGAGGAGAAGAGGGAGTTGATGGCTGTTGCCTAAGTACAGAAACGGAAGCCCGCGTTCCAAAGCCGCGGAAGGGCTGGACCTCGTAGGTGTAGGCGCAATAACAGCAAACACAGCCGGCTCGCTCAAGAGCAGCAAGAGGGCCCGTGGGCAATGGCGGCCCGAAGTAAGGACAGCTGTGTTGGCGCTCCCTAGCCGGAAAGCGGATTTGCAACCGTGCTGAACCGGGGGGAAAGTGTAGTCGGGTGGTGCTTGGTTTGTTGACGGTCCTTTTACATTCGTAGTCAAGCTGAGCGTCCGGGCGCCGCCGGCTCCCTCAGCGCTTTGGCCAGCCCCCACCCGCCGGGCTGGCCGGGGCCATGGAGACCCCGGCGGAGAACCCAAGCAAGGCGGCGGAGTATCTCAAAGAACTCAACAAGATCATTGAGACGCAGCAGGAGCTGCTGGAGAAGCAGAAGCTCCGGATAGATGAGCTCGAGCAGCAAGTGGCCAAGCTGTATCACGAGAACGCTCGTCTGCAGGACGAGCACCAGCGGCACCTGGCCACATGCAGGCTATTGTTGCTGCAGCAGCACCAGCACCAGGAGGCAGCGCTACCCACGCCGCCACCGCTGGAGGACCTCCAGAAGAACGCCAACGATGAAAAGTAAGGAACGAGGGAGGGGAGAATTTTAGTGGACTCCTTTGGGGCGCAGGGCCCCCGACGGTATACAACATTATGTACTTGCTGGCTTTACAAAGCACACCCCCCACACCCCATAAAGCAGGTCGTGTGGGCAGTCACGGAGTGTGCCGTGGGTGGGCTTTTTGACGTCCAAGTTACCCAAGGCAGCTGGGTCCATATAGAACCAGTGGGGAGCTCTTGACCTCTGTTCTCTCTGTCCAAGGGATAGTGGGACAAACGCCAAGCAGGCGCAGAGGGTAGGGCAGGTTAAGTAGCCACGGAATCGATGCCTCTTTCTCCCTTCCCTCCCTTGAGTGCTTGGGTGAATGTTTTTCCTTGGCCAGCTCTTGAATTCTGATCGTACGAGCAGAACAAGGATTAGGGGAGGAAAAGAGGCGCGCTGCTGTTGGGCATCCATCCGGTCTTATTTAGCTTGAGCAAGAAGACTGGCTAAAAGCTGCATCCTTTGGGATTACTCTGGAGTTATAGTGACCGTAGATTCCTAAATCGAGGAGGTTTCGGGGCGGGGGGGGAGAGGGAGACATGTTTGGGAAAGGGGTGTGCAGAGTCCATCTGGTGCCTTCTGGTTCAGGAGAAGGGAATGTTCCTCGTCAAGTGCAAGACAAAGCGGTGTTGCTAGTGACGCTTGGAGATTCAGGCAGAGGAAGGAACTGCTGATCATGAAAATGACAGAATGAGGGTCAGTAAACATTGGCAGGTGCTCACTAGTCCAAACTCTGACTAGTTCAAATCTAAACTTGTTGATCATTGGGAACCTGTTTGCTCTCAATCCTGAGTGTATTTACAGAGTGCTTTAATCTTTAATTAATTATGTACTGCTTACTATGTATGGGGACTTGCTTAAATGCATTACTGCTTAAAGTAAGGCCAATTGGGGAGTAGTTAAAGAACTACACTCTCTCTTAAACTACTTAAAATAGAAACTATTGAATTTAAGTAGGAATAGGAAAGCCAATTTCTGAATTGAAGCTCACAGTGTAAAATATTTAAGTCATTTGTTATTTGGCTCTTATATTTGTTATGTTTTCTGATAAACTTTTCAAAGCTTTTCAAAAACTTCCTCATTAAACTTTTATAGCTAGGTGCTTGGTTAGTTGCAGTATAGTAAGGAAGGTAGCTCTTAAGATTAATATTTTTCTTTTCTGGGGCTCCATAAGTTAGCTAATTTACCTGAGTTAGATAAATGAGAATGGGGAGCCTGTGCCCCTCTAGATGCTGTTGGACTACAAAGCCCATCATCACTGGCCATATTGGCCATGCTGGTTGCTGTAACTGATGGGAGTTGGAGTCCAACAACATTTAAAAGAACACAGTTTCCCTATCCCTGAGGTAAACTGAATGAAAACCTTGTTACTGGGCGGATTATCTAACATTAACTATTTGTGTTAAATAAAGTGTTTACAGTAGTGCTGGCCACTGTTAGATGTCATCTTTAAAAAGGCATTCCCTTTTGGGTAAGAAAAGGGAATGCATCTTCTAAGATGGTGCCTGTTGTGACCTATGTATGCATCATTTAAAACCAATCACAGTACTGTATGTTTTTTCTTCAGAATGTACATTCAATGTCGCTATTGATTTCTCACATAGAGTTAAGTAAGCAATTCATTGATGTAAACTAATAATAATTGCCTAAGGTAGTGCAGGTAGTATCTTGCAAAGGAAAGTGAAATGATTTCTTATTATTAGGTGTATGTGTATATAGTGTGAAGTTCTAAATGTACTGTAGAGACAAACATGCACATTTATCAAAGGCAATGATCAAGTAATTTTTACATTGTAGCAGTATAAGCAAGCCAGGGCATGCTTGTAGGGAAACCTTTGTTTTTTACTTTGATTATTTTATCTAGTATAGTATCTCCTTTGGCATTTTCCCCTTAAATATGAGTGATATGTCTCTATGTATGGATGTGAAAGTTGGACAGTGAAAACGGATAAGAGAAAAACCAACTCATTTGAAATGCGGTGTTGGAGGAGAGCTTTGCGCATACCATGGACTGCGGGGGGAAAAATTGGAACCACAATGAGAAGACATGATTTGCTAGAAAAGACAATACTGCTGGGAAAAATAGAAGGAAGTAGAAAAAGAGGAAGGCCAAACAAGAGATGAATTGATTCCATAAAGGAAGCCACAGACCTGAACTTACAGGATCTGAACAGGTGGTTCACGACAGATGCTGTTGGAGGTCACTGATTCATAGGGTCGCCATAAGTTGTAATCGACTTGAAGACACATAACTACAACAATGTCTTACAATGCAAAGCTCTGGTCTTAACACTGACAGTCATTGGTAGGTACACCAGTGTTGCTGCACCATGGAAAGGTTTTGGTAAACTACTTGGTTGCCATTATTTAAAAAGAATTAACTCAAAGGAATAATGTCAGTTGCTTATGTGCAGAGCTGGTTTCAACCACGGAATAAGGTTATTGTGGATTATTTTAAAAAATACAACTCTGTTCTTGCTACCAAGAACAGTTTGATCCAGCATGATGTCCCAAAAGCTGAACTCTGTGTTGGAAGGCTGTTTGTTTAATCTGCACAGTGTACAAATGTGTTTAACTGACTTCTTGTTCATATTTTTGAGTTCCACCAAATGCTTGTTCCCAATTTTTCCTTTGCGATGGTTTCCCCCCCCCCCATTATCTAGAATGGCATGATTTTTTTTTATTATGGAGGGTGACACTATATATTGTAGAAAACATAACTTGGAAGAAAGTGTGTTGTTGCTAGCCTTAAAAAAAAGGACCAGAAATAATAAAATATTTGAAACATACTGAGAGAAAAATTCTTTCAATTAACGGAGCTTGTCAATGGATGTGTGCTCAAGGACAGCTCCTTATACTATCAGTTGAAAGGCATATGCCGCTGTTTGGAAAGCAAATCTCTTGCTTTCATAGCAAGAGGACTCTTCTAAAACCCCATTAGTAAAGTAGTTTTAAAAACCCTTTTGATCTAGTAGCTGATAGTTCTTTGAAAAAAGACTGGGCATGAGACCTAGGGATATGCTCAAATAGCCCTCCTTCACACCCCAGTTTCTGTCTTTTCAAGTGACATACTAGAAATTATATACTACATTTTGATAAGGTATTTCTCTTGACTCTCCAAGAGAACATTCTCTAAGCTACAACCTTGATGACTCAGTCTTTTTAAGTCTCTTAAGTGGATTTGATGTTGGAATCAGAATTAATCTGGGATATTTATGGAATAGTTATAATTGTTCTGAGGTATAGCCTGAAGAACTCAATGGGAAAGTCCAGATTTACCTGGCTTCTGCTGTCCTGTCCAACACGTAGACGCTCAAGAGTGATAGGACTGCCTGATATAATGTGAATGCAAGACAGTAAGATGACTAAGTGTTAGGTAGAAAAACTAGTTCACTTCTGGACCTCAACAAGTAACCTTCTACCTTGTTGAACCATCATAAACTTGTAGAAACTATCCCTTTGCTGTATCAGTCTTTAGGCAACTTGCTAAAATCAAAGTGCCCATCCTATGACACTTACAGCATATTCCATCTAGGGCAGGGGTGGGAACCGTCACCCAGCCCTCTAGATCCCCTCCTGCCCATCAATTATTTGGTGGGGAGGAACTAAAGGGAGCAGGACTTTGATGTTGTGCAAAGTGTTCAACTACAGCCCCTTCATCTGGAAGACAATCGAAGCAATGGAGAAACTTATCTCAGAAGAGAGGTAGACTTGTGTTTCTTGCAAACATGCAGGAAGTGTCTATATATTTTTGCAATTTTCGGGATGCAATTACATTTTGAGGTTTGATGCTTTGAATTACTGTAAGACAGTGCTTGCAGTCTATTGAGTTTTTGTGCAGTTGGGACAGATAAAAGATATTCCAAAAATACTTTGTAAACAAACTTCTTAAAAAGCTTTCTTCAACAATTCTATGGTGAAAATGCAAGGTGTAATTTGAGTGGAGTTACTAAGAATTATATACTGTATATGCCTATGTTTCTACGGGGAATACCTTTGTATGTGGATCTGACCTGTCTACTTTTGGGTCCAACCCTACCTACTACTGGAATGTGGCCTCCAACAGCTTCCCACTGGGGTAGTACAGCACTACCCCCCTCAAGTTGTCACCCCAGATATAGGTTGTGTGATGATAGGAGCAGCCACATGCCCAATGCATCTAATAAAATGCCCAATGGTAGCTCTTAATTCCTCAATTCAATTTAATTCAATTCAGTTTAATTATTCTTCAGTGGTTTGGCTCAACCCTGAGTTCTGTTTCTCCTGTCTTCGGATTCTCTCTCCCACTTCCCCAGAATTCCTAATATTAATCTTTGAACTAGGGTATGCATAATTTGTTAATGTCACAGCTTTTCTTTCGTTTGGGTGAGTTTTTTCTCTTGAGGAAATGCATGCATGAGAGGCAGTCATGCATATGTTGTAGCATGCAACAGTCATGTGGGTACATCAGCATTATTTTATTTTTACTACATTTATATTCTGTCTTTTTGCCAAAGCATTCAATGCATTTTAGAAGAATGGCTTGCAATTTAAGAGATGATACCAAAGGAATGGGCAGATTTTGATACCAACTCTTCCCTACTGTTTCATAATGAAAGTCCAGGACACAGTTCTGAGAGGGTACAAGCCAAATTGGAAGTGGTCCCAGGAGGAAGCGTCTTGCTATGACGTAGCTAGGTGGAAAGGCTGAGGGTGGAAATAATATTCATTAATAACTTTGTTTCTGGTTAGATCACATGCTGACATGGCACATGTGCACATTGTTCCAAGTTAATATAAAGGAACAGGAAAGACTAAAACAAAATGCATTCATGAAAATGTCAAAAAAGGAATGTGTGCAACTGTTCTGAACTAGAAGAGAGGGACTAGTAGTTTGTTTCTAAAAAAATGCCCCTCACAACCCAGAAGTGATTCTTGAGGGAAAGGGTTATGGATTTTATAACAGCCACAAAAACATTAAAGTCCTGAAAGATTTTGCAAACCTAGCTATTTGCATGTGAAAAGATTCCTTTCTTTTGGGAAGGGGGGAGAAGACAGGCCAGCAAGCAAAAATGATATCGCGTTTTAAAATGTGGGCAGTATTTCAGTACACATTGATACACTCAAAGTGTGGTGGGGCAAGAGGATTTTCTCAACCACAGAAAATGAGTGCTCAAGAAGCTTCCTCACTCCCAGTGACTGCCCTCTGTAGCTGCGTCCAAGGCCCTTCTCTCAAAAGCAGTCCTGCCAGCAGGAAGAGTCTTTTGCTTTTTCAAATTTATTTATTTATGTATTCAATAATACAACAAATACAAAGAAACAAGAATTAAGCTGGTACATCTTTCTTCCCCCTTCCCCTGTCCTTGAGTGTTTAGATTTCTTGTTATCTGCATTAAGGTTAGTATAAATTCCATACCTGGGATGTTCACATAGTGTAACATAACTTATTCTATATTTATCTTAACAGATCCACCCATAATTGTGGCTATTCTAAGACAAGAAAAAATGTTATTGGGACCAGTAATGACATGGGAATTTTCTATTTGACTGACATTTTGCTAGGCTACCAGCAGAGCAGGAGGGAGAGGCCCATTCTACTTCTTGACATTTAAATCAATGCAGATAGAATAGTCCCTCATCCCCATTGAGGCATAAGGAAGTCTCTGGACAAGAACACTCCATTCCAATATATCATAAAGGAAATGAAGAATAATGCTGTTGACTTCCCATGACTGAGCTATACAGAAATCTGGAGAGAAGTCCAGAGTCCCTTTATGTTCCAACATCACTATGACGTAGGAATCAAAATGGTATTATATCTTTGTCATAAATTGTTATCAGTGGAAGTCTATTCTTCCCAGAGATTTGGGCAGTTCTATGGCATCCTTTTCCTATAACTAGGAATTTAATCAAGGGAGGGGTAGAATCATAGCTCACAGCATATGCTTTGCATGTAGAAGGTCATGGGTTCAGTCTGTAGCATTTCCAGCTAAAAGGGATCTCAATTAATAGGTGATGCTCCCAGATTAAAAAGCAATAGACATTACTCTTATTTTTCAACCTAATACAGCCTCTAATAAACAGTTGTGGGCAGAAGTCCAATCACCTGCAACATGGGATATTCAAAAAGTTGCTTGAGGTCGGAAACTTTAAGGCAGATTTGTTCAGTGCAACCTTTTTCTTCCAAAAAACCCCAAAGCAATTTAGGAGATGAAACAGTAGAACTTCAGATAAATTATTATTACTGTGTAGAACTCTTCATAGCTGCATTTCATGGTTCCCTAGCTAAATACTGGCTGGTTTTCCAAAAGTGAGTGTCTTTTGGCTTCCTTTATGCTTGGCAGGAGGTTTTTGGCACCTTTGGAAGTACTTGCTCAGTTTAAATGCCAGAATGGAGCTAAACACTTTTAAAAAGCTGATCACACTTTGCTGATTAGGTTTATTAAATTGGTATGAATGGTCTCCCTAGTAATAAAAACAACAGCACTATGGTAGCATTTTGGAGATTACCTGGTTTGGGCTTTTGTAGACAACAGATTGCACATGCCAAAATAAATAAGTTAAGGAGCAATCCAGATTCTCTCCGCTTTATTTTATTTATTTATTATTTGATTTATAGCCTGCCCTTCCTCCCAGCAGGAGCCCTTCCCAGCTGGCAAGGATTTACACAGCAGCAGGGCCACTAACACATCTGCAGCCCTGCTGTGTATGGTAGCTTTGCCAGAAGCTAGGGGGCAGGCATATTGCTGCGACAGTTTTGGACTGTGCCCAGATCGGGCCCAGTGCTCTCACTGTTGGCAGCAGAGTGCTTGGGGTCCAACAGATCCTGGATTAGCTCAGCCCTGTCCCCAGAACACCCCATTTTGAGGATATCTGCTGGGTACACTAATATGAATCCCATTGGTGCCACTGGCCTCTGCATAGTGGGTGGAAGGGGGGCTCTGTGCCAGTGGAGTGACACCAGCATCACTCCACAGTGGTGGCCAATAGAGACTTGGTAGTGCTAGTGGAGGGACACTGCCACCCACTTCAAACACCCCCTGCAATGGGGGATTAGATTGCTCTGTTAGTCTCTAGGGACTGCTTTACACGTGCATATTCATTACTTGATGGCTGCAAAGTCTAATAATGGTTTGTTTGTGTGAATGAGCTATCACAGATCCTAATACTTGCATATCGTCCAGTGTTATATCAGATGCAATTATTTTTGAGGAAGTCAGTTGACTTCATCAAGTGAAGCATGCACATATACAAACCAGTTGTGAGGTGCATTGTCCCTTTTTGTGGTTTACAGATGAATATAGCTGCTTTTCTGAAGCTTGATTCTGACAGCAATGTTCTCTCAATGTGTGTCATTCTAAGGATAGTTTCACATAGGAAACTCTATGTGGCGTTTGCTTCAGTCATTAATTTGAATGCAAGCCCAGCAGGGGCTAAAATGCTCACATCTCATTGCAAATGCCTCTGTTCTATCTACATTAACTATAAAACATTCACTTAAAATAGTAAGAAAAATAAGTTAAAAAAATATTTAAACCCTGTATATTAAAATGCTCTAAGCCATATTGCATTGAACAAAACCAGGGTTAGTACCTTCTTCCTCCCAATGTGTGGAGCACTGCATTTGAAGCCATTTAACATTGAACATTTCTTTTACTCCATAGTGAGAGCTCTAATTCAGCATTACATTAAATATTTGCATTTCTTGTTATTACCAAATTTAAATGATGTGGACACTTTTTGCATAGATTAAATGCGGATTACATATAGGAGAAAGGAGTATAATTTAAAGAGAAAAATCTGTTGATACATAATACTTTTTTTAAAAAATGCAAGTATATTTTATTTTAAATGCAATGCAGGGAAGTAAGAATACTAAAATATTGCAGCTACGATTACAAAAGCAAGGGTCTGGTTTTTATGTTAAAAAGATTGTTAAACAAAAAACTCCAAAATGTGGGTGCCAGTTTTAAGGACAGAGGATACTTAACTATACCATGAAGGAATTTAAGTTGATTAGAAAGAATACTGGAACATGCTGAAATTAATAAAGGCCCTAAAATCCAGAAAACAAAAATATTTAGAGTACCAAAATGTGCTCAGTAGGTTGCTAGAAATGTATTAATTAGATCTTAAAAACAAGGAGGATGAGATGCTTGCTGATCTCAACAAATTGTGTTGAGCTTGCAAAATATCTGGAACTTTATACATTACACAATAGGCATTGTGACATTGGGATGCTGCAGTCATGCAAACAGTAAGGGATCATATTTGGACAACTCAAGGTTTTCAGAAGAAAAAATTCAAATGGAGTTTCTGATCTTGATAAACACAGATTTAGGAGAATCATAGAATAGTAGAGTTGGAAGGGGCCTATAAGGCCATCAACCCCCTGCTCAATGCAGGAATCCAAATCAAAGCATTGCCGACAGATGGCTGTCCAGCTGCCTCTTGAATGTTTCCAGTGTCAGACAGCTGACTACCTCTTTAGGTAATTGGTTCCATTGTCGTATGACTCTAACAGTTAGGAAGATTTTCCTGATGTCCAGTTGAAATCTGGCTTCCTGCGACTTGAGCCCATTATTCCATGTCCTGCACTCTGGGACGATTGAGAAGAGATCCCGGCCCTCTCTTTGTGACAACCTTTCATGTACTTGAGTGCTATCATATCGCCCCTCAGTCTTCTCTTCTCCAGGCTAAACATGCCCAGTTCTTTCAGTCTGTTCTCATAGAGCTTGGTTTCCAGTCCCCTGATCATCCTTGTTGCCCTCTGAACCTGTTCTGCTTTGTCTGCATCCTTCTTGAAGTGCGGATACCAGAACTGGATGCAGTATTCAAGATGAGGCCTAACCAGTGCTGAATAGAGGGGACCTAATACTTCACACGATTTGGAAGCTATACTTCTGTTAATGCAGCCTAATATAGCATTTGCCTTTTTTGCAGCCACATCACACTGTTGGCTCATATTTAGCTTGTGATCAGTGACAATTCCAAGATCCTTCTCACATGTCGTATTGCTGAGCCAAGTATTCCCATCTTATAACTGTGCATTTGTTTTCTTTCTCCTAAGTGCAGAACTTTGCATTTATTCCTGTTGAATTTCATTCTGTTGTTTTCAGCCCAATGCTCCAGCCTATCAAGCTCCCTTTGAATTTTGTTTCTGTCTTCCACAGTATTAGCTATGCCCCCCAATTTTGTATCATCTGCAAATTTGATAAGCATGCTTTGTACCTCCTCATCCAAGTCGTTAATAAAAATGTTAAAGAGCACTGGGCCCAGGACCGAGCCCTGTGGTACCCCACTCATTATTTCCACCCAGTTTGAGAAGGAACCATTGATAAGCACTCTTTGAGTACGATTCTGGAGCCAACTGTGGATCTATCTAATAGTTGTTCCATCCAGCCCAAAGTTCTTCAGCCAGTTCCTTCAATACTCTAGGATGCAGTTTATCGGGCCCTGCCGATTTGAACTCATTCAAAGTAATTAGGTATTCCTTGACCGTTTGTCTGTCAAGCTCAAGCTCCAATCCTGACCCTTCTACTTTCCCAGGAGGGTCATTGACACTTTTTTGGGAGAAGACTGAGCCAAAGTAGGAATTGAGCACTTCTGCCTTTTCTTTGTCATCTGTTATCATTTTGCCATCCTCATTGAGTAACTGTGCCACCATTTCTTTTCTGTCTTTTACTATGGATGTACCTGAAGAAAGCTTTTTTGTTGCTGTTAGCATCCGTCGCTAACCTCAGCTCATTCTCAGCTTTAGCCTTCCTGACACCGCCCCTGCAATTCTGTGATACCTGCCTGTACTCTTCCTTTGTGGCTTGGCCTTCTTTCCACTTCCTGTAAGTGTCCTTTTTTGTTTTCAGGTCACCTCTAAGCTTTTTGTGAAGCCACATTGGTTTCTTCTGCTGTTTCCCCCCTTTTTTCCTTGTTGGAATTGCTTGCCATTGTGCTCTTAGAATTTCCTGTTTTAGAAACTCCCACCCATCTTGGACTCCTTTTCTCATTAGGGTCACTTGCCATGGAACCATACTTACAATTGTCCTGAGTTTATTGAAATCAGCTTTCCTGAAGTCCAGGGCGTGCATATGGCTGCTCTCAGCTTTTGCCTCTGTTAAAATCAAGAATTCAAGTATGGTGTGGTCACTTTCCCCCAGAGTTCCTGTAACTGCCACTTCATCCACCAAATCATCTCTATTGGTTAGAATCAAATCCAGTATAGCTGATCCTCTGGTTGTTTCCTCCACTTTCTGTAGGAGAAAGTTATCTCCAACACAAGTCAGAAATTTCTTGGAGGGGCCGTGTTTGGCAGAATTTGTCTCCCAACAGATATCAGGATAATTGAAGTCCCCCATTACTACTACATCATGACTCCTCTATACATCGGCAATTTACTTTTCAAAAGTTGCATTCTCGTCTTCTCCTTGATTGGGTGGTCGGTAATAGACTCCAAGCACCACATTCCTTTTATTACTTGCCCCATTAATTTCAATCCAGATACTCTCGGTGGAACTACCAAACTCATCTTCCTATATTTCTGTGCAGGGATATATATTTTTTAACATATAGTACAACTCCGCCTCCCTTTTTATTCCTTCTGTTCTTTTTGAACAAGTTATATCCTTCAATTGCTGTATTCCAGTCATGGGAGTCATCTCACCAAATTTCAGTTATACCTATCAAATCATAATTGCCCTCCTGTATGAAGAGTTCAAGTTCGTCCTGCTTGTTTCCCATGCTCTGTGCATTAGTATACAGACATCGAAGACCATGTGATTTGTGGCTTGGCTTCCTTACTACTTTTTTCTGAGGACTGTCACTGGGCCCTATGACAGCCGATCTCTCTGTTCCCATTACTGTGCACAAGTCTTCATCAGTCATTACCACCAAGTTTACGTCTCCCTCAGGATTCAGTTTAAAGCCCTCCTGATGAACTCCATGCTGTGGCCAAACACATTCTTCCCAGTCCTTGTGAGATGCAACCCATTACTTGCCAGTAGTCCATCTTCCAGGAAGCATAGCCCATGGTCCCAAAATCCAAATCTCTCACGTCGGCACCACCTTCGTAGGCATTCATTCACACGGAGTATTTTTCTTTCCCTTTCTACTCCTCTTCTAAGTACTGGAAGGATGGATGAAAAAACAATCTGGGGCCCAAAGCCCTTGAGTTTCCTTCCCAGAGCTTCATAGTCTGATGTGATTTCTTCATAGCTCCATTTGGCAGTATCATTTGTTCCTACATGGATGAGGAGAAAGGGATACCTGTTGGTGGACTTGATGAGCGATGGCAACCCTTCCGTCACATCTCTAATCTGTCCTCCTGGTAGACAGCATACCTGGCGAGTCCATGGATCTTCTTGGCATACTTGGGTTTTGATCCTACGCAGTAGGGAGTCTCCCACTACTAGTACTCTTCTTGTTGTGAGGCATGGTTTCATTGGCCCTGCTTGATTGAGCTTCAGCCTCTTGCTCGTTGTCACACGGGGTCTCCTGTAATTCTTCCACCACAGGCTGTCCTCCAGTCTCATCCTCAAGTGGTTGAAAGTGGTTCCATAGTTCCACTGGTGAAGGGTGTCTTCTGGCTCTTCTGCTCCTGTCACCCTTTCCCATGGAGTTTCCTCCACTTCGTTGTTCCTCTCCAAGGCAGTCTCCTATTCTGCTACCACATGCTGTTGCTCTTCCTCCTCCACTTCTCTTTGCTGCTGTTGTTCCAGCATTCTGTCTAAGAACTCCTCTTCTTATAGTCCTCAGTGTGTCCATCCGCCATTCCAGGCCTCTCACTTTTTCTTCCAACAGTGCCATGAGCTTGCACTTGTTGCACGTGTACACCATGTTGTTCTCAGTCAAGAAAACAAACATGGCACACACCTTGCGGGTCACCACCACTGCAGTATCCTTCCCATTCATTTTCTCTTCTACCTTTTGTTTCTTTCTAACTACTTGTTTTGGAGTGGCCTGTGCTTTGTCCTGTCCTACTTCAGGGTAAACTTGAGAGTCCCGGTGCGCTGTACAAGGAGAATTAGTAATTTGTCTTGTTCCTTTGTTGTTGTTGTTTGTTTTAGGGACCTCCCCTTTGACCTCCCCTATGGAACTCCTTTGTCAAATTCCTGTTTGCTCGCTCTGTTCGCTTGCTCTCTGAATGCTGGCTTGCTTATATCTCTTCACCTGTAGACCAACTGAGACAGCTCCCTCTGCTCTAGCACACACAGCTGTTGCTTGTTGCCCTCAGCAGTTCTCAGGCCACACCCTTAAGCCAATAGCTATCAGGCCACATCCCTTCCAATCACGCTGCTATGGAGCCCTTCAGAACACATGGCTGAACACACACAGCTTCAGAGCCCCCTTGGCCTTTTCCTTTCCTCGCTACAGCTCCTTTGTCAAACTCCTGTTTGCTCTCCCTTTTCGCTCTCTCTCGATGCTGGCTTGCATATCTCTTCACCTGTAGACCAACTGAGACAGCTCCCTCTGCTCTGGTCTGCTCTGTTAGGAGTCAGGAAACAGGAAATCTTGAAGTACAACTTCATCATATAAATTTGTCTTGTAGTATAGCCACTGTTTTAAATTGTTCATTTGCAAGCCTTTGGCCTGTATCGATAGTGAGTAAACTAGATGATAACCTACATGACAATAAGTTCAATCTAGGTAGAGATAGCAGTAGTGCCATGTCAAACATTTATCCTGTTTTTAATCATTCACCAATTAATGAGAAAAGAAATTATATTCAAAATTTATCAAAGGGAAGAGAATTTCAGCAAAATTATCATGGGTGAAATGTAGGGTGGTTGTTTCACTTACCTTTTAGCATCGCCAAGGGATGCTTGTGAGTGTTTTTTCTTTTATTCTGTAAATTGTCACTCCAGTGGTTCTGAACTCTGCAGCCTTCCTGGATGCCCTGTTTCCTGAAAACCCCATGATGTCATCAGCTGTAAGCACAAGAAGGTAGTTAGGTTGTTTACTGTGTACTTGACAGGTCTCTGTGGTTGGTTTTTAAAGTTAAGCCTTTTCCCTTTTAAAGACATCTGTGCAGGAAGACTTTATTGAAAGGTAAAAAGGAGGACTTTTCTTAAAACAAATTGAGTGCATTGAGTAGCCAGTCTACCTGGCTTCCTGTGCTTCAATTAAAACTTAGAGGCTGGCATCATGTGGAGCTTTTCCAGATCAAGAAACATAGGCAGCCAGAGAGTCTGCAGAGTGCTTAAGAAGTCTTTAATGAAAAGTACATGTCTCACCCATGAGTACCTCAAAATGATAAAGTAAGCTCAGCTCTACACCCACTGATGTTCAAAAGAGTTTCTGTATCACCCTGAGAATGAAGCAAAAAATGGAAGCCTCTTCTGCAGGGGAGGAAAACCTTTGAGAAATTGGATGGATTTTATTTCTTAATCGAATTTATATCCCACCCTTTATCCTAAAGGAAGCCAGGGTGGCAAACAATAAGTGATAAGAAAATCTTTAAATTTTTTAAAAGAAAATTCAAAAACGGATGCAGACTAGGAAAGATCTTGACTTAATAGGCTTGTGGGAAGAGGAAGGTTTTTAGTAGCTGCCTAAAAAATATCAGACAGCACCTGTTTAATATTTAAGGGGAGGGGGAATTTCAAAGGATAGGCCCAACCACATTAAAGGCCCAATATTGTGCAGAACAGTCAGACCTCTTGAAAAGATGGTAACTGCAGGAGGCCCTCACCTGCAGAACACCGTGATCAGCTGGGTATGTAAGGGCTGAGACAATCTTTCAGGTATCCTGGTCCCAAGCTATATAGGGCTTTATACACCCAAAACAGTACTTTGAACTGAATTAGCCCAGTAGCTAATTTGACACAACACTAGACAGGAGATCCCCGTTTCCGTCTTGTTCTTGCTTTTAGTTCCCTGACTTGTGCTTATGGAAGGCTTATAGAACAAGTGGGGTAGAATGGAAGGATGGAATATTTTCCTTGTAGTGTTCATTTTCTGTTTGTAAGTACACTTTTTTCATCAAAATAATTATAAGCTATAATTATATGCATTTTAAATAAACTCATATTATTTTTTATCATTAATTTTTATTCAAATTTTCAAAAACATAACAAAACAAAACAAAAATAATTAGACAATAAAATAAAATGTTGACCGATTTGTCGCAGATCAATTATAGGTCTACAATATATAACAATCCTGTCTCTTAAATTATATTACAAAATCACTTTCCTCCAGTAGTTATCTTAGTTAATCATCAAATCTCATAAACATTACTTCATTCTTTCCACAAAAAGTCAAAGAGAGGTTTCACTTCCTTGAGAAATATATCTATCAATTTTTCTCCAAATAAACATATCGATTAATCCATCTCATCAAATTTGTTAGGTCCAGTAATTTCAATAGCCATTCTTCCATTATCAATGTTAGTTCCATCTTCAATAATCCTGTTAAGTCCAATAATTTCAGTAGCCATTCTTCCATTATCAGTATCCCATAATAATCTTGCTGTCATAGCCATAGTCATATAATAAGAGTCTAATGGGAATTTCCTTTCTCACAAATATTTAATCCATCTCATCAAATTTGTTAGGTCCAATAATTTCAATAGCCATTCTTCCATTATCAATGTTAATTCCATCTTCCATCTTCAATAATCCTGTTAAATCCAGTAATTTCAGTAGCCATTCTTCAATTGTCAGTAACCCATAATAATCTTGCTGTCATAGCCATAGTCATATAATAAGAGTCTAATGGGAATTTCCTTTCTCACAAATATTTCCTTGCCATCAATTCTGAATATGTTGCTGAAATGTTGTTGTAAAGTCATATCTCTGTTCTTTTTTTTTTTACATAATGCACTGGCACATCTCTTGAGAGTTTGTCCATTGTCACAGGTCTGTAGTTAATTCCATAGATTTTTTCTATGTCAAGCTCCATCACATCATTCCAGTCCAAAAATTTATCCAAGACATTAATATCTCTAATATCTTCATTAATTTCTTCAGAGACAACGTTGAATTCCAAACAGTAAACTTTATCTCTAATATCCATAAAATCCAGGTCTTTTTCCGATTCCACATTTGTTCCAATCTCCAGGGCTTGCATCTTCTCTTTAATTTTTCTTTTCTCATCTCTGATCTCATCAGTCTCCTCTCTCACAAGATCCCCTATTTCTTTAAGCTCCTGGTTCATTTTGCCAAATTCAATTTTCAACTCCATTCTACCCTGTCTCAGGGTTTGTTTCGTTATCTCAATCTCATCCATTATTTTCTGAAACATAATTACTTCCAGATTCTCAGCCACTTTCTTGATTGCCATTCTTAAAACCACAAAGAAAAAAGAAAAACCACTTCTTATTTCAGCAACAATTGGGTTAATATTTCAGGCCTGATGACATCACAGTGTAGACAACACAGCCTGCCTTATCTCTTATATGTTCAGGAATGCAAAACAAATTTAGTTCACAGCTTCAGAACAGTTAGTGGCGTCGTGAACAAGCAGATTCGTCAAAATGAAATAGACCAAAAAAAAAATAGTCCCAGACATAAAATACTCCAAAGTTCATAAATCAAATTTATTTATTTATCTCCTTGGAATAGAAATCCCTCATCCGTTTGTATCTTTAAAATTCACAATTCCAGGTCACCTTTTTGCAATCAAAACAAAGATAAGCTTTTTCAATTTCTTTCCTCCTTAATTTCGTGAATGAAAGAGAAGAGTTATAACTCACCCAGAAATTCTTTATAGCTGATTCATTGACAAATCTCTATTTGCTGCAACAATTTAAACCAGATGAAAAAAAATAGAAAGAAGAGTGCTTGCCTGTTAGAATCCGTTTTTCTTTGAAGAAAAGATAAACGTGTCGCTTAATCAGTTAGAGCTTGTTTGAAAATCCGTCCGGCATTGCTGGCTGAACCTTCTCTCATAAATTAATGAAATCCAGTCCTCCCAACTAACACAGGCTTTTGTGGTTAATCTCTACATTTCTCCCTGCCCGGGAGAAAATCTTTACCAGTCAAAAAGAACGTTCTGACTGATTTTAAAACTGAAAAAGCTTCTTCTGAGACGAGAGCTCGTCTCAAAAGCAGGCACAGGCGAAGTCACCCTTCCTGGAAGTCAATAAACTCATATATTATTACATATTTCAGAAATGTTACTACAATTGCAGAACTCCTGCTACCTTGGGATGGAGTATCAGGGAGAAGGAAGAAGGTAGAATATTCTGTCTAAACTTCCGAAGGAAAATGGGTGTCTCCAAGTGAATTTCAATCTGCTCCAGTTCTAATTATTTAATATGCAGTTTTTAATTATATATTTTAAAAAATCTTTGGGCAGAAGAAACCAAGAACTTGACCTAGCCCTGAAATAACAAAGTTCTGTGAGGAGTGGACTTAGCTGTAGTTCCCTCAGAACGTCTTAAAATAGATCTGAAGTTGCCACTCCATTTGATGCTTACTGACATTTGCTTTCTAGGGCTCTTCTCTCACTGCCTTTAAGCCATCAATGATGCTTCAGATAATTAAAAAAATGTTCCCCTCTCTAAAAGAGCATATTATTGTGTTTTTTGCATTGCAAGTAAGACCTGAAGGCAGTTTAATAGTTAAGACTTTGTTCTTTTGGAGAAGTTTCAGTAGGCAGACAATATGCCAAAGAACTTACTTGCAGTCCTGCTTCACTTAGTTCAAATGCAGTAAGTAAACAGTTTTAAAATTAACCTTACAATAAACAAAGGGAGATGGTAATGGACTAGCTGATTGTAAGCCTTCATTAGATGTATAGAGCAATAACAGTAGATGTTCCTCACAACAAGGAGTGAAAGCCTAATTTTCAGTCAATCTATTTTACCTAGAACTGGGGAAATCAGATTACTGATTACAGCAGAGCATTTGACTATCTACAACCTCTTTAATGTTATAATACCTATCAAATGTTGGAAAATAGGGCTTGCTTTGTATTGGGATAAGGTATCAAAACCCCTGGTCCCACTTGGTTAATGCCACAAGTTCTTTTATCAGTTTCTGGGGGAAAGGATTAAACTCTGTAGTTATTCTTATTATGACATTGTGATTTTAATGTACAAATTCAAGCACTGTTGGAAACTTTATAGTTTTCTCTAGGTTGAAAAGGTTTATCTGATCAAGCAACCCCTTCCAGTCACTTAGGCAGCAATCCAATACACACTTACCTGGGAGTAAGTCCCATTGAACTCAATTCAACTTACTTCTGAGTAGGCATGTATTGGCTGCAGCCTTGGTCAATTTTCATGTGGAGAAAATTCAGGCGGGAAAACACATAAATTAGTTCTAACTAAAGGCTTTTTACTAAAAGAAATGGATTTTGTTCACTTTGTACCACTCCATCTTGCTGCCTTGTCTGAATAAAAAGAGAAATCTTGATAATGATTGAAGCAAGTAATACTGTTATAATGCATACAAATGCACTGAATGTACTGAGAGCCACAGTATGTAGTGCAGATGCTTATGCTATTGGTGTTGTCTGACTTAACTGAGGCTTATGAATTGGTACCTTAAAATTAATTTAATCACATCCTTGTCTAAAGAATGCTTTGAGGCTTATAAAATTAGTTTGTGGTCCACATGTCACCATTACGTCTGATACAGAGGCTGCGACCCTACCTTCCGGTCCATCTGCTCCCACGGGTGGTGCATGCCCTGGTCTCCTCTCGCTTAGACTACTGTAATGCGCTCTATGTGGGGCTACCCTTGAAGACGGTCCGGAAATTACAACTGGTACAGAATGCGGCGGCACGGTTGATTAAAAACAGCCGCCGCCGGGATCATATCACCCCAGTGCTGGAAGATCTGCACTGGCTACCAGTTGTGTACCGAGCCCAATTCAAGGTGTTGGTGTTAACCTTTAAAGCCCTATACGGTGTCGGTCCAGTTTATCTAAAGGAGCGCCTCCAGCATCACCAAATATGCCGCCTGACGAGATCTGCCTCACAAGACCTTCTCTCGGTCCCACCAGTTAAGACAGCTAGGCTGGTGCGGACCAGAGAGAGGGCATTCTCAGTTGTAGCCCCCACCCTCTGGAGCTCTCTGCCATATGACCTTCGCCATGCCCCCTCCCTGGTAGGTTTCCGCCAAGGATTGAAAACTTGGTTGTTTCAGTGGGCATACAAGTCTCCTAGATAATTTTAGTTTACAGTGTATAGATGTAGGTTGGTGGATTATAATTGTTTTATATGTTAAAACTGTATTATATGTTGTATTTTTAATTATGTACGCCGCCTAGAGTGGCTGTTCATTCAGCCAGATAGGCGGCCTAAAAATAAAATTTTATTATTAGTAGTAGTAGTAGTACTAAGTGCTAGCAATACCGACAGTCTAAGAGGCCACACAGTGCATTAACAGTGAGATGGCAAAGCAGACTGCGGAAATGAATCTTGCTTTCCACTGCCTATATTCTTCAAAATGAATAAATAAAAAACATGCTTTTAGCAATGGCAATATTACAGCTATCTTTCCACCTTGTGTCTTCTCTCCTAAGAAGTGGGGCAGAGATGGGGGCGTTATAGGAACATTCTTTGGAATTGTCATTACTTTCGAAAGATGCTAGCACATGAAACCAAAAACAAATTGGGATATGCTCATGGGATGCTCTGCTGTAAAAGGTGTCTTTCACCAATACTTCCTTCTACTTGTATCCCCTTGAAAAATTGCTGTGGAAGATTGGGGGAACCTCTAGTACAGCATGGGAATGGTGCTGAGGGCTGCTGGAGAAAGCGGGAATTAATGAAAATTGCTTGTCCCTCTTCCTTCAGCAGGTCACTCAGCTGGATTGTTATCCACCAATAGAAGGAGCCGTTTTCATTTGCAGATAAGCATGTTTGTTTCCAATCCATTGGTTTAGAAAGCAATATAAATTACAATATCACTGTTAAAAATCTCTCAATTATACAAAGCCATGTTATCAAACAACTCATTTACACCTTAACTCTGCATAATATCTAGAACTTAGTTCAGCATGCTGAGTACAATTAAGGCAAAAGAGGTATATCAAATCCTGTTGTTTTTAACGGGATAGTCGAGTATGTGCTTAGGTCTTTCACAGAAGGACTTAAAAGTGCTTATGTTTTCCTGGACCATGTCCTCTGTATTGATTTATAGTGCCATATGAATTTGTTTTTCAATTGCTTAATTTTGTGAGGGAAAAACAAAGGGTTTTCTTGAATGTTTTAGCTGGGAGTTCTCAAAACCTTGTTTAAAGTTATATACTGTTAAGTGGCAACTTCTCATTTAAAATTTATTAATTGGTAGTTCCTTAACTGATAGGGTTTTTTTGGTCTTAACGTATTAATTGTTGTTTTCTACTGTTGTCAGCCTTAATTAGCTTTTTTTAAAAAGTAGAAATGTGAACAGCCCCATGAACATATTTAAGAGCAACTGAAGGATGTGATACAAAAGCTCTGTGAAATGTATTACTTTTGACTCTGTATATATTGCTTAGTTGTTTTGGGTGTTAATCTCTAGATCTCTGGTTTAAAACACTCTATTTTTATAGTTACTTGCAGCTTTAATGGATTTTTTTGTTTTATTTGAATTGTGTTCATTTTTTTAAAAAAAATCTGATAAGTAAAATAAAACAGATATATATGCCCCACTTGTTAACCCCAAAAGCCATTTGGATTTGGGCGGGGGATTCGTATCTAACACGACGGCTAGAGCGCAAGTGGTGAAAGACGTGCTGCAAGGCTGATCGGGCACGAGTAAAACATCATAACCGTGCCTACTGTGTGGCGGTGAGGGCAGCAAAGAAGGCCCACTTCTCTGCCTCGATTGCATCCTCAAGTAGCCGTCCAGTGGAGCTTTTCCGTTTTGTCAGGGGTCTGTTGACATCAGCTCCAGGAAATGGAGTCTTAGACCCTTTGGAGGCCTCTGTGAATTGTTTGCAAGGCACTTTGAGGGTAAAGTTGCTTGCCTCCGTAGCAGTCCTGACGCCCCATCCACATCTACTGAGGTGTCCAGTGCAACGTCTGCTGCAACTTCTTGGGAACAGTTTCAGTTGATGTGGCCTGATGACGTGGACAAGGTGCTTGCGATGTGGCCAGCAAGGTGTCCTCTCGACCCTTGCCCTTCTTGGCTTATTAAAGCTTGCCGAAGGGGTCTGACCGAGTGGATCCAGGGTGTGGTCAACGCATCATTGTGGCAAGATGGAGGGGCTCTGGGTTGGTGGTTCTTGAGTTTGGATAATTGGTCAGTTGCCTGCTTTGGATGGGGTCGTACTCCCTATGAAAGAGCAGGTTTGTAGTCTGGGGTGCTCCTGGATCCATCTTTGTCGCTAGAGGCCCAGGTGACCTCAGTGGCCAGGAGTGCCTTTTACCAGCTTCGGCTGGTGAGACAACTGTGTCTGTTTCTGGACCGGGATAGCCTGACCACTGTTGTCCACGCACTGGTAACCTCCAGGTTGGATTACTGTAATGTGCTCTATGTGGGGCTGTCCTTGAGGTTGGTCCGGAAGCTGCAGCTGGTGCAAAATGTGGTAGCGAGACTGCTCATTGGGGCAGGGTATCGCCAACATGTCACCCTGCTGCTGAAAGAATTACACTGGCTGCCCATTTGCTACCTGGCTAAGTTCAAGGTTCTGGTTTTGGTGTACAAAGCCCTATACAGCTTGGGACCAGGATACCTTATATCTTACCCCTTATATACCCAGTCGATCACTGCGCTGTGCAGGTGAGGGCCTCCTGCAGATACCATCTTATCAGGAGATCTGTTCTGCAAAATATAGTTAATGGACCTTTAGTGTGGCAGCACCTACCCTGTGGAATTCCCTCCCCTTAAATATTAAGCAGGCGCCATCTCTGCTATCTTTTCAGCACCTCTTGAAGACTTTCCTCTTTAAACAAACCTTTTAGGTTGAGACCTATCCCAGTCTGCGTCTGTGTTAGAATTGTTTAATATGTTTTTTAATAATGTTTTTTTAAAGTTGTTTTTTAAAATGTTTTTAACACTTTTGTTTTAATGTATTTTAATATCTGTTTTTGTGATGTTTTAAAGTGTTTTTAGTGCTCTGTTTGCCACCCTGGGCTCCTGCTGGGAAGAAGGGCGGGATACAAATTGAATAATAAAAAAGTAAATAAATATGAAAAGGCCAGTTGCTTGATGTATGTCTCCCCATTTCCCTGTCAGCCCCCCCCCCATACACACACTCCATGAGCAACAACAAAAAGCTTTTTCAAGAGGGGGGATGTAATAATTGACTGATGTTCATATAGAAGAGGCCCTGCAAAACCTCTCCTTGATTGGAAACAGAGCATAGTGTGCCATTTCCAGACAAGGAGGAGTTTTGCATATATTGTGGGGTGATAGGGTTTAGTAGAAGTGGCTGAATAGTAATGGATGCAATCACAATTTCAAGCTTAACCTAGCTTGAAGGGGGCTGGCTCTGAATGGAAACAGCCACCGAGAACGGGAAAATCATATTTTGAGATTTTGCTCCCCCTCCACTTCACAAACTCTTATCCTCGACAATGGACTGGATGAGAGTTAACAAACTGAAGCTCAATCCAGACAAGACTGAGATGCTGTTGGTGGACGGGTTCTCTGATCGGATGGTGGATATATACCCTGTCCTAGATGGGGTTACACTCCCCCTAAAGGACCGGGTTCGTAGTCTGGGAGTCTTTTTAGACTCTTCCCTCTCACTTGAGGCTCAAGTAGCCTCGGTGGTTAGGAATGCGTTTTACCAACTTTGGTTGGTAGCCCAGCTACGTCCCTATTTGAGTAAAGAGGACCTTACATCAGTGGTACATGCTCTGGTAACCTCACGTTTGGATTACTGTAATGCGCTTTATGTAGGGCTACCTTTGAAGACAGTTTGGAAGCTACAACTAGTGCAAAATGCGGCGGCCAGATTGCTGACAAGGACCAAGCGGTCCGAGCATATAACACCTGTTCTGGCCAGCTTGCACTGGTTGCCAATATGTTTCCGGGCTAGATTCAAAGTGTTGGTATTAACCTATAAAGCCTTATACGGTGCGGGACCACGATACCTTGCGGAACGCCTCTTCCGATATGAACCGGCCCGTGCACTACGTTCTGCTACGAAGGCCCTCCTCCGGGTTCCAACTCACAGGGAGGCCCGGAGGGTGATGACAAGATCTAGGGCCTTCTCAGTGGTGGCCCCCGAACTATGGAACAGTCTCCCTGAGGAAGTACGCCTGGCGCCGACTCTGCTCTCCTTCCGGCGCCAGGTCAAAACCTTCCTATTCTCTGAAGCATTTTAAGTTACACTGATTTAATTTTAAAAATGTTTACTGTGTTGGATTGTTGCTTGTATTTTAGTATTGTTTTGTTATTTATTGTATTTTTATGCTGTTTTATGTTCACCGCCCAGAGAGCTATTGCTAGTCGGGCGGTATATAAATTTAATAAATAAATAAATAAATAAAATAAATCAGCATGGGGGGGCAAAATGCCTCTCAAAGCTGAGAGCCCCCATCATATTGGATTGAATAATAACCCTAAATTGCTTGTATCAGCACAAGGATTTCTCATAGTGTGAGAAAATGTTCACTCCTCTCCTCCCCTCTACCTGTCCCCAAAGTCTGTTCTGGGTTTTCCTACACTACTCCAGACTAGATTTAGGGGACAATGCGGGGAGGGGAGGGGAGGGGTGAAAGTCCCATTCAGCTAGTGCTAATCATTTGACTAATGCAATTATTTAGTTGAATACCACCCATTGTTTCAGGCACCTGGTGCAGCTGAATATACCATTGTCACTTGCCTGCAGTTACTCACTGTAACATAGCCAGTGGTTATGGATTATGGAGCAATTCATGCAGATCTTCAGCTTTTTGTTAAAATCAAAATTTTACAACTACGCAAGAGCCAGGGGAAACAAACCTGCACTCTGATTGCCTTTTGAGCTGAATTTTTGCCCCAAACCTGGAAAATCTATTTCTGTTACCCTAAGAATAACAATATAGGGTTATATTCTATTACCCTAAGAATAAAAATGAAGTACCATGGACTGCGAAAGAGACAGATAATTGGGTGTTAGGAGAAATTAAATCAGAACTGTCACTAGAAGCTAAAATGATGAAACTGAGGTTATCATACTTTGGACACATAATGAGAAGACATGATTCACTAGAAAAGACAATAATGCTGGGGAAAACAGAAGGGACTAGAAAAAGAGGAAGTCCAAACAAGAGATGGATTGATTCCACAAAGGAAGCTACAGACCTGCACTTACAAGTGGTTCATGACAGATGCTCTTGGAGATCGCTGATTCATAGGGTCAACACAAATCGTAAATGACTTGAAGGCATATAACAACAAGAAGACTGCTCAGTTGCATCAGTGAAACTGGTAAAGCACAAGAAAGCTGTTTTCTTTGGAGGGCTGTTGATATGCAGAAAAAAAATAGGTGGGGGTGGAGCCAGAGCTTCCCCTTCTCCGTTTGTGTGTGTATGCTGACTGCCAGGGGGCATCCTTGCCATCTGTGATGGGAAGGGGGAGTTTAATGGTGTGCTGCATTTTTGAAACACAGCACGAAGTTGAGAACAAAATGAAGTACCTCTGCAATATCTTTCCAGCCCAGAGTTGACAAAAGATGGCAGAGGAGGCATGATGGGTGTCTTTGCCATTGTGCTTGCCAGGTGGTTAGAACTCCAAGGAAAGGTTGGGAGGGATGCACATGCTGTCTTTGGGCAGCAGCACCAATACTTCTGATCTTTCCTGGATCCAGACTAAGGTCAGGGGTTTCTCACCCCGATGGTAAAGGATCACATAAGGCCAACCACAGCACAGGAAAGTATTAATCTTTTTATTATGCTGTTAAAAGAAAGTAAGATTGCTAGCAAGTATCTTTTGACAATTTAATAATAGGTTCACTAAAATGAAAGCAAGGAAGAAGTAATTCAGGTAGGCTAGGTGTTTTAAATAATATTGTTTTGTTTTAATATGTTTTAAAGTCTTTTTGTTTTTAAAATGTTTTGAAGTGCTTTTAGTGTTTTTGTTTGCCACCCTGGACTTCTGGGAGGAAGGGTGGGATATGAATTTAATAAATAAATAAAGTAATAGATGCTCTATTAATTATTGTAATAAAGGATGTTTCATTTGAATTATGCAAATGTTTGATAATTTATTCTCTTTTAGTGATTGTAAATCACATTTATAGACTTACAAAAAATTACAAGTCATAGTGAGATACTCCTTTTGCATCCCACCAAAGTAGATTAGATAAAGTAGATAAATTCATTTTATCTCTGCCTCTGTGCTGGCTGGGTGGTTAAACCTCAGTGAATGCTGATTCACTAGAAAGGCAAACCAGTTATTAATTAATTGATCATCATCAGTATGCAGTATTTAACCTGTATAATAAACTCTTATTATGTCAATGTTCTATGTACTTAAATATTACCTACCTGACAGCAATGGGCTTATGTGTGTGCAGGAAGAGGGCCCTAAGGCTATGTTTTGCCTTGGACCCCAGGATACTTCTCTCCACCCCACTTACTAGATTTTAAGACTTTCATTCCCACATGTAAGACTTTCATATGTGCCACTTAGTCCCACCCACACACCCACACACACCCTCCTAAAATGGATACAGCATGTTCTGGCAAAATATTATTAGGAAGAAAAGTGTTATGAGGAAATTACCTGACTAATTTTGAGAAATAGATTTGTAGAAATCAAAGCAGTTTGACAAATCTTTAAAGAGAATACTTGAAGAATGCTGTGAGGCTGTTTAATTTGGTATGGATTGCATATCTGTGGTGTTCAAGGAATGGTTAAAGTACTGTAGAATGTGGGTTACTGTTGCCACTATAAATAAGGACTCTGATAAAGGGGAAACTGTACTTCAGAAAACTATTTAGCAGAATGACCCATGGTAAGAGGTACTGAATATTGTAGCTTTTTGGTTTGCAATACTCAGTCTTCCAGTCTGAAAACCCATTTGTCTTTCAGTGCTGAGTAACTTCCACAAATCAAACTGATTTAACTGACTGGAAAGATAGAAAGTGTGTTATCTTTTAATTGATCTACTTTTAACGTTTTGTGATATGCTATTATGCTGCAGTGCACTTCAAATATGGGAAAGTAGGCTAGCATGCAGAGCAAAATGTAGGATAGAATGTTTTCCCCACATCTTGGGGAAAGAAGACACATTGAGACTTTTAATAAAATCAAAATGAGCTCTAATCATGTGATTCATGCTGCAAGTTATTCCAAAATTTGGATACTTTTGAAATTGCTTTCCAGAGCCAATATATATCTTACCTTTTTGTGTTGTGTTTGCTACCTCAATGTATGGCTCCTACACCTGACAACATAAGGTTTGTATCATGTATGTAACTGGCATGCAATCTGTCCTCCCCTGTTGGGGCTACTGATGCTAGCATTGCAATTAGCCACATGAAATGACTTATGTATATGATGCACACATTCCTAATTATTGGTGCAGCATGGGAGCCAGCCATAGGAGAGCAGATTTGTAATAGCAACCCATGCTGGAGAGGTAACAAATGAAATGGACTCTAGATTTGCAAATGATTGGCTGTCAAATATAGCGCGTAAATAAAATGTGTGTCTCTTTAAGAGAGAAAGTGAAGCTGTGGAATCTCACAGGCATGGTGTCTTGGTTTTAATAGCTGAGTATAATTGGAATTCCTGTTCAGAGATGCAGACCTCAAAAAGTCACTTGGGATGAAGTGTCTTAGTAAAAACAAGCTGAGGCTTGTTTCTGAAAACTCTGTAATCGGATCAACAAAACATGTCTCACTCAAAGGCACATATCTTTAGGGAGAAATTTCGTTTAATGGCAGATGGTAGAAGCACTGCAGAGAGTGCAAGATTTCAAACTACTTTTTAAATGGATGCTGCCAAAGGAGGTAAATTATTACATTTTAAATGTGATGAATTATTAAATCATTGTTGCCATCCAGCATTACAAAAATGTGGTCTTAATAGATGCTATTTGAAATTAGAAAGGCTTTGTTTATTTGATGGCCAAATGGTTTTACATTTTTGGCTATTGAACGATATTCAGTACAAGTAAGGGTAATGGCAGAGATCCCGAGAGGCAGAAAAAAACATTCCTAGAAGGATTACAACAGCATGTATAGTGTTGATGGACAAACAAGATTGCCAGAAAGTCATGTGTAAGCTAGAGTAATGGGTACAGTTCACAGCTAATAACTTATTAAGGACTGAAATCTGCACATACATTATTTAAATCCCATTGAAATTAATGAAATCTAAGTAGCCTAACAGTGTTATGGATTATAAACAGGATGCCTTTTTGAGCCTTTTATGAAGACAATGCTGCTATCTTTATGCAGTAGAAGACAGCAATAATGTTGAACATTTAGTCTTCAGTTACTCATTAAAACATACATAGAGGAGCATTTTTCCTGCTTCCTGTTGAAAATTTCTCATTGATAAGTAAACTCAATCTATTATCTTGCTCTACAGTTCTGTTTAGAAATAGGGTCATCAGTTTTGTTTATCCAAAGGGAAAGTAAGTTGTCTCAGTTCTCAGGTTTGGCATAGGTTTTTATATAACTAATTTGAATAATACAAGTAAAAAAGGCTTTCTTATAGCAGTTGGTCAAGTGATAACCAGAACTCCTGAATGCTCTGGCTTCAGTCTAAATGGCAGTAAAAGAGAAATGGTTTGCCAATGTAAAAATCTTAGATAATGCATGCTGCCCTTCTACAAGCAACCTTTCCTTAAACCTAGCCAACTTTCTTTTGTATTGTGTGTTTTAAATTGTCTATTCTAGAGAGTAGTTTTGAAATATGAACTAATTGGAATTTTAGGCTGCAATCCTGTACTCAATTACACAGAGTAAGATTGTGCTGAAATAACTAGGATTTGACTGACTGCTATGTTGCAGGTAAATTTAACAATATCTTACTGTATTTTTGTAAGTGTCATGCTACCTCTGACTGCTTCTGCACAGGTGCATGCCTGCGCTGAAGCATTCACAGGTAGTATGATATTTACAAATGAGCAGGGCATGGGGGAGGAGGTAGCGACAATGATGAAAGCAGCGGCAGGCAGGCCCTAGCTAGGACCTAGCCAGGGCTGAGTGACTGAGCAGCAGCAGTAACAAGGTCATAAGGTAAGTGGGGAGTGTGAGGGTAGGTTTGGAGACCCATGGAGGGGTGGGGAGAGGTTTGGAGAGCTGTGTGTGGTGGAGTTGGTGGGGGGATGGCTAGGAATTCCTGACAGAGGCAATGGGGGAGTGGTAGGGGGCAGCATGGCAGAGGGGATGGAGAGATGGCTTGGGGGCACCTGGAAGAGGGGATGGGGCTCAGCCTTGGGAGTGCTGTAGGGTGTGGGGCAGGCAGCATTGGCGAGCAAAGCGAGGAGGGGCAGCAGCCCCTAGTATAGCCATAGCTGTATATTGTACATGCATGCTGTATTATTTTTATGAATCATTGATTTATCCTCCCTCTGCTGGTTTATTAGCAGTACTCCATCATTTTGAAGATAGCTCCGATCTTGTTATAATATGTAATGAATTGTAGTGTAAATGAGGAGTTGTTTTATTTTAAGGTTAGTTTTACCAACATACTATCAACATATAATGCTTGTATTGTGTTAACTGTACTTGTTCTTGTATGCAAAACATTTAGTTCTTACATTTAATATTATGCCTAGGACTTGTTGCTGCTATGGATAGTAAAATGAAGAAATGAGAGCCAGCCCCCCAAGTCTGTGGAATAGCACAAATAAGATTGGAAGGCTGCCCAAGCTGTCTACAACCTATCAGATGAACTTGCATTCATAATGATGCAAAAAAGATAAAAGTATGATAAATTTAATTTTTTGTCGGAACCAAGAACAGAAGGGAAGAAAGATCTTTAGTGCAGCAATAAATGCGGAACTCTTGCAATTTGTCAGGAAAACAAACAAATCTAAATAACCTACCAGAATTTAATCCTTAAAAATTACTTGAGAGAAAAAGAAGACTTCGCATGCCGTGATTTCTATCTGTTGGATTTAATCTTCCTAGATTAAGATTAAAGAATAATTTCCTTAAATCTTTCAAAGCGAAACCAAAGTTATCTCTTACATGATATTTAAAGCAAAGTGCTTTTATTTTTCTTTGGAAGATAAGATGTTAATATTTGCTTATTTAATTATTGGTAAGGTTTCTCAACCACACTTCAGATAAAGTCACTGGGTGGGTTACACCAATATAATACACGGTCATAAAAACATAGAATCATAGAATCATAGAGTTGGAAGGGGCCTTGTAGGCCATCGAGTCCAACCCCCTGCTCACAGCAGGAAATCCACAGCTAGAGCATCTACCGCAGATAGCTGTCCAGCCTCTGCTTGAAGACATCCAGCGAAGGGGATCCCACCATCTCCCTGGGCGGTTCCATTGCCGAACTACCCTTACTGTCAAGAAGTTCCTTCTAATGTCCAATCTGAATCTACGCTCCTGCAACTTAAAACCATTAGACCTTCCTACCCTCTGGGGCAGCAGTGAACAAATCTGTACCCTCCTCTATGTGACAGCCCTTCAGGTACTTAAAGAGTGCAATCATGTCACCCCTCAGCCTTCTCTTCACCAGACTGAACATGCCAAGTTCCTTCAACCTTTCCTCATAAGACTTGTTCTCCATACCGGCTATCATCCTTGTCGCCCTCTTCTGAACCCACTCTAACTTGTCTATATCTTTCTTAAAATGAGGCACCCAGAACTGAACGCAGTATTCCAGATGAGGCCTGACTAATGCAGAATATAGTGGGACTGTTACTTCCCTCGACCTGGGAACTATAGCTCTGTTTATGCATCCCAAAACCGCGTTTGCCTTTTTTGCCGCAGCATCACACTGCTGGGTCATGTTCAACTTGGGATCCACTACAATTCCAAGGTCCTTCTCACACGCACTACTGCTAAGCCAGGTATTTCCCATCCTGTACCCGTGCATTTTGTTTTTGTGGCCTAAATGCAGAATCTTGCATTTGTCTTTATTGAATTTCATTTTATTAGTTTCAGCCCAATTTTCTAGTCTATCCAGTTCCCTTTGGATTTTATTCCTGTCTTCCATTGTGTTAGCTATCCCTCCCAGTTTCGTATCATCCGCAAACTTCCCTCCACCCCATCATCTAAGTCATTGATAAAAATGTTGAAGAGTATCGGCCCCAGGACAGAACCCTGTGGCACTCCATTCGAGACCTCCTTCCAGTCCGAAGCAGAGCCACCGACGACCACTCTTTGAGTACGGTTTTCCAACCAGTTGTGAATCCACCTGACAGTATTTCCATCTAGTCCGCATTTGACCAGTTTGCTAATCAAAAGGTCGTGGGGGACTTTGTCAAATGCTTTGCTGAAATCTAGATAGATGACATCTACAGCATTTCCACCATCTACTAAGCTAGTGACCCGATCAAAAAAAGAGATGAGATTAGTTTGACAGGATTTTTTCTTGACAAACCCATGCTGGCTTCTACTAATCACAGCATTGTCATCTAGACAGTTGCCAATGGACTCTTTTATTATCTGTTCTAATAACTTTCCCGGTATTGAAGTCAGACTGACTGGCCTGTAATTCCCTGGATCTTCTTTTTTACCCTTTTTAAAGAGCGGGACGACGTTTGCCTGTCTCCAATCCTCCGGCACCTCTCCCGTTCTCCAGGATTTCTCAAAGATGATGGCAAGAGGTTCCGAGAGTACATCCGCAAGTTCCTTCAATACTCTGGGATGCAGTTCATCAGGCCTGGAGATTTGAACTCATTTAGGTTAACTAGGTATTTCCTGACTATCTCCTTATCAATCTTGAACTGCAATCCCGACCCCTTCCTGAGATTGCTACCGATGCAAGGTTGCACACTGTTCCCTTTTTGGGAGAAAACGGAGGCAAAATAGGCGTTGAGCAGTTCTGCCTTTTCCTTGTTATCTGTCAATATTTTGCCATCCTCATTGAGCAGCAGTCCCACCGTTTCCTTGGTCTTTCTCTTGCTTCGAACATATCTGAAAAACCCCTTTTTGTTGTTCCTCGCTTCCCTCGCCAGCCTCAGCTCATTCTGGGTTTCAGCTTTTCTTACGCTATTCCTGCAAGCCCGAGCCGCTCGTCGGTACTCTTCCTTGGTGATGCATGCTTCCTTCCATTCTTTATACATGCTCTTTTTTATTTTTACCTCCTCCACCAGTCTTCCGTGTAGCCACATTGGCTTTTTCCGATGTCTTCCGTTTTTCTTTCTCTTTGGAATTGTTTGCGATTGCGCTTTTTGTAATCGTTCTTCATGAACTCCCACACTTCTTGGGCTCCTTTTTTCTTTAGTCTATCTAGCCACGGGATCCTACCCATCATTTCCTTGAGCTTGCTAAAATCGGCTTTCCTGAAATCCAAGGTCCATGTTTGACTATATTCTTCTTTGGCTTTCCCCAGAATCATGAATTCCAGCATTACGTGGTCACTTTCCCCCAAGGTACCGACCGCTTTAATTCCTGTGACCAATTCGTCCCTGTTAGTTAAGATCAGGTCCAACTGTTCAAATCAGAACAGTATAAATTAAGCAGAAGAGGTGAGTCCCACAAACTAAAATGCCTTAGCTGTCAAAGGCCAGGGGACAGAGGCCAGGGGACAGTGGTGTGTATTGAGCATATGGCAAAAGCTATACAACAAAGATGTTAGACCCACCTTTGTGGAAAGGGGGTTCCACAAATTAGGGGTTGCCACAAAAAGAGCCCTCTCTTGGGCCACCATTCCCCTCACATCCGAGGGTGACAGAGCTACAAAGAGTCCCTTTTGCCTATCTTAACACCCATAAGGTTGGTAGGGATGGATGCGGTCTTCCGGATATTTGGGGCCGAAGTCATTTAGGTATTAAAACACTAATGTGAGCACCTTGAATTGAACCTGGAAACAAGCCAGTGCAGCCATTTTAAACAGAAGCTATATGAGATCTAAATGAAACCCCAGCCAGTATTCTGGCTGCTGCATTTTAGACCAGCTGAAGTTTCCAAATCACCTTCAAGGATAGCCCCACAAAAAGGGCATTGCATATAGTCCATTCTGGAGGTTCCCAGAGCATGCAGTACAGTAACCAAGTTGCCTTTGTCTGTGGGGAGGCCATGGGGCATGTAGCTGGTGAACCACAGAGATTACCTGATTCTCCAGTGAGAGTGTTGAAGGCAGTACGGTAACAGGGCAATATAGCTTGTGCCTCTGCTGGAAAGAAACTGAGCTTGTCACTTTAAACTTTTCTTTTAGAAAGCAGCAGTTTGGTAGATTGGAATTAAAGATCATGATCAAAATGCACTTTAGCTTTAGTTCAATAAAAAAAATTAAATTATTTATGAGGTTAGTAGAATTTTGGAACAATGAGAAAGCAGCTTGGATGCATTGCATCTTGTAACTAAAATGGCCTGTGTCTCTCTGATGTGGTAATGCTCTTTCTTTTCTTGCTGAACTACAGTCCTTCACTTGAAAATATAGGTGGCAATTTTAGTGCAAATATTCAAGTTGTGCTTTAGAAAAATTCTATAGGTTGATCCAGAGTATTACTTCCATGAAGCACTCCTTCCATTTACATGAGATCCAGTGATGCTGCCCACTGCGAGGAGGGGAAAGATGATTTCACTGATTCCCCCTTCACACCTGCAGCCCTTATGCATTCTCACAGGCTGCTCTGGAAGGTCCCCTAACCAATGCAAGCAGATTTGCAGGGAGCTAAAAGGGGAAGGAAGAATTGGCAAAAATAACCTTTCTGCTCCTTCCTCCAGTGCAATCGGAACTTTGCTGACCATATGCCTGGATCCAACTCTAAACCAGTGAGTTACAAGTCAATCTTGCTTTGAAGATAATTTGCCTGGTGCCAACACTGCCTATCTTTTGGTGCCAGCTAAAAACCTTGCTTGATCATCAAGCTTTCTGAAGTATGCTGAGTATTCTTGGAGATGCTAGCCCACACTGAAGGAGGGGCAAGTGCAGTGTAGTTCGTTCTTTGGTTGTTTTAAACGACATATTGTAAGCATCAAGAAGTAACTTGCCCTGGGATCTCTGAATTAGGAAAGAATAGAAGTATGTATTTGGTGTCATAAAATTAAAAATAGGAAGCTAAGATTTCTGAGGTGTGTCTGTTCAGTTTCTTATTTTGCAGCTACATATTCCATCTGCTTTGCTGTTTTAGCAGTTTCCAAGTCACTGCAATCCGATGTTTTCAGGGCAGGGAGAGGAGCTTACTGTTCTCTTGTATTGGCTGCAGCAGGCATTTTGGTTATGTTTCATACCAGTTTATGCCAATGAGAACTCTTCTCTTAAAGCTAATAGTAGTAAGGGGGGGTGTAATCAGAATTGCATCTGGGCAGCATAGTATTAAAAAAAAAAATCTGCTACACTACGGTCCAGATGAAAATTAAGCCTCCATGCCTATTGTGTTTTTAAAATCCCTGACATGCTTTCTCTAATAAAACTTTTAAGTATCATGTGCAGCTTGGTTTTTAGTATCCTAGCAGTAAACATTGGGTAGAAGCGCTGGATTAAAAAATGCCTTCCCACGCTCCTACTCTACACTGTGTGTATACCAATGAAGCACTTGGGCCTGACTGAACCTATTTTTAAGCTCTTTGGCATTATATAACAGAGTGGTGAAGAGTAGAAAAGAAAAAAGGTGTCCTAAACCAGCTACAGGATTCTTGTTCCAGGATGGTTGAAGTTCATGGGCTGGGAAATATTAAATTTTATACTTTTCCATTTTGTACACAGAGAGCAAGCAAGTCTGTAGTAAAAGAAAATTTTGCCAGACAGAGACTAGAACTTCTAACACTTTTCTCATTCATTCTTAAAAATAATTGATACATTTGAAATAGAAAACCCAGCAAAAGTTACTATTAGATACTAAACCTGCAAATTCAGCTAGTCATGAATTTTACAGTGTTTATTTGCTTTGACATATAACTAAAACGTACTGAAAATGATACAGTAAATTTGTTTTATGTCCTATGACAGATTGACTTAAAGAAGTTTGCCTCAAATAACTTCTTTAAACCATACGGCATAAAGAATCCAATTACCGATATCCCTACTTCAAACAAAACAGACTAGGCAAAAAAAAAAGTATAAATTTATCCCAGAACTCCAAAACTGCCATTATAGTAGGGTTTGACTTTTATACTTTGTACAGCTGTTGTCTTAATATATTTTCCATGGCAAGTTGCACAGGTTTGCTCTGGTCTATGGCATTCCATAGATGGCCTAATGGGACATATATTAACCATAGAACAATAGACACTGAAATATGCAACAAAAAGGAGAAAAGAACCCAGTGTGTTTGTGTGTGTGTGTGTGTGTGGACGGGGAAAGGTACAGGACAAAGGCAAGACTACCCTTTTTTATTTATTATTTGATTTATATCCCACCCTTCCTCCCAGTAGGAGCCCAGGGCGGCAAACAAAAGCACTTAAAACACTCTAAAACATCATAAAAACAGACTTTAAAATACATTAAAATAAAACATATTTAAAAACATTTCTTTTAAAAAGCTTTTAAAACACCTTTTTAAAAAAGAAAGAAAACGTTTAAAAACATATTAAAAAGCAATTCCGACACAGACGCAGGCTGGGATAAAGTCTCAACTTAAAAGGCTTGCTGAAAGAGGAAAGTCTTCAGTAGGCATCGAAAAGATAACAGAGATGGTGCCTGTCTAATATATAAGGGGAGGGAATTTCAAAAGGTAGGTGCCACTACACTAAAGGTCCATTTCCTATGTTGTGCAGAACGGACCTCCTGATAAGATGGTATCTGCAGGAGGCCCTCACCTGCAGAGCGCAGTGATTGACTGGGTATATAAGGGGTAAAATAATATTTCAGGTATCCTGGTCCCGAGCTGTATAGGGCTTTGTACACCAAAACTAGAACCTAGAACGTAGCCTGGTAGCTAATAGATAGCCAGTGCAATTTTTTCAGAAGTGGGGTGACATGTTGGGAATACCCTGCCCCAGTGCGCAGTCTCGCTGCTCCATTTTGCACCAGCTGCAGCTTCCGGACCAACCTCAAGGGCAGCCCCACGTAGAGCACATTACAGTAATCCAACCTGGAGGTTACCAGTGCATGGACAACAGTGGTGAGGCTATCCTGGTCCAGAAATGGCAGCAGCTGTCTTACCAGCCGAAGTTGGTAAAAGGCACTCCTGGCCACTGAGGTCACCTGGGCCTCTAATGACAAAGATGGATCAAGGAGCACCCCCAGACTATGAACCTGCTCTTTCAGAGGGAGTATGACCCCATCCAAAGCAGGCAACTGACCAATTATGCGAACTTGGGAACCACCAACCCATCTTGCTAGGATTCAGTTTATTGGCCCTCATCCAGCCCACCACCGGGTCCAGGCAGCGTTCCAGGGCTCGCACAGCCTCTCCTGACTCAGATGTTACAGAGAAATAGAGCTGGGTATCATCAGCGTACTGCTGACACCTTGCCCCAGATCTCCTGATGAGATCTCCCAAGGGCTTCAAATAGATGTTAAACAGCATGGGGGACAAGATAGTACCTTGCAGTGCCCTGCAACTACTAAGGCGCTGAAAGACAATCACCCAATGCTATTCTCTGAAAACAACCCTGGAGATAGGATCTGAACCACTGTAAAACAGTGCCTTATATCCATCTCAAAAAGTCGGCCCAGAAGGATAGCATGGTCAATGGTATCAAAAGCTGCTGAGAGATCAAGTAAGAATAACAGGGTCGCACTCCCCCTATCCTTCTCCTGAGAAAGGTCATCCATCAGGCGACCAAGGCCTATTCAGTCCCATAACCAGGCCTGAACCAAGACTGAAATGGGTCAAGATAATCTGTTTCATCCAAGAGTACTTGTAATTGCTGCGACACAACCCTCTCAATCACCTTCCCTAAGAAGGGGGTATTTGCAACCCGTTGGTAGTTTCGCAAGCCAATGGGTCCAGGGTGTGCCTTTTCAGGAGCGGTCGGATCACCATCTCTTTCAGGGCGGCTGGAACCACTCCCTCTTGCAATGATGCGTTGACCACACCCTGGATCCACTCGGTCAAACCCCCTCAGCAAGCTTTAATAAGCCAAGAAGGGCAAGGGTAGAGAGCACCCATTGCTGGCCTCATCATCACAAGCACCTTGTCTACGTCATCAGGCCACATCAGCTGAAGCCATTCCCAAGAAGTTGCAGCAGATGTTGCACTGGACACCTCACTGGGGACTACAGTAGATGTGAATGGGGCATCAAGATTGCTATAGAGGCAAGCAACTTTACCCTCAAAGTGCATTGCAAATAATTGACAGTGGGCCTCTGAAGTGTCTAAAACTCCATTTCCTGGAGTTCATGTTCACAGACCCCTGACAACATGGAAAAGCTCCACTGGATGGCTACTTGAGGATTCAGTGGTGGCAGAGAAGTGGGCCTTATTTGCCACCCTCACTGCCACACAGTAGGCACGGTTATGTTTTATGTGTACCTGATCAACCTCACAGCACACCTTTTGCCACTTGTGTTCTAGCCATCACCAAGCCTGTTTCATTGCTCTTAGCTCACTGGTGTATCAAGGTGCAAGTCGGGCTCCACAATGCTGGAGAGATGTTTGGGTATCTGGCAGTCTATCTCAGTTCCCTGGGCGAGGAACAAGACATTCAGGTGCCAAAACTTATGGAGACATTCTCACAAGCTATGGTTCCTGCCCAATGCCCTCCCTACTAGAAAGGTTTGACAGTTCATGATATAACTATAACACAAACACATATTTGCTGTGAAAAAAACAAAAACCTCACAATCATAGACTAATTGTGGTTGTGAATAAAATTCCTTCCCAGCTCCATTGATCAGTGACCACCTTTCTTCCAAGGCGAAGACAAAACTAACAGAGGGAGATCAGGTGGGGAAGTCAGAAATGGCAATGCTGAAGTTACAGCTTAGGCTAGCTTACATGCCCTAGATGCAGACCAAAGGGAGCTTGTCTTCCTTCTGGTCTGTACCCTAGGCTTCTCCCTGCAACCTAACTCTGGAGCTTTGAGTGCCCCCCAAGGCAAGAGCCAGCCCAGCCTGCAGCATAGCAGCACCCACCAATAGGGAAACTGCCACTCACTGCAAAATGGCAGCAGGTTTGGTGAATGTGTAAGTATATTGCATTTATCAACTTCACAGTTTATTAGGTATGCCAGAGGCCTGGGAGACAGGGAGCCTCATCCTAATACTAACACTTAAGCAAAGCTAATCGAATAAAGTAAGACATTTTCTATATAAAAATGAATTTAATTTGTCTGAAGCGATTGTTTTCTGAACATCATTACATGATTATTTTTTTTAAAAAGGATGTTCCTAAATTGTAATGGCAAGCTAATATTTTACCATAAACAATAACTGCTAGTGAGTGAGCATTAAATGATTCCATGACATTATCAAAGTACTGCATGTATCTACTCTCTGGCCCTTTTATCTTTGTCACTCTGGTCAAACCTAAGATAAATTATTTTAGCTGCAATTCACAAGTTTGTACTGATGGGCATAGTCCACTGGAACTTGCTCTACACGAAAATGGAACGGAAACCACAGGTATTTACATCCGTGTTCCACTGAGGCAAGTTCTGTGTGTTTCAAAATGAATGCTATTTTTAAAAACTTTTCACTTATAGTGTTGCCATCTTGACAGAAATTTGTTTCAGAGGAGGCATTGGAAACCATTTTATGTGTGTCACTTCAGTATTGTTCTAAATTATATCTTATAGTAAACAGGGAAATTCTTTTTCAGTCATACATGAAGAGTTTCTCCATTTGTTATTCAGAGATCTGCTTGTCTATTAGAAAGCATAAACTGGCATTTTTCAACATAAATGTAAAATGTTTTTCTACATGTTTGTGTCAAAGTGTTTATGGCTTAGTCCTTCTGATGTTCCTTTGTCTAATTAAATCAATAAGAGTATTATTGAGCAAATTAGTTATGGCCAGCCAGTCGAATCAAAGAAACTTAAAAGAAAATGTGGAGGCTATTTGGGCCAACAATTTATTTATTAAAATGTATACACTGCTTGATTGCAAAAAACCCTCTGAGCAGTTTACCAAAACATTAAAATTATCAATAAAACAGTTTAAACCAAAAAACATTTAAAAAACAAAAATAGCAATTGACAAAAATTAAAACATATCAGCATCTATGCATCTGGTTGGACTTTCCTAAACAAAAAAGCTTTAAGCAGGTGCTGAAAATAATACATGAAAGTGCATGTCTGATGTCAGTAGACAAGGAGTTCTAAAGAGGTGGACTATTTCTTACAAGTGCAGAACAGGATATTATGGGGCATCTGTAAAATGCCTGTTCCACAGAGTGAAATGCTTGAGTGGCACATATGGGGTAGTAATCCCGCAAGTAAACTGCTTTGCTGAAACTCGCATCCTGCTCCATAGCTAATCAAATACCCATTCAAAATGTTGTTTCTGTGCTAGTAATCATCTTTGTCCCAAATACAGCAGATGCCAATATTTCTTGTAACATTGTTTTTAAATCAGACCAGCTAGTAACATAATTATTTATACTTTCATAACAGACCACGATCTATGAAAGTGTTCCCATAATAATAGTTCATAAATCTTATTCCTCTGATTTCCATCTTCTCACTTCCTTTCAAAGCTAAAGCATTCCTCTATGCTAACTTACTCTCTGTTCCACATTGGCAGGGTTTCATTTGAGTGTTTTTATGAGTTTACATCTAGCAATTCATCTTCTTTTCAAAACTATGGGCTTGCACTAGGTTTAAAAATCCCTAGATCCACATTCATTTATCTTTTTGGTTGATACTGCATTTCCACTAAATAAATTTTCTACTAAAGATACAGTTTTTTAAATCCTGTAATTGTATTGCATGTTTTGCATAACTAGAAAATCAGAAAATTGTCATGTATCACCCCTCCAAATATTGGCTATGCTGACTGGGGCTGACATGAGTTGGAGACTATCACCATCTGGAGGGTCACAGGTTACTCATCCCGAATTTACTATATTCAATGTAGCACAAAGTTAGAGTCCACTAATAGGCAAAAAACTTTCAGTTTAAGAACATACCTATAGCCCACAGATATTTCTATCAAACTTTAAAAAGCAGAGAAATTGGGCAGCTATAGTGAATGCACCAGGGGAGCAGGAGACCTGACCTCCTCTCTGAGATATCGTACTGCCCTACAAATTGGTCAAAATGCAAACACCATTTGGGTTGGTCTTTCACAGTCCAATCCACTTCCTGTGTAGCTTGGAAGAATTTGGTAACATGCGCCTCTGAGCATATGGTGAGTGGTGGCAGCACCTGCTATCTCCAAAGATGAAGAATTACATTTTTGTATGTTTGTTGGTGTTCTTCTTACTTTGCTTCTTTCCTGTGTTACTACTAATTCTACAGAGAATCTAATCTAGAAAATTATATTTTTCTCATTATTCATCCTAGAAACCTGTCTCAATTTTTTTTTATTAATTTCAAAACCATTTTATTGGTCAATGTCATGATGGTGAAGACAGCCTTTTGTGTTTCAAATTGGAGGTTATGTTCTATTTCTATTTTGGGTGCATTAACAGTTGAATCTGAAACTGCAGTTTGATGTAAAATCAGACTGATCACAATATATTGCTACTTAAGCAATGACTCTAGCTGTTGGGGAAAAAAACTTGGCCTGCCCAAGATACATGTTTTCATCCTGGTATGTTTAAACCACTTTATTTAAGGAAAGGTGGAAATGGTCAATTAAAAACATAGAGCACACCTAGAAATTTGCTATATTTCATGTCCCACTGTTTTATCTTGTGCCAACTGAGACACTCCTGATGTCCACTGGAGACTATTCTGCAGAATAGTGAGTGCTATTATCCCACAGTTGTTTTTGGAGTTTTTTAGTGTATATTTTGCAAAGTGTTGCTGTTCTTCACATATTCACAGAAACAGAAGCAAAAGAGAATGATTTACTATAGGAAACTTCACTAAAATTGCAAAGTAAATCAAACATATTTAAAGTGACTATCTGAACTATATCAACTGTATCTTAATATTATTGCTTCCTCACTGTTAAAACAAGATAAGCTCAGCACATGTCTTGTTTCTGTTATCTGGGCTGATAGCAGAAGCAGCTGCTTCCAAGAGGCTGTTGGTTTGGGGAGATAGTTAACATCAGGATTAGGTCCCGATGAGGTTGCATTCCATCTGTCTGAATAGCTGCAGCTATATAACCCAAACCTGCTTGGGACACTGGGTGGCACTGCTGGCAGGGACATGGGCAGATGAGCTGGGTGGCCCAGTGCCCTTGGTGCGGCACCATTCCAGGTCAGAGGGACAGGGAGGGGGAGTTGTAATCATCCATAAAAACTCCATCTCCCTCACTAGGAGACCAATCTGCACTTATCTAGTTTGAGGGATTGTTTGTGGTGTTGGGCCAGAGAGACAGAACAGGGATGTTTGTTAGTGGATCATCCACCCCACTGTGCTAGAACCTCCCTAACAGACCTGGTGGAGGTATTCTCAGATGTGGTGTTGGAGAATCTTTTCATGGTGGTGTTGGGGGACTTCAAAGAATCCTGGAAAGTATAGTTTGTGAAGGGTACTGAGAGTTGTTAGGAGACACTTATTCTCCTCACAGAGCTGCAATTCCCTGAGTGGTTTAACGCTCAGTCCCTCTTCCCATGGAACTCTGGGAACTAGCTCTATGAGGGGAATGGGGGTCTCCTAACAACTCTCAGTACCCTTAACAAACTACAGTTTGCAGGATTCATTGGGCGAAGCCATGACTGTTTAAAGTGGAATAAATGTATGGTGTGAATATAGTCAGAGTGACGTTTCACAAAAGTGGTGGTGATAACACAAACATCCTATAGTAGGATAATATCAATATCTAGCTCAATATCTTGATTCATTCCCCAAAATGCCACCCTTTTTTCATGGCCTGAAAATGAGATCCCAGAAGTGGAGCTGCATTTTTGGCTCAATGCTAGATGCAATACTTTCTTCAAATGTTAACAGATTTTTTCAGCATTGACTTCATGTTAGTTGAACTCCCTGGCATTTGTCAAATCCACATTTCTTGTACTTAAACACTGGCAGTTAAGATTTTTGTATTTAGGTAAGTTTGTAATCAAGAAAAACAGCTTGCTGGATCAGGCCAGTGGCACATGTAGTCCAGCATCCTGTTATCACAGTGGCCAAGAAGCCTGTGGAAAGCCCAAACGCAGTACCTGAGAGTAATAGCACTGGACTGTTGATGTGGTGGTTCTGTTAAATTTTGTATTCCCTTCTTTGATAATTAAAAAAAAGTGGATTATTTTATTTATTTATTTATTACATTTATATACTGCCCCATAGCCGAAGCTCTCTGGGTGATTATGGAATATTTGAAAGAAAATATCCTATTTGCTCTCCATAGAATTAATTAAGCTATCAAGGAAAAGAGGGTAGTACCAGTTGTCATTCTTATAATTGTTCTTGCAAATTTATTCCGTTTTGCTGAATTTGCTTGCAGTACTGCATTTTCAGAGCCTGTGCATGTGTATTCTGTTTCTATCTCATTTGGGATTTTTTTAAATTAGGTCTTCTAAAATTCTGCCATCTTGACAGCATCTGCCTTTTAAATGGCACTTTCAAAAAGAATTAAAGAACACAACATTATGTTTTTATATTCTATTTGTTTTCGCAAAGTTACTCAAGATTAGGGTTGCCAGGTCTCTGGTTTTCGCCTGGAGACTAGAGTTTTGGGGTCCTCTCTGGGTCTCCCAGTGAATCACCTTAATCTCCTGACTCTGAGCTTTCATTTTTTTTAAAAAAAAGTTTTTAGGTGGTCTGGTTCACAAGATATACACCAAAACATCTGCTGGCCACCCCCGCAACTTCTATTAAATGAGCCTGTAGCTGGCTGCTCTAACCCTGCCCTTTCAGGTTTGTAACCAATACATGAAGTCAGGGTTGTGATTGACAAAATGATTTGTTGACCTCCAGACAGTAGCTAGACCCCAGAAAACCTTTTTTTCCTGCTGATCTGAAAATCTCATGAATTAAGTATATAGTTTTCAGCAGAACCAAGCATATAGCTTTCAGCAGTACCAAAAGTCTTTTTCTCTCTTGTGTGCAGAAGTTTAAATTTTCCTGGGCTGTTGATGAGGGCAGAGTTTTGAAAACCTTCCTAATATGAAGCTTTAATCCACTAATCACTTTTCTGGAAGTAAAGCTGCAATGCTAATCCCACATACCCAGAATAAACCCCACTGAATTCAATAGGACTCAAAAGTCTTATTTTTTGAGTAGACATGCCTAGGATTATGCTGTAAATTAATGGGACTTTTGAGTGAGCATAGCAAAGAATTGTGTTTGTGTTGTAAATCTTTCTCTCTCCCTCCAATCCTATTTTAAAAGCAATTAGGCAGGGTTTACTTGGGTATCTCTGCTTTTGTTATGTAGGAAACAAATATTGATTTTATTTTTTTAAAAAAAATGTTCTGCAATGCCCAACTGGGTTTGACAATGTACTATTTTGTGGAGTATATGTATTTTACATCTCGTGTGTGTGTGTGTGTGGTCTTCCCAACAACCCTGTGAGGTAGGGTTGGTGATTGGAAACCAAGGCAGCTCACAACAAGAAATAAATCCTGCTAAAATCCAGTAACCATAAAAAGAAGTATAAATAGTTGCAAAACAGCTTAAAGTGGCATGATTATGAATTTTGGGTTGGGTGAGTGAAGTTCTTTATCACTTGAGGTTGCAGTTCTGTGCACGTTTCCCTCTTTGAGTAAGCCCCATTGAATACATTGGGTCATGCTTCTGAGTAAACAAACATAGGATTGCACTATAAATATCTCTATAGACTGTGTAAATAATAAACATCTGACAGTCATGCTTATATAAATATTTCTTCTTACTATGTACTGATAAGTATGTGATTTCACACTATGGTTGTGCATTATTATTTCCTCTACATTAAGTGTGCCCTTCTTCCTTGGGATGTTCATGGTTCCCCTCCGTTGTTTTCATCCTGAGGGGCAGATTAGGCTGAGAGATGGTTAATAGCCCATGGTTACACAGTAAACTTTATAGCTCATTTCCATTTCAAAAAAATAAATTAGAACAATTTACATGCAGACAAAGTTTATTAAGTAGATTCACACAATACATTTAAATCACATGGAACTCGCATTTAAAGCATAACTGCCACTAAAGAATCTTGGGAAGTGTAGTTTCCCTCTCATAGTTTCCACTACCCTTAACAAACTGCAGTTGCCATATTTCTGTGGTGTGATTCATGTTCTTCAAATGTGTGTTGAATGTGCTTTAAATGAAAAGTGTGGATCTGCCCTAGGTACGATGTGCATTCATTAGTGAATTGAAAATAATGATTTTAAGAGATACTTTTTTAAACAGGGGAACGGCTTTAGCTCAGTGGCAGAGCATATACTTTGCTTTTAAAGATCCAACGTTCAATTTCTGGAAAAGACTATCCCGGAAAGTCAATGCTAGTCCATGTCATCAGTACTGAGCTAGATGGTACCAAATGGCTTGAGTCAGTATAGGGCAGATTCCTTTGTACCTACACATGGAAACAGACCTGAGTGTCCCAGTGACTCTGAAATGTATTTATGTATTTTATTTACATTTATATACTGCTTTGTTGTACAAAATCTCAAACAGTTTAGAAAAGGAATTTAAACAATAGAATTATTGGCAAAAACAGTTAAAGACAGGTATTTAAAAACATTCAAAATAATAAAACCAATAATGAGTTAAAAACAGATAAAAAAACACAACAGATTCTACCTGCCTGGGTAGCCTTGCTTAAACAAAAATGTTTTTAGCAGGTGTTGAAAATAGTACAGGTGTCTGACTAATATCAATAGGCAGGCAGTTCCAAAGTGTAGCTGCTGCCATGTGAAAGGACTGATTTACAAGAGCAGGACAAGTACTATGTGGCACCCATAACATGGAAAGCACACCTTGAAAATGGCCTGGTAGCAAATCAGCAGATTTCAGAGCAAAGGTATTATGTGCTGATAAGGTCTCACTCATGTCAGCAATCGTTCCACAACATTCTGCACTAACTGCAGCCCCCGGGTCAGGTTATGTTGCATGGGGATTTCTGTGACCTTGGCTGACTGGCTGCAAGGATTTTGGTTTTTGGTTAGGGACCCTGACTGGTTGTGGGATGCTGAGTTTTCTGTGTTACTCATAATAATCTTGTCGTGGTTGGTATGGGATTGCATTTAGGAAATCATCACTGTTTTTTCTTTTTCTATTTGCTTTTCATTTGCCTCCAACATCACTCCCTTACATCCATGGAAGCAACAACAGTGATTCCTTGTGGGCAGCTCAACCCCCTTAAACTCATTGATGATGTACCTTGTTGGTTACATGATGGTTTGTTTCTTGCCCAATAGTGGTAAAAGAGAATTCACATATTTGGAAGTGTGGCTGCCATTGTTGTTCCTAAGCTCTTGTATGTGAAGGTAGACCAAACCATGTGTGTTTTCTCTCTGTCAATTATTACTCACTGGAATTGGGTTGGCTCTCAAAGTGAATTTACAGCAGCCCACAGGGGGGACAGAAAAGGGCAGAGAATCTCCTTACTCTTTCTCATTTCTCGAATCTCTTTCTGAAGTGAAGGGTCAAATCTGCAAAGATGTTTGAAGCAGCCATGTTAAAAGATAGGGTAAGGGCGTTCCAGAGAGGTGGTTGCTAACCCTGCTTGGATATGGATACAACACAGTCCAAACCATATCTACTTAGAATTAAGTCCTGTGGAGTTCTATGGGGCTTAGTCCTTTAGAACTACAGCCTTTAGGGGCATCCATTTTTACTCCTGAGTGCTCCCATCTAACATCTGCACAACACTAGTTTCCTTTCTTCCTGGTCTGGCCTGAGGCACTTAAATCATTCTTGCCAGAAGCAAGTAGGCTCGATTAAATGTTCCCTACCCAGGTTCCATCTTTAAGTAAGATTTCTACCTTAATTTTCAATCAGAGATTTTTTTTTGTTTGAGTGATATGCTCCAAGCAACTGCGGTTGATGCTTAATATATCATGCTTAATGACATCACTCGGGCCCGCCACTGAAATCTCAGGGTTTGAGATGCTTCTGACTTGGCAACCCTACTCAAGATAACCATGAAAACATTCTCAGTCTTGGGATATATTGTTTAAATGTTGTGCATCTTTGTGATCAAATTGGAAGATTATAATCTGCTTGCATAATTTCAGTGTTCAGAATGCCAGTTAAAGTAATATTTATGTAGATAATTGTGAAAGACTGCATAGCAGTAACAGCCAACAATAATCAGTAAATGTTTTTGATTCTCCTGTGATTTTTCAGAGTTAAACTGGAATTTGTTGCCACACATGAAACTGGACTGGTGTGTTCAAAAATCTCAAAATTATTCTGAGGTTCTGCCTGCGATTTAGGTTCCACCAGCATCCACTGAAACCATTGAGGAAAGTGTGAATGCTGGCACCGTAGTTTGCAAAAAGAAAGGGAAATAAGTGAAAGTACCTCCCTTCCACCAGTGGTATCCTCCAGTGGATCAAAAACTTTCCATGGAGAGAAGGATCCTTTCTGTCTGTGGAAGGTGAAGTCTGGATCCAAGCCACTGTTTCCAATACTTCCAGGAGAAGCACCAGTGTATATAAGCATCGCCTGAATGGACTGTATTAACATTTACTGCTGTTTCATCAGAAAAATTGCAATGAGAAAGTATAAATAAGAAAACGGGTTATCTTTCTGGGATTGTAAGCCCTGTCATTTTGATTATTGTGATATCTGTTGAGTGACAAATTCTGCCAAACACCACCCCTCCAACAAATTCCTGACTTGTGTTGGAGATACCAGAAAGTGGAGGAAGCAACTAGAGGATCGGCTATCTTTGACTTGATTCTAACCAACAGAGATGACTTGGTAGAGGAAATGGCAGTTACGGGAACTCTGGGGGAAAATGACCACGCTATACTAAAGGAAGCAAAAGCTGAGAGTAGCCATACCCATACCTTGGGCTTCAGGAAAGCTGATTTTAATAAACTCAGAACAATGGTAAGCAAGCTTCCATGGCAAGCAACCCTAATGAGAAAAGGAGTCCAAGATGGGTGGGAGTTTCTAAAAGAGGAAATTCTAAAGGCACAATGGCAAACAATTCCATCAAGGGGAAAAGGGGAAAGACAGCAGAAGTAGCCAATGTGGTTTCACAGAAAGCTTAGAGATGAAAACAAAAAAGGACACCTACAGAAGGTGGAATGAAGGCCAGACCCAAATGAAGAGTACAGACAGGTAGCATGCCGAGATGGCGTCAGGAAGGCTAAAGCTGAGAATGAGCTGGGGTTAGCGAGAGACGCCAAAGGCAACAAAAAAAGCTTTCTTCAGGTACATCCATACTAAAAGACAAAGGAAAGAAATGGTGGTACAGCTATTCAGTGGGGATGGCAAAATGATAACAGATGACAAAGAATAGGCAGAAGTGCTCAATTCCTACTTTGGCTCAGTCTTCTCCCAAGAAAGGGTCTATGACCCTCTTAGGAAACATGAAGTTGAAGTGGCAGGATTGCAGCTGGAAATTGATAGACAAATGGTCAGGGAATACCTAATCACTTTGAACGATCTGCAGGGTCCGATGAATTGCATCCTAGAGTATTAAAGGAACTGGCTGAAGAACTCTCAGAACCACCATCTATTCTTTGTGAAATCGTGGAGGATGGGTGAAGTGTTGGACAACTGGAGGAGGTATAATGTTGTCCTAATCTTCAAAAAGGGCAAAAAGGAGGAACCGGGGAACTACAGACCAGTCAGCCAGACATTGATTCCTGGGAAAATTATGGAGCAGATGATTAAGCAGTCTGTAAGCACCTTGAAATCAATGCAGTGATTACAAGAGGCCAACATGGATTTATCAAGAACAAATTCTGCCAGGCTAATCTTACCTCGTTTTTTGATCAGGTAACCTCCCTGGTAGACCGTGGGAATGCTGTGGACATAATATATCTCGACTTCAGCAAAGCTTTTGACAAAGTGCCCCATGATATTCTGATTAGCAAGCTAGCTAAATGTGGACTGGATGGACAACTATCAGGTGGACTCACAGTTGGCTACAGAATCGTACTCGGAGCTCTTCAACATTCCAATGACTTGGATGAGGAAGTGCAGGGAACGCTTATCAGATATGCAGATGATACAAAATTGGGAGGCATAGCTAATACCCTGGAAGACAGAAACAAAATTCAAAGGGATCTTGATAGACTGGAGCATTGGGCTGAAAACAGAATGAAATTTAACAGGGATAAGTGCACAGTTCTACACCTAGGAAAAAGAAACCAAATGCACAGTTATAAAATGGAGCATAGTTGGCTCAGCAATACGACATGTGAGAAGGACCTTGGAATTGTTGTTGATCACAAGTTGAACATGAGCCAATGGTGATGTGGCTGCAAAAAAGGCAAATGCTATTTTAGGCTGCATTAACAAAAGTATAGTTTCCAAATTATATGAAATATTGGTTCCCCTCTATTTGGCACTGGTTAGGCCTCATCTTGAGTACTGCGTCCAGTTCTGGACACCACACTTTAAGAATAATGCAAACAAACTGGAACAGTTTCAGAGGTGGGCAACGAAGGTTATCAGGGGACTGGAAATAAAGCCGTATGAGAAGACAGTAAAAGAACTGGGCATGTTTAGCCTGGAGAAGAGAAGACTGAGGGGAGATATAATAGCACTCTTCAAGTACTTGAAAGGTTGCCACACAGAGGAAGACCAGGATCTCTTCTCGATCATCCCAGAGTGCAGGACACGGAATAATGGGCTCAAGTTACAGGAAGCCAGATTTCGACTGAACATCAGGTGGCTTCAGTAGCCAGGAGTGCTTTTGGCCAACTCGAACTGTTCTACCAGTTGCGTCCGTTCCTGGAAGCAGTTGACTTGGCCACAGTGACACATGCATTGGTGACATCAAGGCTTGATTACTGTAATGCACTCTTTGTGGTGCTTCCTTTGAAAATGGTTCAGAAATTACAGTTTAAAATGCAGCAGCCAGAATGTTAACTGGAGCATGGTGCAGGGAGCATATCACCCCTGTGCTTTATCGACTCCACTGGCTCCCTATTTGTTTCCGGGCCCATTTCAAAGTTCTGGTTCTGACCTTTAAAACCCTAAACGGCCTTGGACCAATGTACCTGAGGGACCGCATATGTACCTGCCCGGCATTTAAGATCATCTGCCTCTGGTCTCCTCTGCGTGCCTGGAATGAAAGATATTAGGCTGACAGACATGCGGGAGAGAGCCTTTTCAGCTGTGGCCCCAAAGCTTTGGAATACCTTACCCCAAGAAGCCTGCTCTGCTCCCTCCCTGATGGTTTTCCGGGGACTTCTGAAAACCATCTTGTTCCACAGAGACTTTGGGAGGACTGAAGGTACAGCCTGAACTGATTTTAGCCTTCTATTTTAATTTTACCTCTTTAGTCCCTTCAGTACCATTCCCCTGTGTGTGTGTGTGTATTGTATTTTATGTATTTTAATTTATTTTAATGTTTTTGTGTACAATTTTATTATGTATGTGGTCAATTTTATTGTAAGCTGCCCTGACTGCCCTATTATAGGGTAGAAGAGCAGGATAGAAATATTTTAAATAAATAAATAAAAGTTGACAGTATTGTAAAGTGATGTGAATGGTAAGGGAGGCAAGTTTTGCCCTACTTTAGTCTTTTATAGTTTAGATCTGCAAAAGTCTCCATAAAGTCAATGGGAGCCCACAGACATCAGTTTCTATGGGAGGAGGGTAAGATGGATGAGAATTGTTAGGAAGCCTACAGGAATAATGGTTTAAATTGATATCTGCACAAGTTGTATACTCTGTAAGAAAATGAAACTGTTTTTATTGGTAATAATTTGAAGCAGATGCTGGTTTTTATGTCTATATAACATTACCCATAACAGCATATTTAGAGTTCTTTTGCCACCTTATTCTCCTGCTCCTCCTTGACTTGGGTTTCCATCCCTAGGTAGCTTAACTTTTTAAAATGTAACATGTGGATGTTCTTCACACTTCCTCTCCTTACTTCCACATGGAGAAAGCACAAATAACTGAAGAATGGGGTTAAGCTGCTCTTACACCACAGGTGCATCTCCCTGTGGGAGGGGATCCAAAGAGCAACTCAAACTTTGCCATGCAGTATATCCTTTTAAGAATCTTCCTTGGCTTCAGTTAGTCAGACTTACCCTGTCCTCTTGGCAACTCCTTCAACCTCTGCAGCTTATTGTTGTGTCTGCCAAGAACTACAATATTAGCGACCCTGGTTTATCAATTGTGTGGCAGTGCTTATGATTGTATGTCATCTAATTTATTGATGGATCTTTTTAAAATTGCAAAACCTGTATTGCTGCTTGCTGCTTTTTATTACTTTAGTGACAGTATATCAAATGTAAGTCCTTATTTATTTTACAATTATTGTTAATTTTGCATAACTGTAATGTTTTCCTCATTGTACCAGCTGTACAAGCAGGCGAATAGTTAAGCTAAGTGCACTTAGACCATCCCCATACAATTTCAAGATAAACCACTAGTTACACTTGACTGTCTTCGGTATAGCAAGTCTTATACTGAAGAGATATAGATTGGTTTTATGGTTGCTGCACAATTATGACCCTGAATTTAAATGGTCACCAAAGCCTGAGCAAATTTTAAAAGTCTTGCTATATTTCCGGATTTCTGGTTTTATCATTTAACCAGTATCTGTTGTTATGTGCCTTCAAGTCGATTACGATTTATGGCAACCTTATGAATCGGTGACCTCCAAGATCATCTGTCACGAACCACCCTGTTCAGATCTTATAAATTCAGGTCTGTGGCTTCCTTTATGGAATCAATCCATCTCTTGTTTGGCCTTCCTCTTTTTCTACTCCCTTCTGTTTCCCCAACATTATTGTCTTTTCTAGTGAATCGTGTCTTCTCATGATGTGTCCAAAGGATGATAACCTCAGTTTCATCATTTTAGCTTCTAATGATAGTTCTGGTTAATTTGTTCTAACACCCAATTATTTGTTTTTTTGCAGTCCATGGTATGTGCAAAACTCTCCTCCAGCACCACATTTCAAATGTGTTGATTTTTCTCTTATTTGCTTTTTTCACTGTCTAACTTTCACATCCATACATAGAGATTGGGAATACCATGGTCTGAATGATCCTGACTTTAGTGTTCAGTGATACAATATCTAGTATATTTTTTTTAGTATAATATATTTTGGTGAGATTGTGCTTGCATTTAAAATAGTTACTTCCTTCAGAACACTGAAGGTGAGGCAAACTCAAAATACAAATAAATGTGTAAAATCTCTACCAATACTTAGAATTTTAACATTGTTTAGTCTAACTCATTTCAGCCATTCAGTATAATGATAGGGTAGTTTATGCCAAGTGCTTGGCTGTAATGACTGCCAATTTCAAACTAATAATGGTGAATGACAGCAGAAAACTGGCAAAGCTTTCAGTCTCAGCAGTTGCAAACTGCTTATAGTTCTCTTTATGACAGATAGTTTAGATATGTAATGTATATCCTGGGATGTAATGTGATTTGAAATCCGGAGCAGATGAATGGACAAATGTTGCTGTTATAGAAAGTGGCAATTTTAAACACTGTTGGGCACAAAGCATAATTTCTTAGTATGTGGGGAGACCGCAGGAGTGATGTCTGATTAGCTAAGAACAATAAAATTCTTATTACTTCTGGCAAGAGCTATAAGCAGGGAATATTTGGATTGCTCATTCAGAAATAAACCTTGTTTCTTCTTGGAATTACATGAGATTGTTAAATACCATAGTTAGTAATGCTTTGTCATTCTACATTTAAAAAATGCATAGGGGAAACCAAGTACCTCTAGAAAGTGACTGTTTTTTACTTTGTTAATGGACTGCAAACTGATAGGCTTGGGCTCCTTTTGTCAAGAGTATCTTTGGGCCCAACAGTATTGACTGCACAATAGTGACTGTCTATATGTATGCAAGTGAACAGGTTTTCCCGACTTTCAGGGATAGAGCCAGTAGTGACCAGTAGGTCCTACTTATTTCCTTTAATAAAAGATTTTCATGGTATGTTGGATAGCTATCAATAATAGATTCAATATCTTTACATTTAATCTGTGTAAAGGTATTTGGATATAAGGGTAATGTGTAGCAGTTACTTTTATTTAAATAATTTGCCTGTGAATTGGCGCAGGCTCACTTACCAAACTGGAAATCTTCCAGAGAGGAGGAATTATTATAAAAGGCCCTCTATTCTTGGGCTCTCTTTTTATGTCTCAGTAGTGGTTATTTCGTTTTCACATTTTGGCATTTATAAATTAAGTTCCTGGTGGGGTATACAGTGCTGTTCAGTAAAGTCTGTGACAAATGTCAACTTTCATAGCATTTATAAATCAATGAAAATGAACAACATAATCTTCTGTGTTAATTCTGCAATCCTAGGAAGTAAGTATATTAGAAAAAAAAGAACTGACTTCTGAGTAAGTGAGTAGAGTTGTTTTGTGAACAAGCTTAAGCATAACCTAAGATTATTATTTATTTATAAAACATTTTCATACCACCTTTTGGCTCATTTGGCCATTGGTCAGGGATAATGGAAATTATAGTCCAACAACATCTTGGGGTAATCATGTTGTTTAACTCTGATCCAGTTGATGTGGTCTTGTGTACTTAGTTTGTGTAGAAAAATAAAACTGGAAAGAAGCTGCATGGGAAAAAGTATCTAAGCTGCTGGTAGTAGAATTTTAATACTTGTTACTAGTTAGTGGTTGGTAATACCTTTTGATTCACATTGCACAAAGAAGTTTACCATTGTACGACATGTATAAGGTAGGATTCAAAAATGTCAAAGAAGCTCAAACAGTATTAGTTACCTCTAAACTTTGCTGCAGATTCTGGATGAAACTGTAATTGTGGAGAGAAGCCAGGATACATCCAGTGGAGAGGCAGTACCATCTGTTGGAAAAGGGTGATGTTGGCAGCTGAATGAAACATTGTTTTATAGGATTTGCTGCATTACAGTTAAAGTTGCCATTGTATTTGTTAACTTTGCCTGCAGGTTTTTGTGTGTGCTTCTTTTTCTTTTTAAAGAAACTTTTATTAGAATCTTTAAAATATCTTTTCCTGACAGGTTTTAAGCTAAGGAACTTTTCATAAGGGGATATTAAAAGCAATAGAAGAAAACTGACATTCTAAAGCAGGGGTAGCCAATGGGGTGCCCTCCAGATCTTGTTGGACTCCAGTTCCCATTAGTCCCAGCCAGCATGGCAAATGATCAGGGATGATGGAAGTAGAAGTCCGATAACATCTGGAGCACACCCCATTGGCTATCGGTTTTCTAAACAATGAGTGGGAAAAGTGGCTGGAGCATACACTTGCTTGCATGTCTTTTGAAAGCAGAGAATTTCCCACTTCCACCACACTTCAGTTAAGCCATGTGGCTTCACCTTTTCTCTCCTCAACACTCAGATCTGGAAGTACTCAATCAAGTGCCTGGAGTTTGAAAAAGATGTTTACTACAGATTGTATTAAAACTTGGATTTTTAACACTTAGATTTTTATACATGTTGGGCAATTTATAGTAGTCTATATGTTAGTTTTTTCTTGAGTTTGGTTTTTTATTATTTCAGCTACCACGAAGACTTTTCTATTGAGCAATGCTTGGATCAGGGTGGAGAGTCCAGGCAGGACCAGATGCCACTATGTTGTGATGATACAAAAGAAAGCAGAGGAACAGGCATAGAACTGATAGGAGAGAGATGCTGATGGAACTCAAAAAGTGGAATGCTAAAAGTTTAATCCAATGGGTTGATGCTCATTCTCACAACTGCATAGCCTCTGGTTGAAGCAGCTACAAAGAGGCACATGTTCACTGCAGTCTGCCCCCCCCCTCGAAAATAAACTAGGCTTTCCAAGTGTATCACAAAAAATCTTGGAAGGGTTTGTAGCTAAGTTCCATTGTTCCTGGCTACAAGTTGTGTCATTTGCAGCCAAGAAAATGCCCCATTGGAGCCTCTTCTGTCAGGATAGGACGTTCTGCCACCTGTTGCCCTTTCTCCCAAGGTAACATTATAATGACACTTGTGGTAACAGGTGGAAGCAATTTGAGTCAGACCAAACTTAAATGGGACTTCACCCGATTCAGACTGCAACTGACCTATTCCAGCTGGGGGAGTTCAGTCTCCCACTCCATTAGCTAAAAATCAGCACAAGCTATCTGTTCCTCAGATTTAGCTTGGCAGTATTCTCAAGTGTTTAATCACCATGTTTTATGTAGTCTTGTACTTCCAACAGAAGACCAGACAAACCTTCCAATTTTGAAAGAAGGCTAGGTAATTGGTTCCATTGTCATATGGCTCTAACAGGAGGTTTTTCCTGATGTCCAGTCGAAATCTGGCTTCCTGCAACTTGAGCCCATTATTCCGTGTCCTGCACTCTGGGACGATCGAGAAGAGATCCCGGCCCTCCTCTATGTGACAACCTTTCATGTACTTGAAGAGTGCTATCATATCTCCCCTCAGTCTTCTCTTCTCCAGGCTAAACATGCCCAGTTCTTTCAGTCTCTCCTCATAGGGCTTTGTTTCCAGTCCCCTGATCATCCTTGCTGCCCTCCTCTGAACCCGTTCCAGTTTGTCTGCATCCTTCTTGAAGTGCGGAGACCAGAACTGGATGCAGTATTCAAGATGAGGCCTAACCAGTGCTGAATAGAGGGGAACTAGTACTTCACGCGATTTGGAAACTATACTTCTGTTAATGCAGCCTAATATAGCATTTGCCTTTTTTGCAGCCACATCACACTGTTGGCTCATATTCAGCTTGTGATCAACAACAATTCCAAGATCCTTCTCACATGTCGTACTGTTGAGCCAAGTATGCTCCATTTTATAACTGTGCATTTGGTTTCTTTTTCCTAAGTGTAGAACTTTGCATTTATCCCTGTTGAATTTCATTCTGTTGTTTTCAGCCCAATGCTCCAGGCTATCAAGGTCCCTTTGAATTTTTTTCTGTCTTCCACAGTACTAGCTATGCCCCCCAATTTTGTATCATCTGCAAGTTTGATAAGCATGCTTTGTACCTGCACATCCAAGTCGTTAATAAAAATGTTAAAGAGCACTGGGCCCAGGACCGAGCCCTGTGGTACCCCACTCGTTACTTCCGCCTAGTTTGAGAAGGAATCATTGATAAGCACTCTTTGAGTACGATTCTGGAGTCAACTGTGGATCCACCTGATAGTTGTTCCATCCAGTCCAAATTTAGCTAGTTTGCTAATCAGAATATCATGGGGCACTTTGTCAAAAGCTTTGCTGAAGTCGAGGTATATGATGTCCACAGCATTCCCACAGTCTACAAGGGAGGTTACCTGATCAAAAAATGAGATGAGATTAGTATGGCAGGATTTGTTCTTCATAAATCCATGTTGGTTCCTAGTAATCACTGCATTGCTTTCAAGGTGCTTATAGATTGATGTATAATCTGCTCCAGAATTTTTCCAGGGATTGATGTTAGGCTGACTGGTCTGTAGTTCCCCGGTTCCTTCTTCTTGACCTTTTTGAAGATAAGGACAACATTAGCTCTCCTCCAGTCATCCGGCACTTCACCGGTCCTCCATGATTTCGCAAAGATAATAGAGAGTGGTTCTGAGAGTTCTTCAGCCAGTTCCTTCAATACTGTAGGATGCCGTTTATTGGGCCCGCCGATTTGAACTCATTCAAAGTGATTAGGTATTCCTTGACCATTTGTCTATCAATCTCAAGCTCCAATCCTGCCCCTTCTACTTCATGCTTCCCGGGAGGGTCATAGACCCTTTTTTGGGAGAAGATTGAGCCAAAGTAGGAATTGAGCACTTCTGCCTTTTCTTTGTCATCTGTTATCATTTTGCCATCCTCTTTGAGTAGCTGTGCTACTAAACTGAGTTCTAAGTTGAGGATCTGCTGTTGTTCAGATGGAGCTTTAATTCTAACTAACAGCACTACTTCAAATCTTGTCCCTTCCAATAAGAATAAACATCTGTTGGTATGAGACTTGCAAGATAGATTATTACAAGGAACACTTGAGTACCATAAGTCATGCATATGCTAAACCACAATTTAGCATTATGTGAATGAGTGTAGACTCCTCCTGGGGTCACATATTCCACAACCCCTCTCTTCTTCATGCAGCTGGAGAAGGTCAGAAGCATTTTGTACAACCAGGGTTGTGGTTAAATATTAACTTTAGAGCATGGGTGTTGAAGCTGGCTTTAGTGTTAAACCGCAGTCCTTAGTTTGGACGAAAGGGTATGCCCCATTTAAGGCAAAGGAGAAGCTTCTGCTTTTCTCCTCCCAACTGTGCAGGAGGAGGAGAGGTAAGGTGTGATGTGGAAGCCTGGAGGGGAGGCCGGGCTCATTCACATACCACCAAAACACTGTTCAGAGTTGCAGCCATGCATGGCCACTGTTGCATAAGGTTATGCTTGCATGAGCAGTTTAAACTGAGGACTTCAGAATGTGTAATTTCAGTCACTGAATATGTAAAACGTAATTACTATGGAGCTGCTATTGTATGATGCCTTTAAAGAAAGGTTTTGCTTGCCTAATACTACTGGCTACATTTTTACAATGTCTCACATCTCATAGTTATGTTTTTAAAATTATGCTAGTGATATATACCTAGGATATGCATTTCAGGGCTACTATTTAAAGGCTAATGTCACTTTCTGTTGTCCAGAACACAAGAGTGCAAAGATTGGAATTTGATGCATTTGTTTCTATTGCTTGACTGCAGTCAGGATGTTAATGATTTCTCTTATGTACGTCTTGCACAATATGTAACAATGAGGCAAAAATTAAGGTTGTTTGCAGAACATAAATGGATATTCTGTTGGTGATTGTTATTAATACCTCTGGAGCACTTAAACTAGGTACTGTACAAAACACATAGGATGACAGGCCCTACCCAAATAAGCTTGCAGTTTAACACAACCAAGTCTTCTGTTCTAAGGTTTTGTTTTGGTTTTTTGTTTTTTGTTTACTAGTTTTTTTCTCTTCCCATTGAGAAAAACAGGAATTGTCTTTCTCTTGATTCCTTTTTCCAGGACAAATGTTCATTCATACTAATTTGTACTGAAGATGCTGCCAATTTGCTACAGGCTGTTCTGCCAATTCTATAAACCATCTGTGGAACACTGTAAACAATAGCTCAATCCCCCTACCCAACTATATTGAAAGTCTGGATGTTCTTTCTATTAAATTAGTATCTTGGCATTGGTGTGTAGATGCAAATGTGCTTTTACTCTTTTTTTCTCCAGCCTTTTTTTTCAAGCACATTTCCAAGACCCTCAGAAAGGGAGATATGATGTCACTAGGTACATGTAAAGGTAGGGATGAGACATTTGCCATCAGAAAAATAATGCAACAATAGTGTTGTACCAGCATCACCTTGAGAGTTGCCATTTATTTCCTAGGGAAAGTAGTACACCAATTGTGTAGCAAGCATAAGGCCATGCTAATAAAGGACTTGGCATATAAGCAACACAGCAGCATCAGGGTTTTTTTGTTTGTTTGGTTGATGTGACATACTATTATATGTAAAGCTAGGGAAGATGTGCCACAATGTTTGTGACTGAGTTAAGAGGATGTGTTTTCCCACTCTCATATAAACATACATGCATATGCCTGCATATACTATTGTAAGTCTGAGCTGGATTAACTTCATATATCTAAAAATAATATATATGGCTATGAGAAGCAAGAGCCTGATCAAATGCCGTGTAGTGAGTGGATATGAAAATGAAACCTTTTGTGAGATCCCCCGCCCCTGCAGATCCATAATAGGCCAGAATAAAGATGTGATATTGGTAAAATAGCCTGGGGAAGCTAAATTATACAGCCACGAGAGAGGCTGTATACTATAGCCAGCATGGATTTTTCACATTCCGCAATGTTAAATTGAAAATACCCCCATGCCATTCTGATCCTTCCCATAAACTCATTTCAAAACAAAACCTTATAAAACGTATAGTCCCGAAATCAGAAACACTTGCTTAACAACCCTCTCAATTTTCATGGCAATACACAAAACAGTCAGAGAGAGTTCAAAGTCTAAACAGAGAGAGAAAACCCAGAGCCCTTTTGGACTTTTTTCTGTCAGAGTTCTCATAATCTGTTGAAATTCATTAAAAATCAGCCATGTTCACAGAGTACCTGTAATCCTATTACTGACCTTGCCCCGTATTCTGACCTTCATCTACTGCAGTTTAAAAGTTACAAAAATGCCTGGCTGATTTTTAATTAATTTAATAAATTTTGCATTGAACTGAATGATAGTGTTGGGCACGCTGAGTAAGAACCAACTGTTAGTGTTCTAAAAGCCAGACTCACAGCTGCTTGGCTAATCAGGGAGCCACACCCACACCAGACTTTGATTTCACGTGAGACAGTCATGGCTTCCCCCAAAGAATCTTGGGAAGTATATTTTGTAAAGGATGCTGAGAGGAGACTCCTATTCCACTAACAGAGCTCCAGTGGCCAGACTGGTTTAACAGTTAGCCACTCTGACTGAAGGTCTGTGAGGGGAACAGGGCATCTCCTAGCAACTCTCATCATAACAAATAAAATTTTATTATTATTTATTATCACCCTTCACTAACTACACTTCCCAGGATTTGGTCAGAGGAGTATAATAACATCTTTGTTCCCTGCCCAGAATGGTACCATTCTAGAACTAGTACCCTTTAGTTGGAGGGAAAGTATCAGTCCCATATAGTCAACAATATGTATGGGAAAGTTTTGATGTGTGTTCTTTTGTGTAATGCACACATGTTGCAGTACAGCAGAAGCTCACTATAACATGCCACAATGAACTTCCGAGTTGGATATGCTGCGGATGTAGCCATGTCCCCAGGGTGAAATATACAGTACAGCAGTTCACACATTTTTTAACTCACAAGTTTGGTTCCTTTCCAGACAATTTCCTCACTTCAGTGCCTGTTGTTCTCCCCATGGGGTTTCGAAGCCACCAGCGGTTTGGCTTTTCTCTAGTTACCAGTACTCACCAGCTTTAACCCTTAAAGCCTGAGCTGAAATGCAACTGAGGAAGCTTCTCCAAGTGCTTTTTGCAGGAATGGGGTGCAGGATAGTTGGAATGCACAGAGATTATGTCTACTGGGCACACTAAAGGTTGGTCCCTTCCCACCAAACTGCCGGTGGCTTGGAAACCACATGGGAAGAATAGCAGACACTGAGTAATGGAGAACAAAAAGAAAAAACAAAATGGTAATCCAAAAGCCAGTTTGTGTCTGGAATTCCAGAAGGGACAATAAGGGGCTGGATGAAAGAGGAAGAAAAGTTATGTGCGGTCATAGACAGTGTTGAGAACGAGGTAGGGCTGCAGAGAAAGAAAGCCAAGCTTTCTCAGAAGAGCAATGTGGATGACTGTTAGTACAAATGATTCCTACAGAAGTAATCTGAAGGAGTGCTGGTAAATGGGGTGATCCTGAAAGTGCAAACAGTAAAACTGAATAAGCTACTGACACCAGAGATGACACCTGCAAGGCTTCTGATGTCTGGCTTTGGAGGTGGAAGGTTCATCATGGAATTTCTCAGGTACATTTTGAAGGTGAAGCTGCATCCAGTGATACTAATGCAGCAACGGAGTTTCCTAAATTGATCAAAGAGGACAACTGCAGCAATGAACAGCTGTACATCTATAATGAAACAGTGCTGTTTTTTAAACTGCTTCCGGATGAAATGCTGGACGTTATCAAGGCACCAAGCAAGGCGGGCATGAAGACGCAGAATTTACTCTGCTGCTGTGTGCCAACAAAAGTGGCTACCAGAAGCTAAAGCCATTGTACATTGGCAAAAGTCAGAGTCTTCAGTGTTCCAAGCACATCAACATGAAATCGCTGCCCATGCTCTACCACAGCAGTTCCAATGCCTGGATGATGTGTGATATTTTTGAAGAGGAGTTTGTTCTATCAATGAGATGCCTGTTGCACTCCAGGAAACTGAACAGAATGGTTTCCTGCTGTTGGATCACTGTCCAGCCCATCCTTCAGCCAATGTCCTACAATCCAGAGACGGGAAAATCAAAGCCCTCTTTATCCTGAAGAATATCACTGCACTAATCCAGCCCAAGGATCAAGGCATCATTTAGGCATATGAAGCCTACTACAGTGGTGAGTTGCTGGCCAGCTTTCCAACTTTCTTGAAGGCATTAACACTGAAAGATGCAACATACAACGCTGTCTTGGCATGGCAAACAGTCAGTTCCATGACCATCACCAACTGCTGGAAAAAATGTGTTACAAGTGAGGAGATTGAGGACAAGAATGTGGAATCGCACATAGAAGCATTTCCCTACACAGGAAGTGAAAGCTGCTCACAATGCACTCAGGAGGAATCTTGCAGCGAATGATCTGGCTGCCTGGATTGAGGTGGATGCGGATGTTCCAGTGGTGTAGCTCTGGAGTGAGGAGGAAATTGTGGCTTCTGTGATGAGTGACAAGATGAATGAGCAGCATGAAGCCAGTGAGTGAGTTGGATGACAGTGGTGAGGCTTCCTCTGTAGTAGCATCCAAAGTAAATAAGGTGCTTGAAAACATCAAGATGATGAGGTGGTTGGGGCAGCAGAGTGGTTGTAAGCGCCTTCATCTACTCCATCTGAGCAGCATCAAAAACTGTGTGCTGAGAAAATGCTCAGCCAAACCAAAGTGTCTTGATTACTTCCAAAGGGAAAAGGAAGCCTGAAATGTAAGTATTGCACTGTGCCGCATCTTTAAAACCTTTAGCAAGTACTTTGCTGTAGTTTACACATCATTCTGAGCACCCAGTGCAGTTTTCATTATAGCGCAGGCACATCCTTAGTCCCCTGACACCCCCCCCCGTGTTATAGCGTGGTTCTGTTTCAATACAGTTAATAATTTGTCAAATGTTTTTGTAAAATACAAGATGATAAACTGTCCTTGGATATTTTTATCTATACATATTTATGTGTGTATACATAAGACAATTATGTTTAATGAAGTATTTTTCCTGTTCTTCTGGGAATCTAAAACTAAGGATATGCAAAAGCTGGCTTACCTAATGTAGTTTAATCCTTTTGTTTTCAGTGTGGAATCAAATACATGATACTGATAGCAGTTTGTGAACTTATTTTGTTCTTCTTAGAACCCTAATGAGAATAGTTGATCAGTAAAATAATATTTTTTTAAATATCTGGTAAAACATATTTTCTGTTAATGAGGTTTAGAATCCCTACTGGACTGTAGGGATAGACAGAGTTTATTATACAGCTGTCCACTGGGAAGTGCAGTGAACTGTGTCGTTGCCAATTTCAATGTTTTCCTTAATCATGTAGTGAAAGGATTTTAGAGTGAAAATGAACATTTTTCATTTCTTCAGAAGGAAAACATCTGAAATAATAAACTTTGCATGCCTAAAATTAAATGTTAACTGAAACTATGTGGTGAGGTATAGGGATTTAAAATCAAATTTCAATTTTATTAACTTTCATTTTTATTGAAAAGCTACAGGAAAAATTGTTCAGGAAAATTGTATTTAGTACTGTAAAAATTAATTGCAAAAAATATCGGCTAAGTCATTGAATAGTGGCCTTTTCATATAGAAGAACAGAAAAATATAGGCAGTAGGATCAGAAAGTTGGGGGAGGAAAAGTGGGGTGGTTGCTTTCCAGCTTGGTCCTAGATTATCTAGATTATCAAGTGATAAACTGCAGTTATCTTATGGACAGCTAAGTGTGTAAACTTGCACTTTCTGAGTAAGTGAGAATTAAATATACAACGGATTAGGAATGCAATAAGAATTGGTGAGTTAAGTATAAATACATGGACAGCAAGTAATACCTGAAGTTATTATAAAAATACGTTACAGAAGGTAAGAGCTTCTGGCTATAATTTCCGTGTTGCTGACAGACCTGGAGGGCTCTGTCAGTGGCAGGCCTTCTGCAGCCATGTCTGGGGAAGTCCTGGTGTGGCTTCAAAACCCCTGCATCAGCATAGCCTCACATGCTGCATCACACTGGGGAGGGGCAGGGTGGCCATTTAAGCCCTGCTTCTCTTTTGGGTCTTGTGTGATGATGGAGCAGGATGCCTTGGGCAGGGAAGACCTTGTTGGGCCTTGAGGAGGTGTCTTGTTTGGCGATGGGCAAGGCAGAAAGGGAGTGGTCATTGCACAATCTTTGGTTGTTAGGGGACTGTGGCAGTTGCAGGGCGGCACCTGCTGATTGCAGCAGTGGCAGCAGTTGGTGGTGGGCTCTTTCGGGCCTCTGCTGTTTGGAGTTGGGGGTAGGGTTGCCAGGTCAGAAGCATCCTAAACCCTGAGATTTTGGGGGCGGGTCCAAGTGACATCATGGGGTGGGTCCAAATGACATCATGGGGCAGGTCCAAGTGATGTCATTAAGCATGATACATTAAGCAACAACCACAGTTGCTTGGCGCATACAATTCATACAAAAACATTTCTCTGATTGGAAATTAAGATTGGAAATTAAGGGAACATTTAATCTAGCCTACTTGCTTTTGGCAAGAAGGGATTAAGTCCCTTCAGGCCAGGCCAGTCACCAGAAGGCCACTGTAGGAAGAAAGGAGCCTAGTGTTGTGGAGATGTTAGATGGGAGCACTCAGGAATAAAAATGGATGCCCCTGAAGGCTGCAATTCTAAACACACGTACTAAGGGACTAAGCCCCATAGAACTCAACAGGACTTACTTCTGAGTAGATGTAGTTTGGATTGTGCTGTTGGTAAAGCTTGACTAGGGATCCTCTGCAAAGACATCCATATCCAAGCAGGGTTGGCAACCCCCTGCCTGGAATGTCCTGCCCTTATCTTTTAACGTGGCTGCTCCAAACGTCTTAACAAATTTAACCCTTCACTTCAGAAAGAGATCTGAGAAATGAGTAAGAGTAAGAAGATTCTCTACCCTTTCTGTCTACTCTGTGGGCTGCTATAAACTTACTTTGACAGCCAACCCAATTCCAGTGAGTAATAATTGACAGAGAGAAAACACACATGGTTTGGTCTACCTTCACAGGCAGCAGCTTGGGAACAACAACTACAGCCACACTTTCAAAAATGTGAATTCTCTTTTACCACTATTGGGCAAGAAACAAACTGTCATGCAACCAACAAGGTGCATCATCAATGGGTTTAAGGGGGTTCAGCTGAGCACATGCAACCACTGCTGTTGCTTCTATGGATGTAAGGGAGTGAGGTTAAAGGTAAATGAAATGCAAACAGAAAATAAAAACCAAAATCCTTTCCTAAATGCAATACCATACCAAACATAAACAAGATTCCTATGAGTAAGGCAGACAACTTAGCATCCCACAACCAGTCAGGATTCATAACCGAAAACCAAAACTAAAAACATCCTTGCAGCCAGTCAGTTAATGCAGAATGCTGCGGCATAATTGCTGACATGAGTGAGATCCTATCAGCACATAATACCTTTGCTCTGAAATCTGCATTGGTTGCTGGTTTGCTACCAGGCCAAGTTCAAGCTGTGCTTTCCATGTTATGGGTGCCACATAGTACTTTTCCTGCTCTTGTAAGAAATCAGCCCTGTAAAGTGGCAGCATTTTGGATACTCTGTTCATAGGGTTTTTGTGGTAAGAGGTATTCAGAGGTGGTTTACCATTGCCTTCCTCTGACTTTGGAAACATATCATACTTTGGACACATAATGAGAAGACATGATTCACTAGAAAAAGACAATAATGCTGGGAAAAACAGAAGGGAGTAGAAAAAGAGGAAGGCCAAACAAGAGATGGATTGATTCCATAAAGGAAGCCACAGACCTGAACTTACAAGATCTGAACAGGGTGGTTCATGACAGATGCTACTGGAGGTCACTGATTCATAGGGTCGCCATAAGTCAAAATTGACTTGAAGGCACATATCAACAACAACAAAGTAGCAGCACCTACGCTTTGGAACTCCTTGCCTATTGACATTAGGCAGTCGCCTCTTTTCAGCACCTGCTCTAATCATTTTTGTTTAGGGAAGCCTATCCACGCATGTAGAAGCTGTTGTGTTTTTAAATCTGTTTTAACTCATTGTTGGTTAATTCTTTCTGTAAACCGCTTTGAGATTGTTTACAATAAAGGAGTATATAACTGTTGTAAATAAAATACATAAATAAATTTTTAAAATGTTTTTAAAGATGTTTTAATATATTTTAAAGTCTGTTTTTATGATTTTTAAAGTGTTTTTAGTGCTTTTGTTTGCCGCGCTGGGCTCCTACTGAGAGGAAAGGTGGGATATAAATCAAATAATAAATAAAAATAAATAAACTTCATTCACCCGACCCAAAATTCAGAATCATGCCACTTTAAGCTGTTTTGCAACTGTTTATACTTGTTTTATAGTTATTGGTCTTTAAATGGATTTATTTCTTATTGTGAAATAAGATTGGTTTCCAATCACCAACCCTACCTCACAGGGTTGTTGGAAAGAGTACACACACACACACACACACACACACACACACACACACACACACAACAGGGTCATTGCAGAATTTTTTTAAAAAAAATCAGTATTAGTTTCCTATGTAATAAAAAATGTGATACCTAGGTAAACCCTGCCTAATTGCTTTAAAAATAGGAGTGGAGAGGGAGGGGAAGATTTACAACACAAACACAATTCTTTGTTATGTTTACTCAAAAGTCCCATTAATTTACAGCACAATCCTAACCATGTCTACTCAAAAGTAAGTCCTAATGAATTCAATGGGGTTTACTCCATGTACATGGGATTAGCATTGCTTTACTCCCAGAAAAGCAAGTATTGGATTAAATACTTTCATATTGCCAAGGTTTTCAGAGCACTGCCCTCTCCAACAGCCCAGGGTCTAGCTCTTGCACACAAGAGAAAAATACACTTTAAGCCATATTCTTACTTACTCAAACTGAAGATCTCAAAGCCACCATTCCCTGACGTTGCAATGAAGTCTGGGTCAACAAATCAGAACCCTGGCTTCACTTACTGGCAGAGCTTTGAAAAGTTACTTTTTTTGAACTACAACTCCGATCAGCCCCAGCCAGCATGACCACTGGATTGGGCTGATGGGAGTTGTAGTTCAAAAAAGTAACTTTTCCGGGCTCTGCTTATTGACTACAATCCTGAAAGGGTGGGGTTAGAGCTAGGAGCTGCTATACAGATTGGTTAAAGAGATTTAACAGTCGCAGGGGGGCAGCTGACGTTTTGGTATATATCTCAGGAACCTAGACCACCCAGAAAGTTATTTTTTTAAAAAAAAAATTGAAGCTGAGAGTCCAGAAATTAAGGTGAGTTACCAGGAGACCCGGAGGGGACCCTGAAAAACTGGACACCTGGTAACCCTAGTTGTTGGTAAAGCTTGACAAGGAATCTTCTGCAAAGATATCCATATCCAAGTAGGGTTGGCAACCCCGTGCCTGGAATGCCCTGCCTCTACCTTTTAACATCCAAATTTCTTTACAGATTTGACCCTTCACTTCAAAAAGATGTCAGAGTAATGAGTAAGAAGATTCTCTACCCTTTTCTGTCTCCCCTGTGGGCTGCTATAAACTCACTTTATCAGCCAACTCAATTCCAGTGAATATAACTGACAGAGAGAAAGCACACATGATTTGGTCTACCTTCATAGGCAGCAGCTTGGGAACAACAACTGCAGCCACACTTCCAAATATGTGAATTCTCTTTTACCACTATTGGACAAGAAACAAACAAGGTGAATCATCAGTGGGTTTAAGAAGGTTGAGTGGAGCGCATGGAACCACTGTTGTTGCTTCTATGGATGAAAGGGAGTGAGGATAAATGTAAATGAAATACAAATAGAAAAAGAACAAAATACAGTGATGATTTCTTAAACGCAATACCATGCCAACCACAAGATTCCTATGAGTAAGGCAAAAACTAAGCATCTCACAACCAGTCAGGATTCCTAACCAAAACCAAAAATATTAAGAACATAAGAAGAGCCTGCTGGATCAGGCCATTGGCCCATCTAGTCCAGCATCCTGTTCTCACAGTGGCCAACCAGGTGCCTGGGGGAAGCCCGCAAGCAGGACCCGAGTGCAAGAACACTGTCCCCTCCTGAGGCTTCCGGCAACTGGTTTTCAGAAGCATGCTGCCTCTGACTAGGGTGGCACAGCACAGCCATCATGGCTAGTAGCCATTGATAGCCCTGTCCTCCATGAATTTGTCTAATTTTCTTTTAAAGCCGTCCAAGCTGGTGGCCATTACTGCATCTTGTGGGAGCAAATTCCATAGTTTAACTATGCGCTGAGTAAAGAAGTACTTCCTTTTGTCTGTCCTGAATCTTCCAACATTCAGCTTCTTTGAATGTCCACGAGTTCTAGTATTATGAGAGAGGGAGAAGAACTTTTCTCTATCCACTTTCTCAATGCCATGCATAATTTTATACACTTCTATCATGTCTCCTCTGACCCACCTTTTCTCTAAACTAAAAAGCCCCAAATGCTGCAACCTTTCCTCGTAAGGGAGTCGCTCCATCCCCTTGATCATTCTGGTTGCCCTCTTCTGAACCTTTTCCAACTCTAGAATATCCTTTTTGAGATGAGGCGACCAGAACTGTACACAGTATTCCAAATGCGGCCACACCATAGATTTCTACAACGGCATTATGATATCGGCTGTTTTATTTTCAATACCTTTCCTAATTATCGCTAGCATGGAATTTGCCTTTTTCACAGCTGCCGCACACTGGGTCGACATTTTCATCGTGCTGTCCACTACAACCCCGAGGTCTCTCTCCTGGTCGGTCACCGCCAGTTCAGACCCCATGAGCGTATATGTGAAATTAAGATTTTTTGCTCCAATATGCATAATTTTACACTTGTTTATATTGAATTGCATTTGCCATTTTTCTGCCCATTCACTCAGTTTGGAGAGGTCTTTTTGGAGTTCTTCGCAATCCCTTTTTGTTTTAACAACCCTGAACAATTTAGTGTCATCAGCAAACTTGGCCACTTCACTGCTCACTCCTAATTCTAGGTCATATTATAAATTATAGGTCATATTATTAAATATTATAAATGAAGGAATATTTATATAAGCATGACTATCAAAAATATTATTTATACAACCTATAAAGATATTTATAGTGCAATCCTACGTTTATTTATTCAGAAGAAAGTCCCAGTGTATTCAGCGGGGCTTACTCAAACAGGGACAGTACTGCAACCTCAAGTGATAAGCAACGTCATTCACACAACCCAAAGTTCAGAATCATGCGACTTTACGCTGTTTTCCAACTGTTTATACTTGTTTTTATGGTTATCGGATTTTAAAGGGATTTATTTCTTCTTGTGAGCTGCCTTGGTTTCCAGACTGCAACCCTACCTCACAGGGTTTTTGGAAAGATTCCCATATACACACACACACTGGAGATGTAAAAATACATACACCCCATATAATAGTTTATTGTCAAAACCAGTTGATCATTGCAGAGCATTAAAAAAATAAAATCAGTATTAGTTTCCAACATAATAAAAACAGTGATACCTAAGTAAGCCCTGCGTAATTGTTTTAAAAATAGGATTGGAGGGGCAGAGAAAGATATACAACACAAACACAATTCTTTCCTATGTTCACTCAAAAGTCCCATCAATTTACAGTACAATCCTAACCATGTCTACTCAAAAGAAAGTCCTATTGAATTTAATGGGGTTTACTCTGGTTTACTCTGGAAAATCAAGTACTAGATTTATTATTTTTATTATATTGCATTTATATACTGCCCCATAGCCGAAGCTCTCTGGGTGGTTTACAACAATTAAAAACATTAAAAACAAGTATACAAATTTAAACCATTAAAACCCATAAAAACAGATAAGCAAGTTAAAAACACGTGTTATTCAAATACTTTTAAAATGCCTGGGAGAAGAGAAAAGAGGGATAAAGCTTCATTTTGGGAAGTTTGCAGAACACTGCCCTGTTGAAAATTTAAACCTGTCTGACTCCTATACACAGGAGAGAAAAAAACTGAAAGCTTACTTATTCAATCTGTGAGATGTTCAGAAAAGCAGGAAAAAGCACGTTTCTGAGCCAGTCACTGCCTCTCAGCCTCAGAGGGAGGCAATGGTAAACCCCCTCTGAATACCTCTTACCATGAAAATGCTGTTCATTTGTTGTTGTTATGTGCCTCCAAGTCGACTACGACTTATGGCAACCCTATGAATCAGCGACCTCCGAGAGCATCTGTCATGAACCACCCTGTTCAGATCTTGTAAGTTCAGGTCTGTGGCTTCCTGTATGGAATCAGTCCATCTCTCGTTTGGCCTTCCTCTTTTTCTACTCCCTTCTCTTTTTCCTAGCATTATTGTATTTTCTAGGGAATCATGTCTTCTCATTATGTGTCCAAAGTATGATAACCTCACTTTCATCATTTTAGCTTCTAGTGACAGTTCTGGTTTAATTTGTTCTAACACCCAATTATTTGTCTTTTTCGCAGTCCATGGTATCCACAAAGCTCTCCTCCAACACCACATTTCAAAGGAGTTGATTTTTCTCTTATCTGCTTTTTTCACCAACTTTCACATCCATACATAGAGATTGGGAATACCATGGTCTGAATGATCCTGACCTTAGTGTTCAGTGATACATGTTTGCATTTGAGGATCTTTTCTAGTTCTCTCATAGCTGCCCTCCCCAGTCCTAGTTTTCTTCTGATTTCTTGATGATTGTCTCCATTTTGGTCAATGATTGTGCCGAGGTATTGGTAATCCTTGACAAGTTCAATGTCCTCATTGTCAACTTTAAAGTTACATAAATCTTCTGTTGTTGTTACTTTAGGCTTCTTGAGATTCAGGTGTAGTCCTGCTTTTGTGCTTTCCTCTTTAACTTTCATCAGCATTCGTCTCAAATCATTACTGGTTTCTGCTAGTAGTATGGTATCGTCTGCATATCTTAAATTATTGATATTTCTCCCTCCAATTTTCACATCTCCTTCATCTTGGTCCAATCCCGCTTTCCGTATGATATGTTCTGTGTATAGATTAAATAAATAGGGTGATAAAATACACCCCTCTCTTACACCCTTTCTAATGGGGAACCAATTGATTTCTCCGTATTCTGTCTTTACAGTAGCCTCTAGTCCAGAGTATAGGTTACGCATCAGGACAATCAGATGCTGTGGCACCCCCATTTCTTTTAAACCATTCCATAGTTTTTCATGATCTACACAGTCAAAGGCTTTGCTGTAATCTATAAAGCACAGAGTGATTTTCTTCTGAAATTCCTTGGTCCATTCCATTATCCAACGTATGTTTGCGATATGATCTCTGGTGCCTCTTCCCTTTCTAAATCCAGCTTGGATGTCTGGCATTTCTCGCTCCATATATGGTAAGAGCCTTTTGTTGTAGAATCTTGAGCATTTATTTATTTATTACTTTACTTGCATAGGATATTAAAGCAATACTTCGATAATTACTGCATTCCGTGGGATCCCCTTTCTTTGGAATTGGGATGTATATGGAACGCTTCCAGTCTGTGGGCCATTGCTTAGTTTTCCATATTTCCTGACAGATTTTTGTCAAACTTTGTACAGATTTAGTCTAAGTAGTTTGTAACAACTCTATTGGTAGTAATAATAATAATAATAATAATAATAATAATAATAATAATAATAATAATAATAATAAAACTTTATTTTTACCCCGCCCTTTTCCAATAGGACTCAGAGCAGCTTACAACTAAAAACAACATCGTTAAAACATACAGAATATATTATTAAAAAAGAATTAAACTATAAGGAAAGTTAAAAACTACAAGATATAGGTTAAAACAACGAACAATTTAAAACAATAAAACCATATAATATGATCACCAAGCCTATAAGACATTAATCCTGGTCATTCTCTGTCCCAAATGCCCGCTGAAATAAAACAGTCTTTACTTGTTGCCGAAAAGACGGCAAGGAGGGAGCTGATCGTACCTCACTCAGGAGGGAGTTCCACAACCTAGGGGCGACCACCGAAAAGGCCCTATCTCATGTCCGCGTCAAATATGCTTGCGAAGAGGACCTTACATCAGTGGTACATGCTCTGGTAACCTCACGTTTGGATTACTGTAATGTGCTTTACGTAGGGCTACCTTTGAAGACAGTTCGGAAGCTACAGCTGGTGCAAAATGCAGTGGCCAGATTGCTGACAAGGACCAAGCGGTCCGAGCATATAACACCTGTTCTGGCCCGCTTGCACTGGTTGCCAATATGTTTCCGGGCCAGATTCAAAGTGTTGGTGTTGACCTATAAAGCCTTATACGGTGCGGGACCACGATACCCTGCAGAACGCCTCTTCCGATATGAACCGGCCCGTACACTACGTTCTGCTACGAAGGCCCTCCTCCGGGTTCCAACTCACAGGGAGGCCCGGTGGGTAGTGACAAGATCTAGGGCCTTCTCAGTGGTGGCCCCCGAACTATGGAACAGTCTCCCCGAGGAAGTACGCCTGGCGCCGACTCTGCTTTCTTTTCGGTGCCAGGTCAAAACCTTCCTATTCTCTGAAGCATTATAAGTTAAATTGATTTATTTTAAAAATGTTATTGTATTGGATATTTGATTGTATTATTTAGTATTATTTTGTTATTTATTGTATTTTTTATGCTATTTTATGTTCACCGCCCAGAGAGCTATTGCTAGTCGGGCGGTATATAAATTTAATAAATGAAATGAATGAAATGAAGGTGTAGGGAGCACAAGAAGGGCCTCACCTAAAGATCTCAAGTCCCGGGCAGGTTCATGTAGGGAGATACGATCTGTCAAATAGTCTGGACCTGAGCCGTATAAGGCTTTGTAGGTCAAAACTAGCACTTTGAATTGTGACCGGAAACAAATTGGCAGCCAGTGGAGCTGTTGTAACAGGGGAGTTGTATGGTCCCTGTAACCAGCTCCAGTTAGTACTCTGGCTGCAGCTCTTTGTACCAATTTAAGTTTCCGAACAGTCTTCAAAGGCAGCCCCACGTAGAGCGCATTACAATAGTCTAAACGGGATGTAACCAAGGCATGCATCACCCTGGTCAGATCAGGCAGGTCCAGGAACGGGCGCAGCTGGTGCACCAGTTTTAATTGGGCAAATGCGCTCCTGGATACTGCAGCAATCTGGGCCTCCAAATTCAAAGCTGAGTCCAGGAGTTCACCCAAACTGCGAACCTGAGACTTCAGGGGGAGTGCGACCCCATCCAGTACCGGTTGAACCCCTGTTCCCTGATCTGCCCTCCGACTGACCAGGAGTACCTCTGTTTTGTCAGGATTTAATCTCAACTTGTTTACCCTCATCCAGTCCATCACTGATGCCAGGCGCTGGTTTAGGGTCTATACGTCTTCCTTGGCTTCAGGTGGAAAAGAGAAATAGAGTTGAGTGTCATCAGCATACTGATGGCACCGAACACCAAAACCCCGGACAACCTCTCTCAGCGGTTTCATGTAGATGTTAAATAACATGGGGGACAAAACAGAACCCTGAGGGACCCCATAGGTCAATGGCCAAGGGGTCGAGCAGGAGTCCCCCAGTACCACCTTCTGGGTTCGATCCTCCAGGAAGGATTGGAGCCACTGTAAAACAGTGTCCCCAAGTCCCAACTCCGCAAGGCGGCCCAGAAGGATACCATGATTGATGGTATCGAAAGCCGCTGAGAGGTCTAGTAGAACCAGCAGAGACACACTCCCCCCGTCCAGTTCTCTGCGTAGGTCATCCACCAAGGCGACCAAAGCTGTCTCTGTCCCATAGCCAGGTCTGAAACCAGATTGAAATGGATCTAGATAATCCGTATCATCCAGGAATCTCTGGAGTTGGGCGGCCACCACATGTTGGCTTGTGTGCGTTGTTGTGTGAAACAGCATACATTACTTTGGAGTTAAGTTGAGCAAGAAACTTCTTCAGAGCATGTTAAGAGTCTTTATTGAAAGACATTAAGGCCAGAGGCTTAAGAGTAAATACATGTAGAGATTCTTCAGTCACCCCCCTTCTGGTACATCTCTCTCCATAGATAAACACAAAAGACAGCCTCTCAGCTCAGAGGCATAATTCAGAAGACGACAACACATAGACTCTGTTGGAACTTTCCCAGTCGCTATCAGATGGCTACCATAGCAACGGCCCTGGCAGTCCGTTCCCAGACAGGGCATAGACATAACTCCCCCTTAACCACAGTTACGTCTTCACACTTCCAGGCTTCATGGAAAACAACTAGAGACAGTAATGCCTACTGGTCACCAACCCAACAGTCTCCCCTTTTTTCCATTAAGACTGCAAAATATACATGAAATACATCTCCATAATACATAGTCATACAGTCATACATTTCTACAATACCTCTTGCAATACATTTCAGTACATTGCATCATACATTTTCAGTTCAGTACAGTTCAAAATTATATCTCAGTACAGTTCAAAAAGTTTATTCACTCAAACTTTGGTTCAACACATGTCAAATAAAGTGTCTCAGGATCCATGTCTACAACTTTATTCATTCCAGGACTTGTTATTAATCCCACAGTAAATCTGTCAGGCGGTTTGCCTAAATTCACTCTCGTGGAGCGTCTTAAAGGAACCAGAGCTTCGGCTCTCTCTGCCCCCCCATTTGTGCTTGTGCTTGGCACCGCGTGCTCAGGATCATCCATTTCCTCTGCTTTTCGTTTCTTCGATCTGCGTTTTCCACAAATGAGCTCATGCAAAGCATCTCTGAGAGGAATTTGTGTACCTTCCACTTTAATGTCAACATCTGGCTTAAATTTCTGTGATTGTGTTTGTGTGTCATTTGTTCCTGTAAGACGGACTGTCTCCCTTTGATACCAAGGCTTTTCTGAGACTTTAATGCTTCTGCTCAGAATTAACTGCTGTGTTTCTGGACACCAAACTCTGTAATATGCATTCTGAAATCCCAAAACAAAACCTTGCTGTGCTCTGGGCGCAAGCTTGCCCCTCCTTTTTCCCTGTGGAATGTGGATCCAGCACCTTGCCCCGAATTTTTGAATGTGTTGTATTCTAGGCTTTCTGCCAGTAAGTTTCTCATAAGGAGACATTCCAATAGCACTGTGTAACACCCTGTTGTGAATGTAATTCGCATAAAGAATTGCTTCTGCCCAGAAAGAATTCCCTAAACTGCAATCCAGCAGCATGGCTCTCATTGCTTCCCCAAGCACCCTATTTTTTCTCTCAGCAGTTCCATTGGAAAACGGGCTGTGTGGAGCAGTGAAATTCTGGTTTATTCCCTTACTCTCCAGAAAGTCACTCAATGCTTTACTCGTAAATTCCCCACCTTGGTCCGAGCGTATAGCCCCCACCGTGACCAAGTGTTGAGTTTCGATTCTCTTAATGAACAGTTTCAGCTTCTGCTCAGCTTCACTTTTATGCTTTAACAGAAAAACATGACAAAATCTTGAAAAATCATCTACCAGTACCATGTAGAATCTCGCACCTCCTCGTGAAGCATTTATTGGCCCTGCTAAATCAACATGAACTAGCTGGTAGGTAGCTGTTGTGGTTCTCTCAGCCTCCCGGTTTATTGGTGCAATAGTCATTTTAGCTTGATTACAAGAATCACAATCCATTAACTGTCCACAGTCTCTTAAACGCATGCCTTCACTGTGCAAAGGGGTTTTCTTTATCGTGTCAAGGTTTGCATGCCCCAGCCTTTGATGCCATTCATGGACGCAGCCCTGATGTACCTGTGCCTCAGCGTTTAACACAGCACACCCTGCTTGACTGCTCTTTATTACAAACTGTGAATCATTAAGGCTTCCCTGCATACACACTTCATCTCCCCTCATTATAAAACATTGGTCTTTGTGGAACAAAATTGAATAATCACAACTCACCAGTTTGCTAACTGATAAAATATTATGAGCCAATTCCGGAACAAACAAACACTCTGACATTATGCCAAGCTTGTCAAATTTCACCAGACCACGAGCTTCAACGTTCTTTCGCGATCCATCAGCAAGTAAAACAAAGTCTTTCACTTCTTCTGAAACGTAAAACAAACGTCTGTCTTTAATTAATATATGGCTTGCTCCGCTGTCGAGCAACCATTTCACAGGTCGTAAATCTTGAGAGTTCTGTTTACAAACAAAGTTCACACTTCCCTGCTTCAAGCCTCCGTCCCTGGAGTTTCGCTTGACTGGACAATCCCGCTGGAGATGTCGTCGATCTCCGCAAACAAGCCTTCAGCCTCTGTTGCTGCTCCTGTTTATTATCCTTCGGCACGGCATGTTTCACCTCTGGCCTCCTGACAGCCTCCATCGACTCGGCTCTTTTCGCCTCCTGTCTCCGCTGCCATTCTTGGGTCAGTTTTTCCTCAATAAACGCAACGTTCAAACCTCCGTCAGGCATGGCTTCGAAAGCCATGACCATATTGTTCCAAGTCCCATCAAGTGAAGCCAGAATCAGATAGGTCTTCTGAAGTTCAGAGTGTTCGACGCCTCGGTCTGTCAACTCAGCAAGCAGGCGTCTGAATTCCGTGAGATGCTCACTCATGTCGCACTCACCCGTGAAGCGCATTTGATAAAGCTTCCGTGCCAAACACAATCTAGATCCCGCGGTCTGTTGCACATGAATGCCTTCCAACCGGTCCCACATCTCCTTGGCGTTTGTAACATCTCTCACGTGTAGCAGTTGAGAGTCAGATAGAGCCAGAAGTATAAAAGCCTGCGCCTTCTGATCTCTACGCGTCCAAGCCGCAGTCAGTACCGCCGGAATGGGTCCATCTATTGTGTCCCATAAATCCTCTTTTATCAGCAAAGCCCGCATCCTCGGCTTCCAGCTGCCATAATTCTTTTCATTAAGTCGTTCCATCAGCAAGCCTCCCCCAGACAGGTTTACAGCCATGTTGCTCACCTCCGTCTGGTTCAATCAATCAAGCTGCCCTCTCTGGAACTCCGTCTGCCATTCAGACCAGCAATTTACTCCGGTGTAATGCGCTGTGGAGCGCAACCATCCTCTGCTACCACTGTTGGCTTGTGTGCGTTGTTGTGTGAAACAGCATACATTACTTTGGAGTTAAGTTGAGCAAGAAACTTCTTCAGAGCATGTTAAGAGTCTTTATTGAAAGACATTAAGGCCAGAGGCTTAAGAGTAAATACATGTAGAGATTCTTCAGTCACCCCCCTTCTGGTACATCTCTCTCCATAGATAAACACAAAAGACAGCCTCTCAGCTCAGAGGCATAATTCAGAAGACGACAACACATAGACTCTGTTGGAACTTTCCCAGTCGCTATCAGATGGCTACCATAGCAACGGCCCTGGCAGTCCGTTCCCAGACAGGGCATAGACATAACTCCCCCTTAACCACAGTTACGTCTTCACACTTGCAGGCTTCATGGAAAACAACTAGAGACAGTAATGCCTACTGGTCACCAACCCAACACCTCACGCTCTATTATCTTGCTTAAAAATGGAATATTGGAGACTGGCCTTGAAAAATGGAATATTGGAGACACCCTTGGTATGCCATCTATTCCTGGTGATTTGTTTCTTCCAAGTATTTTAAGAGCAGCTTTCACCTCGCATTCTAAAATTTCTGGTTCTTCATCATACGGTTCCTCCGTGAATGAATCTGTCATCCTGGCATCTCTTTTATAGAGTTCTTCAGTGTATTTCTTCCTTTTATTTCATCCTGGTCAGTCAGTATGTTCCCTTGTTGATTATTCAACATCCCTACTCTTGGTTTAAATTTCCCTTTCATGCCTCTTTGAATAGGGCTCTTGTTCTACCCTTTTTGTTGTCCTCTTCTATTTCTATACAGTAACTATTGTAATAGTTCTCTTTGTCCCTAAGTACTAGTCGCTGTATTGTTGCATTTAGGGTTCTGACCATGTTTCTATCTCCTTTGCTTTTGCTTTCCTTCTCTCTTTAACCATTTTAAGAGTTTCTTCAGTCATCCATTGAAGTCTTTTTCTCTTTTTACCTAGAGATATTGTCTTTTTGCATTCTTCCCCGATAGTGTCTCTGACTTCAGTCCATTGTTCTTCTAGTTCTCTGTCACCTAAGTTTAAAGCATCAAATCTGCTCCTTATTTGACCTTTATATGCTCCTGGGATGTTATTAAATTGTAGTTTGGCATTATAATTGCTTTGTTGGTCTTCTTTAGCTTTACTCTGATTTTCGATATGATAAGTTCATGATCTGTACCGCAGTCTGTTCTTGGTCTTGTTTTCACAGAAAGTATGGAACTTCTCCATCTTCTGCTACCAATTATATAATCACTTTGATTCCTATATTGACCATTTGGTGATGTCCATGTGTACAGTCGTGTTTTCGGTTGCTCAAAAAATGTGTTTGCAAGAAACAAATTATTGGCTTCACAGAATTTGATAAGTCTTTTTCCTGCTTCATTTCTGTTTCCTAAGCCCCATTTCCCCACAATTTCTAATTCTTCTCTGTTCCCTACTTTTGCATTCCAATCCCCCATGATTATCAGCACATCTTGTTTTGGTGTGTGAGCAATTTCTTCCTATATGTCTGCATAAAATCTTTCCAATTCATCTTCTTCTGCATTTGCCGTTGGAGCGTAGACTTGGATGATGGTTATGTTGATAGATTTCCCATTTAATCTCATTGATATAACTTGTTCAGACCTTGCGTTATACCTCTTAATTGCTTTTGCTACATCACCTCACTATTAAAGCAACCCCGTACCTTCTTAATTTCTCATTTCCTGCATAAAATATTTTGTAGTTGCCTGATGGAAAATGTCCCGTTCATGTCCATTTTAGTTTGCTCACACCAAGTATTGTAATGTTGATGTGTTCCATTTCTTGCTTGACAATTTCTAATTTTCCCTGGTTCATGCTTCGCTCATTCCATGTTCCTATTGTGTGCGTCGTACAACTCCGGACTCTCCTTTCGCATCTGTGCGCATCAGCCTCTGGGCTTCCTTTCGGCTTTGACCCAGCTGCGTCATTAGTCACAGCGCTACTCGTACTTGTCCTTTGTTCTTCCCCAGTAGCTCAGTGAGTGCCTTTTGACCTGGGGATCTCATCATCCAGCACTATCTCGTGTTGCATTTTGGGTTTTCGTGGTAAGAGATATTCAGAGGTGGCTTACCATTGCCTTCCTCTGAGTTTGAATGCATCTTAGTCTGGTGTCTCAGCTTTGACCATTTTGCCTTGGGTGCCCCTGCTAGGAGTCTAGCCTTGTGGTTTAGACTCCTGATGGCATTGCTCTTAGCTTCTTCAACACTCTCAAACCCCCTCACCACGTTAAGGTGTGCATCCTAGAGGGGGTTGGAGTAGAGGGGGGTGGAGAAGTGGAGTATGTTCTGTCCATGATGGTTCGCTTGCTCACGGAACAAGAACTGTTTTTGTTTGCCAACCCTAACTCAAGCAGTTACAAGTTTCTTTAATCAAAACCTTATTTGGCCTTCTTTGTTGACTGCTGTAGAATGATTGGAAATGGTCTCAAAATGTGAATGAATACTGAAAGTATTAGAATTGTCCATATTTTCTGAATTGTGAATAAAAATAATAATTGGAAATTAAGTTTTTCTTCATAACCATAAATAGTAATAGAGATTAAAAGAAGATTTATAACTAAAATTAGAACAAAGACAGTTTTTTTAAAAAAAGATTTGGTTTTTTAAAAAAGATTTAAAGATCCATTTTGGTGGTATAGGAAATTTGGTGGAAAGGAAAAAACTTCTTATAATTTGGGCCTCCTGTGGAATGATTGAAAATAATTGATTTGATTTTGATATATTTGTTTGTTAGCTTTCTAGTGCTAATGTTGAGCTCAGAGTGGCTCTCAATAATAATGGAAATGTTATTCCAAATCTTTCATTGATATAACAATATAATGATATTTCAAAACACAGTAACGAATAATTCAACAATCAACTGATGCAGTTCTCAATACAAAGACAATCAAACCCTGAAATGGCTACGAAGCACCAATCCAGTGCTAGCTGACAGAATTCCTCTGGGAAGGGAATTTGTAGACAAGGCTCTGCTTGACTCTGTTTTTCCTTTCAGCAGCACATGTGTTCACCCATACATGCACACACAGCCTTATGCCAAAGTGCAGCCTAAAGGCTATCACTATCCAGGCAGCTTATTTTATGGTTTTAGTCACAAGGGAGTTGGGACTCAGCCCAGAGCTGAACACTCACTTCTTTGTAAGCTGCTTTTATTCAGCAGTGTGGCTCTAGTTTTCATTTTCTTTTTTTCAGTCAGGGAAGCAGAAAGATAAGAAACAAGACAGAAGATAAAAGAGAAAGAAGGAGAGAATGGAGAGGGTAAAAATTTGTATGTCATTTGTTGCAAGGACTAACCAAATGTTAGAAAGCTATCAGCTATGTGGCAGAAGAAGCACACTTTACGCCTTCTTGCAAGATGTGTGCTGAAATATTTCATATTGTTGCCTATTACCTTGGTGCAACATGATAGCTGCAATCGGGAAGCCCCAGTCTGAATCTTGCCTATGCCATGAATTCACTAGGTGACAAGCTACTTGTCTTTTCAGCCTTCTCGCATCTGCAAAAAGTACAACTGATTAAAAAACCAGGTGGTGATGACAATGATTATTTTCACAAAAGCCATAATGGCATCTGAGCAGATCCATTTTGATGTATCATGCTTTAAGAAGAAAAGTGACTTCTTAATTTGGGATTGGCTGTGTATATTCATGTGAGCATCCATGCAGTGGTTCCTATTGGAGCTTCTCTGCATTTTTCCCTTTGAATAAATCTTTTAAATATTGTAATATTGATTTTGAAGTCAGTAGTGAATAGGGGCCAAGTTGGCTTGTTCCAAGAAATGGTGCCAATGCCATATGCTTGGCAGCTGGTCCATCTTCCAGACAGAATCGACGCCTTGCAGAATTCAGCCCTTTAGCGAGAAATGGATATGTGTAATGAGTAAAATGAAATGGACAGGTGTAATGTATGGTTAAGAAACTAAATTAAGTATCTTAAAAACATTCTCTTTCTAAATTTGATGTAATGTGTGTTTTGACCACACCAAGGAGCAGATAAGAACATTAAAGCTCTTCATTATAGAATGTATAAATTTTGTTTATAATTTCTTAATATTGAGGCAATATCAGACATCAACAGTGTCTAAGCAATGTTATAAATAACCTAAATGCTACTTTGTTTAGTGTTTCTCAGACTATATTGGTCTTCTATCTGGTAGCCCTGATCCAACAGAGCCCATATGCAACATCAGACTTCTTCATGGTTGTTTCTGACTTTTAAAAAGCTGTTGCAGAAGCTGGGACTGCATACTTTAGATTCCCATTCATTGATAGTTCCAACCTAGGATAGATGTCTGAATTCAGCCTCCCATTTAGCAACACCCCCCCCCAACAGGTTATGAGAGCTATTACTAGTAATCTTATTGTGATTATGTCAATGCAGTTTTGGCTGCTGGTTCAAGCTTTTAAATGTTAGGAATTCATTTGCAGTCCCTCATCAAGGTAGGGATACATCTATGGGCTTCTTATTTATTTATTTTATTTATTATTTGATTTATATCCCGTCCTTCCTCCAGCAGGAGCCCATGGCGGCTTCTTCACATGTGTGTCCTAGCTGAATTGAGGTGACTATCCCAATACTGTCAAAATTTATCAAGAACCATTATTCTAATAAATATTGGAAATGTGGCTTTATAGATATTAAATTGCTACAGATCTTCATGTAGTCCTGTTAGGTTATACAGGTAGACATCTAAGATATCAGGATAGGATATAAATTTTAACAGTGGGGTGGGGGAAGAATTGGCTTCTAAATAGAGACTGAAACTTCTACAGGCTGAATCAACTACCCACAGAGATTGGCTGTTTATCCATTTTTGCCTTATACTGGAGATTAACTAGCTAAGTTGGTTAAAAGCTAAGGAATGAAGCCAATCTGTCCCTGTCACAGTGTCTTTTTTTTTTACATTCTTAGATCTACCCCCCCCACTCCTTTTCCCCCCTCCACCTCCACCACGATGGTCAGAAGTACTATCTCACTTAATAGTATGTCAGGAGCTATTGGCTTTCTGAAAAGATTATCAGTAATATGATTTTTTATTTGATTATAAAATTATTGATAATTAATATAAATAATATTAAGATAAAACATGGTGATAGCTGAAGTTAACAGTAAATTAACAAAGGAAATGTGATAAATTTGTCTGCTCTTTCACTGAGTAATGCCTCAGTGCTTTGCGGGTTGCTTTGACTCTCTTGTCACAAACTGATATTGATTTCTACCTTAAGGATAAGCTAGGCTACAGTTATGTAAGCCTACCCAAAGATTTTGGAATCCTGGCAAACCGTTTAAGCACTTCACTTGTCTTGGCAGAAGGTCTAGATTCAGTGACCTTATTATAGAGAAAAAATCTGTCCTATCCCTATCTTCTGTCCTATCCCAATTTTGAAAATTATTATATTGCATGTCGGCTAAGAAACACTGACTTCATTTGCATGTAACAGTAATCCAAATAATGCTTTTCAAAAATTTCATCCTTATCTTTTCATTGATTGGGTGGTCGGTAGTAGACTCCAACCAACATGCTCCTTTTATTACTAGCCTCATTAATGTTAATGCAGATGCTTTCGATGGGGCTACCAAGCTCATTCTTCTGTCTTTTTGTGCAGGTATATATTTTTTTAATATATATTGTGACACTGCCTCCCTTTCTATTTCTTCTGGGTTTTTTTTTGAAAAAGTTATATCCTTCAATTGCTGTATTCCACTCATGTGAGTGATCCCACCAAATTTCAGTTATAGCTATAAAGTCATATTTACTCTCCTGTACTAAGAGTTCAAGTTTGTCCTTGTTTGTTTTCCATACTCTGGGCATTGGTATACAGACATCAAAGACCATGTGATTTATGGTCTGGCCTTCTTCCTACATTTTTATGAATATGGTTATTGGTCCCCAATAGAGGTGTTATCTCAGTTCCTGATACTGTGCATAAGCGTCAATCATTACCTCCAAGTTTAGGTCTCCCTCCCCGTTAGGATGCAGTTCAAAGCCCTCTGTGACGTCCTTCCCCACCTGTGACCACTAGTGATGTCTTATCACTGTCAGGCCCACCTTATGATGTGCAGCCCACCTCTGGTCACCCCCAGTCAAGAACATCAGGTTTATTTTTACCTTTCACCGCACTAGCACCGATCTCAAAAGATCCCCCTGCTAGGCCACACTACCCAACACTCTGTATCCCTTATAGCCTATAGACTGTGCCTTAGTCTCTGCCTGGCTATCTCGATACCTTGTGTCTATGGGTATAGGTAGAGCCTCTTGCCTCTGAAGCTTACAGCTCTGGGTTTCTCTGTGGTACTGGATACAATATCTTTTCCTCCGCCGCTGCCACCATTCGATACAATTACTGTTCAGCCTTGGTTACTCTGCCATCCCCCCTGGATTGTGTATCCCAGCTGAAGAATCAGGCTTTTAGTAAACCAAGAAATATTTATTAAGCATTAGAAATAACAAGATTACTTAAGACTTTGTTTACAAGCGTATGGTTACATATATGTTCTCTGATGTACTTTACTTCTTAATAATTGCCTCAGAACTCCTATTTCACTCTCTCAACAGCCACCTTATACTCTTCACACCAACCTCTCCAACACACCGACAACATACCACCACAAAACACCACCCCGATTCAACTGTCATCCTCTCATTTATACTTCCAGCCATTCAAACGCTCAGCCAATCATCCAGCATTCTACCACCCATGTACTCCCCCTCCTCACTCACTCCACTTACCATATGTCTTATATTATACCAGCACTTACCATATTTACATTACAAATCAGGAACATCACACCCTCCTGATGAAATTCTCCATGATGTAGCCAAACATATTCTTCCTAGTCCTTTTGAGGTGCAACCCATCATTTGCCAGCAGTCCATCTTCCAGGAAGTGTAGCCCGTGGTCCCAGAATCTCTCACAGAGGCACTACCTTCTTAGCCAGTCATTCACCTGGAGTATTTTTCTTTCCCTTTCTACTCCTCTTCTACATACTGGAAGGAAGGATGAGAGAACTATCTGGGCCCCAAAGTCCTTGAGTTTTCTTCCCAGAGCTTTAAAGTCTGACATGATTTCTTCATAGCTCCACTTGGCATTATCATTCATTCCCATACTTGGGTTTCAATCACACACAGTAGGGAGTCTCCCACTACTACTACTCTTTTCTTCTTCTTGTAGGGTATGGTTTCATTGCCTCTGCTTGACTGAGCTTCAGCCTCTTGCTCGCTGTCCCTCAGTGTCTCCTGTAATTCTTCCTTTGCAGGCTGTCCTCCAGTCTCATCCTCAAGTACCTGAAAGCAATTCCATAGTTCCACTGGTGAAAGATGTCTTCTAGCTCTTCTTCGTCTAATTGTCACCCTTTTCCACTGAGTTTTCTCCATGTCATTGTGCCTCTCCTCAACACTCTCCTCTTATGCTTCAACTTGCTGTTATTCTTCCACTTCTTGTACTTCTCTTTTGCTGTTGTTCCAGCATGCTATCTAAGAACTCATTATCTTCTCTTATACCCTTGAGAGTGGCCATTTGCTGCTCCAGGCCTCTCACTTTTTCCTTCAACAGTGCAACCAGCTTGCACTTATTGCACATGTATGCCATGTTGTTCTCAGGGAAGAAAACAAACATTGCGCATACCTTGCAATGCCTTGCTGCAGCAGATGTGGGAGATGTAAGCCTCTTTACAATGTATTATCTACCCTTTACACATGTACAGAGGCTATTCAACACTTCTCAACTTTTGTGTGCAGTATTTTCACTCACAGTATCTCACCCTTATCTCTGGGTGATCCTGGATATCCCAAACCCAATGTAGATATAGTTATTGCTGGGTTGTATGTGAAGCAATCCTTTCCTTCAAGGGATACTCTTATGGTATAATCCTGCCACCAGTTTCAGAAGGAAACACCTTTATAGTATTTGCCAAGATACACTGTAAATTAAAAGTTTTAATTTATCACCACCACTGGAGTGTCCTTTCCATCCATAGTAGTTATTACCTTTTGTTTCTATCATGCTGAAACTATTCTGTCATACCACACTGGCAAGCTTTCCCTTGAACTTGAACTTCTGATCTTACTATTTTAACTTTTTTAAAAAAAACCTTGTCATGCATCTTAACTGGCTTGTTTTATTGTATATTTTAATTAAAGATGTTTTAATGCTCTGGTGGAATTGTTGTTAATTATGTATGAATTTATAATAGATTTTATTGTTATAAACCATTTAGAAACCATTTTGGCATATAAGCAATATATACATTTGTAGTAGTAGTAGTAGTAGTAGTAGTGGTAGTAGTAGTAGTAGTGAGAAACCTGTAGAGGTCAGCTAGAGCCCACAGCTGCTGATGTTGTAAAGTCAAATACAAGCACAAATCTCATATAATTGGAGCGACTTGGTGTATAGGCCTATCTATGGTACGTAAATTGCATTATGCCATTGCCATCTTTTTTATAGTCTGCAGGACTTTAATGAGATCTTTGAAACACAGACTTCCTTTTTGTTCTTATTTCTGAGATGGTCTTGAAAACATGCTATGTATGTATGTTAAATTCATATCCTACCGTTCCTCTCAAAGAAACCGAGGGTGGCATTAGAAAAATGCAGAAATTGAAGAGTAAGTCAAAGTGCTAACCTTTCACATTTCCATGCCCATTTCATGTTTATTGATGATGGGATTTAAGGTTTTCCCAAATGGTAACATACCAAATGCTGACTCAGGTCCAACTAATAGGTCTTAGGTACTGAACTATATATGCTAGAATTAAATAAATGTATCATGGTAACACTTAGCTGTACCTGATATGTTTCATTTTTAGTCCAATGAAAAACATATCCATAGGGTCATGGCACCCCTCCAGACTGATACTTTTTGAGTTTATTTTGTAGCATGTGACTGATGCAATAATAGCAGTGGTGGATTTATACTGGCCCATCCACACATAATTTGGCTTTATTTGTTGATGTATGATGCTTCCCCGGTGTTACTACATTCTTGCCTCCTGGAGCAGCACCCTCACACCATGGCACAACAACAAAAGCCCTAGAGGTAGCATGAAAAGATACAGGATTTCTATAGGAAGCTATGGGACATGCACCAATTGAAACTAAAGCAGCATGCCTGCTCCAGAACTTTTGTAGGTGCTAACGCCATTGAAAGCAAGATTGCGTTTAACCATCTCAACACCATAATGAGCGCAAATCAGCATGAATGCATAATAAAAAGAACATCTGCAGGGGCCCATGTTATCATTCAGGACCATTCTTGTATGAAGTTACTAATATTTATATGACATTTTAGAGTGTTTAAGATGCTTAATATGCATTATTTTGCTGTAATACTTTTAATAGCTCTGTATGCAGATGGGGGGAATTGAGGCAGAAAGTGTTGCTTGCCCTAAGGTCAACTATTGAGTTAATGGCAGAGGAAGGTTTGAACTGGAGACTTCATGATTCATAGTTCAGTCTCTTACAGGCAAACTAAATGCTACTTTAATTGCACAGCTGGCAACCATGTCAGAAGATTTTTAATATCAGGCATGTTCCCTCAATTTTCCTTGAAACCACAACATGTAGCATGAGAATGCTTAATCCTTCCCTCCCCATTTTTTTTTAAAAAATGGGCAGTTGGCCTTTGAAATAAAGCTCCTATTAGCACCAGTAGGAGCTTTCCCCCCAAAACCTAGTTGCCATCTGAACGTGGGAATTTTCATGAGGATTATGACTGAGAAAGGAAGGGTTAAAACTCTCCCCTCCCCACACACTGCAGTCCAAATGAAAATCAAGGGCTTATGTACCTGGTATCACGGGGTTTGGGGGTTTGTTTGTTTTGTTTTTTAAGAAAAATCCTGACATGTTTACTACCTGTACAATTAAAACTAATGTCTAGGGTGACCCTTAGTCACCACACTTACCAGAGAGCATAGAATTATAGAATAGTGGAGTTGGAAGGGGACTATAAAGCCATCAAGTCCAACCCCCTGCTCAATGCAAATTAAAGCATTCCCGACAGATGGCTGTCCAGCTGCCTCTTGAATGCCTCCAGTGTTGGACACTAGGTAATTGGTCCCATTGTCGTATGGCTCTAATAGTTAGGACGTTTTTCCTGATGTCCAGTCGAAATCTGGCTTCCTGCAACTTGAGCCTATTATTCCGTGTACTGCACTCTGGGACGATCGAGAAGAGATCCCGGCCCTTCTCTATGTGACAACCTTTCATGTACTTGAAGAGTGCTATCATATCTCCCCTCAGTCTTCTCTTCTCCAGGCTAAACATGCCCAGTTCTTTCAGTCTGTCCTCACAGGACTTTGTTTCCAGTCCCCTGATCATCTTTGTTGCCCTCCTCTGAACCTGTTCCAGTTTGTCTGCATCCTTCTTGAAGTGCAGAGACCAGAGCTGGATGCAGTATTCAAGATGAGGCCTAACCAGTGCTGAATAGAGGAGAACTAATACTTCACACGATTTGGAAACTATACTGCTGTTAACGCAGCCTAATATAGCATTTGCCTTTTTTGCAGCCACATCACACTGTTGGCTCATATTCAGCTTGTGATCAACGACAATTCCAAGATCCTTCTCACATGTTGTATTGCTGAGCCAAGTATCCCCCATCCTATAACTCTGCATTTGTTTTCTTTTTCCTAAGTGTAGAACTTTGCATTTATCCCTGTTGAATTTCATTCTGTTGTTTTCAGCCCAATGCTCCAGCCTATCAAGCTCCCTTTGAATTTTTTTCTGTCTTCCACGGTATTAGCTGTGCCCCCCAATTTTGTATTATCTACAAATTTGATAAGTATGCTCTGTACCTCCTCATCCAAGTTGTTAATAAAAATGTTGAAGAACACTGGGCCCAGGACCGACCCTTGTGGTACCCCACTCGTTACTTCCACCCAGTTTGAGAAGGAACCATTGATAAGCACTCTTTGAGTACGATTCTGGAGCCAACTGTGGATCCACCTGACAGTTGTTCCATCCAGCCCACATTTAGCTAGCTTGCTAATCAGAAGATCATGGGGCACTTTGTCAAAAGCTTTGCTGAAGTCGAGATATTTTATGTCCACAGCATTCCCAAAGTCTACAAGGGAGGTTACCCAATCAAAAAACGAGATAAGATTAGTTTGGCATGATTTGTTCTTCATAACTCCATGTTGGGTCCTAGTAATCACTGCATTGCTTTCAAGGTGCTTACAGATTGACTGCTTTATAATCTGCTCCAGAGTTTTTCAAGGGATTGATGTTAGGCTGACTGGTCTGTAATTCCCCGGTTCTTCCTTTCTGCCCTTTTTGAAGATAGGGACAACATTAGCTCTCCTCCAGTCATCCGGCACTTCACCAGTCCTCCATGATTTCTCAAACATAATCGACAGTGGTTCTGAGAGTTCTTCAGCCAGTTCCTTCAATACTCTAGGATGCAGTTTATCAGGCCCTGGATATTTGAACTCCTGTTCAAAGTGATTAGGTATTCCTTGACCGTTTGTCTATCAATCTCAAGTTCCAATCCTGCCTCTTCTACTTCATGTTTCCCGGGAGAGTCACAGATCCTTTTTTGGGAGAAGACTGAGCCAAAGTAGGAATTGAGGACTTCTGCCTTTTCTTTGTCATCTGTTATCATTTTGCCATCCTCTTTGAGTAGCTGTGCCACCTTCCATGAGCAGGAGGACAGCTGGACACAACCTAGTTAAATTTATTTCTGGTTCTTCAATATGTATTCTATTATCTGGAGAGAAAAAGGTTTTGTTGCTTGAATGTGATCTTTCTCTTGAAGCCTACAAAGCAACTTCTCAATACATAGATTATATAGTTCTCTATTTGTACTATCTTAAATTATTCTGAAAACACAAGAGCCATTATTTAAGTGCCACAACTTTCCAGTCAGCCTTATTTTGGAAGCAGCTACTGCACATTAGCAACAAAATTAGTGTTGCATAATGCCATCAAATTTGCTTCTTATTCTACAGATATGTTTAAGCATGACCCTCTAGAAGGCAACGCTTGGTTAAGGAATCCATATATTGAGTCAGATACAAATGCTATTATAGTTATTTGCTTTAGGCAGTGCCACTCACTGACTACTATTTAAATGGTAAAGTCAGTTCCTAACAATAGTGAAATGAAATATTTAGGGTGTACTACTGCAAAATCATAGCCATGTTAACATTTACTGAACAAGCACTATAACTGAGCATGCCAGATAACTTTTGCTGCACCTTTGCTAAAATACTGTTTGTTTCCATACTCCTTTGTTCCTGTTTCCTTCTTTTACTAATGCTTTTATTACAATAATCCAAATTGAACACGTTTCATTTGAGTAAAATGAAGACCTCTGTTTTCAAATATAAATTAATTCTTATAACTTCTTATTACAAGGTATTTTAATCCCAGAATAGAAGGGGGTAAAAAGTGCAGTGTCTATATTCATTAAAATCCTGTGTAAAGAACAGTCAATTCCCTTAGTCATTGCAGTTAATATAAATCAACTGTGATAGTATTTTTCCAATGAGTAACCTAATAAACATAAAAGCCATTTCAGAGCCACCTATCTGCCAATCAACTGGTATCACTAAGATGACAGGTGATGCTGTGCTTCTAAGACCCAGTTGTTGGGACTTCAGACTGCAGTGTGGGGCTGTTTGAAAGTTCATTTGCAAACAGCCCTGCACTGCTTTAAACTGACAAAAAATGGAGGTTCGAAGAGCAGCACAAGGCTGCTTGCAAAATGGATTTCAAACAACCCGACACTGCTCTTTGAAACTGGTTTTCAGAGGTTAGTGACTAAGGCTGCAATTCAGTACATGTTTATTCAGAAGTAAACTCCATTGGGTTCAATGGAACTTACTCCCAGATAAGTGTACTGGATTGCAGCCTAAATCATTAGAACATAAGAAGAGCCTGCCGGATCAGGCTAGTGGCCCATGTAGTCCAACATCCTGTTCTCACAGTGGCCAATCAGTTGCCCATGGGAAGACCACAGGCAGGTCCTGAGTGCAAGAGCATTCTCCTGCGATTTCCAGCAACTTGTATTTGGAAGCATGCTGCCTCTGACCATGTAGGCAGAGCATAGCCATCATGGCTAGTAGCCACCGATAGTTTTATCCTCCATGAATTTGTCTAATCCTAAGTATCTTGGGTGTATGTTAATGTTTTAATGTTGCAAACAGTTTAATTTTAGCTTAATGCAGATTTTTGTATGTTTTTATTATATGCATCCACTTTTATCTGTAAGCCGCCTTGAGTTCCAATTTTGGAAAAAGGGCGGGGTAAAAATAAAGATAATAAATAAATAAAGATAATAAATAAATAAACCTCTTTTAAAGCCATCCAAGTAGGTGGCTATCACTACCTCTTGAGGGAGAAATTCCATAGTTTATGCACTGTGTGAAGAAGTACTTCATGATTTAGTGTGAGGTAGTTACCAAAGAAGAATGTCACTTTGTACATCTCTCTGCTTTATAATTTCTATAGCAACAAAAGGAAAACTGATGAATTGAAAGTTAATGCATTTACCAAAAAATAAAATTTTAGCAACAGATATTGTATATGATGTTGTTGAGTTGCTTTTTATATTTACATTGGCTTGCTGGAACCTGCGCTACAACATTTGACACACGGGAGACAATAGAAAGAAATCAAAGCAGAAGAAACAGGAAGATAACATCCTTCTTTTCCAGTCACATGTGTTTAGGGTTGGTTTGGGTTCAGCTGAAGTCAAGTATGGGAACCAAGGGATTGTGGCAAAGGCATCACAGAAAAGGAAAGTTAGTTTTGAAGAGAGGTTTGATTCTACCTTTCTTAATTCACTCATACGAGTGTTCTAAACCGCCCAGTGTCGGAAGGCAGAGCTGGGGTCCCAATCCCGAGGAGCTGGATCCCGGAGAGTTGGGAGAAGAGTATTCGGATGGATGGCAGAGGGAAGGGGGAGGAACTTCCCCCCTTTGGAGCGAAGACAAAACAGAGGAACTGCCAGTGATAAGGTCGCTTAGCAACAGGGAGCCTGAGCCCTCCCTGGACATTCTCACGCCTCCCCCTCTTTCAGGCTCAGAGCAAGAGGGGGAAGAGGGAGGGCTGCTCACAGCAGAAAAGCGGGGAGGCAGTTTACCATCAGCCCCTCCCCTATCCCCCATCCTGGAATCGGAAACTTCAGAAGAGGAGGGGGTGATGCTTCCCCCCTCACCGCGCACACGCAGACAGCTGAAAAGACAGGAGAGAAGGGGGGGAAGGCAGGCAGTACCTGAGGGGCAGTTAAGGAGGAGCGAAAGATTGCGTGCCCGTTTGGCCCCTTCTTAAAGAACAGGCGGGAAGAAGTCCCTTGCTCTGTCAACTTTCTCCCAATGCCGCAGGACCTGTATCCCTGTATTGATTCATGAGAAAACGCAGTCTTTGTTTGGACATTACCCTAATAAAACACGAATTAACTACAATGGTTGGTCTGGTTCCTGAGTCACATCCTGGGCCTGACACCCAGAGAGCTTCTGCTATGGGGCGGTATACAAATGCAATAAATAAATAAATAAATTAAGAAGCAATTCCAAGCATATGGGGCAGCAAGGGGGACAGGGTGAAGTCACTTGAAGGATCAGTGACCTTTGGATATCTTGATTGGTAGAGCTGTAGGAGTGAATGTCATGGGCAGCAGGCCAGGGCTTTAGATGTAAAGACAAGGTTGGATCCCAGGGTGTCACATGAGAGATGTAAAGTGAATAATTTTTGCAGCAGAGTATGGAACAGGTATGAAATGGCTGATATGAGATAATGGAATACCAGAGATGAGAAAGTGGCAATAGCAAAAGCAATAGAAGGTATTGATTATATTTTGTTTTTTATATTAAAAGTTGTAAAAATGTAAATATTCTGGAAGATATATTATCCCCAGTTGAATTTTTTCCTTTTTCTATTTGTTCTTGATTAATTTAGGGCATGTGCAATTTTCTTCTTTATACTTTCTTCAAGACACTTTCAGATTTTAATTTTTGTTTCGAGGCTGTCTGCTTCATAGTTGGATTCTATTACCTTTGTTATGTTTTTGTTCAGTATTTGCTTTTTTGTTCCTTGAGACAACTGAACTTGAAATGGTCTTAAATCTCAGCTAGGAGAAAAATGTTAGTTTTATAGTTGTTTTAACCATAATATGATATCATATTGCAAACTTGACTATTGTACAACTAACTAAACAACTTTGTTAATGTGATTTCATTTGCTTAAAAAAACAATTCCAAAACACATTAGGTTCTGTTCAAAAACATTTACAATTTAAATCTTTGTATTCCATGACTCTGAAAGTCTTGGCCAGAAGAAAGGAAATAGCTAAGAGTGAGTACTGGAACAAATAGCTGGAAACCAGTGCCATGAATATGGAATGCATTTCTCAAGTAGCAGGATGCAGAATCTCAAGAGTTAAAGATAGTTGGAAGTAGTATTAACAGGACCATGGACAGTTCTGAGCAAGCAGACAATTTCTTTAACAAGCTGCACAGCTAAGGCTAAAACTTTGCATATGATTTTCCTTTGGGTGTAAGATTTTTCTTACAAATAGCCACCACAGGGGGAGGGGGCTGATCTAGATTGGTGCCCTAGCATTGGGGGAGGGGGTGTTAAGTCTTTGCCCCCTGTAGTTCCAGTCCAGACTGCTTCCTGTCCCTGCTACTTGCATGAGAAAAAAGCTCCCATTCACTCCAATGGGAGATGTTTTCCCCCATGCAAATGGCAGGTGCAGAGGGACCAGCTCAAGTCTGGATCACAGAGGGGGCAAATGGTTCAAACGCTCTGCCTTCCATGACCTAAGTTTGCCCCTCATACTATTAGTGAAAGAAAAATCTTGCACTCAGGAGAAACCATGTTATCAACATGTGAAGCTCAATCCTAAAACCAAATAATCTGGTGCAGGCTTGGATGTGTCAACTGCCCCATAAAATAGGATGGGTTGGATTAAAAGAGGTGGAACTCAGAAGTAGTGATAGGGTTTCCAGGCAGTTTCTAGGCCTAGACCTACTTAAGTAGCTGCCCGTGTCCTGGGACCTACTATTTGATTTGATGGGAAGGCAGTAGCTAGGGATGTTCTCATTTACAAAAAAAGGGTTAGTGAGAAAAATAGCTTTATATCCATTATAGAACAGAAGAACAATGCAAAAGAACAGGAGATGTATAGCTGTGACATATATGATATCTGATGATAGCAAGATCTAAAGATATCACTTACTGTAGAAATATATATTTGTATTTTAGCAATGCCAAATATATATTTCTAGTTATTATCCACCTGGCCTTTAATAGTGGGAGATCAAACAAGGCCCCCAGAGTATGGTTGTAATAGGCAACCTTGTGATTTTTCGCTGTTCCTAGTTTTCTTCAGGATGTCCTATATGTAGTGTATTTTATGTTTTAGATTTCTTAGATCTACATTAGTCATTAACTAGTATCTAAGCAATATGTTTCAAGAACAGTTTGGTTTTTAATAATTGTTCAAAAGCAACAAAATTGACATATGGTGCTCTGTGCAAAGCTATTTTTATGAGATAGTCTTTCCCCTTAAGATGCTAATCATTTAATCCATAAGGCTGTTTGGTGGGGGGAGAATCTTAGGGATACAAATTTCATTTCTCTTTGAAGAGGTACAGACATGCACCATTTGTCTCCACATCTTTATAAAAGAAAACCCAACAGTCCAGTGGTTATATCACATTCCAGTTCCTCAAAACCCTGGCTTGGTGGATCAGAAACAAGTGACAAGCTTACAAGCTTAATTCTCCCAATCTAACCTTCTTGTACATCTTAACAGAAGACTTAATGGTTTCCTCGTAGCTTGGAAGATTACTTTTAAAAAGTAATAAATTACAGTTAGTTACATGGCCCAAAAAGTAGTAATTACCGTTGCAATTACAATTGCTCTGAAAGTAACTGATTACTTTACTTTTCTCAAAAGTAATCACTACAGTTACATTTCAGTTGCTTTTTTAAAAAAATGCCTACATGGTGCTGGCCTTGGCTGCTGCACCTCTAAGTAGCCTAAAACAACATTAAAAATAAACACACACATACAGACGTAGTAGAATAATTCTTTTTATCCATAAGATAGCAATGGTGGTCTCTCCACTGGTAAGGGAGGTGAGGAGGGAGGCAGAGGCCACTACTCAGATCTTTGCACGTCAAATCAAGTGCAACCTCTCCCCCCACTCAGCCAGCAAGCATAATCTCTCTCACTTAACCACCTCCCGGACTCTGCCCTGCCACCAACTAAGGGACACTCACCCAAGCAAACATTTTCCCCTGAGATGCAAAAAAGTTTAAATACTGCAAATGCAGCACAGTAGCCAGAGAGTGTGGTGGAGGCCACTTTGTGTGCCAAGTGCAAACACACACACAGACATGTTGTGATCTTTCACCTCCACAGTTCTTTATCTCAATTCTGCTTCTGCCTCCTTCTCCTCCTTTGTCCATGTTCTTGCCCTCTGGCTCCTTTTTCCCTCCACTCCATTTTTAAAAACAATTGTTTTCTCCACTCCACCCCGTCTCACTCTCCACCTCCTTTCTTGTCACCTCCTACCCACCCACAGACCATGACAATAATGAAAGTTAAAGAGGAAAGCACAAAAGCAGGACTACAGCTAAACGTCAAGAAGACTAAAATAATGACAACAAAAGATTTATGTAACTTTAAAGTTGACAATGAGGACTTTGAACTTGTCAAGGATTATCAATACCTTGGCACAGTCATTAACCAAAATGGAGACAATAATCAAGAAATTAGAAGAAGGCTAGGACTGGGGAGGGCAACTATGAGAGAACTAGAAAAGGTCGTCAAATGCAAAGATGTATCACTGAACACTAACGTCAGGATCATTCAGACCATGGCATTCCTGATCTCTATATATGGATGTGAAAGTTGGACAGTGAAAAAGCGGATAAGAGAAAAATAAACTCATTTGAAATGTGTTGGAGGAGAACTTTGTGCATACCATAGAATGCGAAAAAGACACATAATTGGGTGTTAGAACAAATTAAACCAGAACTGTCACTGGAAGCTAAAATGATAAAAGTGAGGTTATCATACTTTGGACACATTATGAGAAGACATGATTCACTAGTAAAGACAATAATGCTGGGAAAAACCAAAGGGAGTAGAAAAAGAGGAAGGCCAAACAAGAGATGGATTGATTCCAAAGGAAGCCACAGACCTGAACCTATGAGATCTGAACTGGGTGGTTCATGAAAGATATTGGAGGTCACTGATTCATAGGGTTGCCATAAGTCATAATTGACTTGGAGGCACATAACAACAACAACAAGAGTGTGGATGGAACAGAAAGAATTCATTACTGACTCCACCAAAACTTTTCAGAGTGGACCAAATGGTTCCCTTCATCCCTACACTTATTGCTTCTGTCTCCTTTAACTCTGATCACCCATGTTTCTAATTATTTCCCCCTGGCATTGACTCACTCATTCTCTTTGTGACTCACAGCTACATCTGATTGCTCACCATTGCAACATGGTTCTCTTAATTTTTTCCTCTGTTCTGGAAATGGCCCTGCTTAATCTTCCTCTCCTGTTTCAGTTAATTGAAACAGTTCTCTATCTCCAAAAGCACTTTGGACCCCATAGGACTATTTATTTCACATTAGGTCCCCAAAGCCCGAAGAAGGATGCCCTAAGGCCATAAGAGCATCTCCTGGTAGCAGCCATTTTCATTCTTGTCTCTGCAGGCCTGAGGGATATGATATTTGTAAAGCTTAAGTTACAACTGATATTCTTGTTACTCAAATCCCTCAAAACATTCAGTGCCCATTCCCATTCCCTTTTGGGGAATCTCTGACCGTCAGCAGAATTTGTACTTAACAGTGTTAACCAAGAGTTTATGCCAAGAGTGAAGTAACTATATTTACTATTTGTTTAATAAATGACAGTTTGTACATTTCAGACATCTTAAAAATATGGAAATGTTAATGGAGTTGAAAACCTTATAGAGAATTGATTTCATTTGGTGAGACTGAAGCAGGAGCATTGGTGTCCCAGTGTCCCATCCAGAACCGAAACCAAGAGACTGAGACACGGGTGCAATTAAATCTCATTTTATTAAAGTAATGGATACATCAAAGGCATTGCGCTTCATAAGAAACACCTATACTGGCTCACTAGAATCCCTAGCTATACTCTACACATGCTCTATGACGTGTGAAGAAAGTTGACTCAGCAACCCCCCCGTGCGCTGCCAGCTTAAGTAGGGAATGTTTTCGAGCGTAATCTCTGACTCCTTCGCAAGTCCTGTCTCTGCCCTGTCCGCTTCTCATGGCGGCAGGCACAAGGCGACGGGCGCGGGTCTCCAACGGTTCATCGGAAGACACCTGCTCCGGAGTAGGGTCAAGGTCAGGAGGCTGCATCACGCTGTTGGCATCCTGAGAACTGCTTGGCTGGGAAGGAGTTGGCAGAGTCTCCTGAACTTCCCTCATCGGCTCCTCTGCGACAACTGGGGGTGGCGCGCTGTCTGCTTCTGAGATCGCGCTATCAGTGGGAATTGCCCCAAGTTCAGGCTCGCTTCCCCTCCCAAGGTCCTGCTCAGACTCAATAATTGCTGGTTCTTCCGTGCCCTCAGACAGCTGAGGCGCCTGCAACTCATGCCTCCTCCCTTCCTGCCCCTGAAGGAAGAGCTGAGGCTCAACACCCAGAAGTCCTGAGCCTCATGTCTTTTGCACTGGACCCTGAATCTCCTGCCCCTTCTCCTTATTTTAAACTTTATATAGAGAGAGAGATGTAAAAACTTTATTTTCAGGGTTGCTGGGCATGCTGCAAAGCACAGTGTCGATGAGGCTCAAGACACTCACTGTCTTAATTTGGTAAATGTAGGCACCTAAATTCATATCTGTACATATAAATTACCATATGCAAATGCTATGCATGTGCCCAAATCTTATCTAGCAGCACCCCTGGACTGAATGGCCAAACACTAAAGTCCCCCTTGGTGTTCTTCAACACTACAAAAATAAAATCAGAACAGGCACGAGAGGGGAGAGGCAGCGACAGGCAGGGCAGGAGGCAGCGACAGGCAGGCGCGAGGCAGCAGCAGGCACGAGGGGCGAGGCAGTGACAGGCACGAGGGGGGCAGAAGGATGAGTGGCAGGGGCACACACACACATCATCGTCACTCACCTCAGCTCTTCACCTCCATTCTGCTTCTGCCTTCTCCTTCATCCTTGCCCTCCAGCGCAGTCTGGCTCTCCACTTCCTCTCTTGTGCCTCCTAACACAGAGCATGAGGGAAGAGCAACACTGTTCAGAAGGCCAGGGTGAGGCACATGTCTTTTGTCCACCAATCACAGGAGCAGACTTCCCCTGTTTCCCCCCCCCAAGTAACGTCCAAATGTAACGGTGGAAACATTACAGTTACAGATGTGAAAAGTAATGAAATTACCACTCGTTCTGTTTCAAGCAAAATGTAATGAAGTTACCCACTCGTTACGCAAAAAAGTAATAAATTACAAGTAACTTGTTAGTTGTAACGAGTTACTTCCAAGCTCTGGGTTTCCTCATTCAAACCACAGTTTGCTGTGACATCTAGTCCTACTGCCCTAGGAAAGCTGATTGCCCTTTGAAGGGCAGTATATAAATTTAGAAATGAACTGTGGCTTGAACAATCCCTCTAATCCAAGATTGCAAACCAGAATTGCACTGTGTGTTTGACCCTAAGGCAATAGTAGCCACAACAATAGGAAAGGGAAATTTATAGTACCGGAGTGAAATATTGAGTGCATTTCCTAAGGAGGAAAAATGGAACATCTTTTCCTTCTAAAATTCTGAAGAATACACAGACAAAAAAAATGATTAAAAAAACAATTTGTATAAAATACATGTAATTATTTTTATGCAATATTATTTCATACCAAACTTCATTTTTTAAAAAATGCTGCTACATCTGAAAGGAAAAGTGTAAGAGGGAAGAGAAAACTAAATATGTTTATCATCCTATCTTCCAAAGTGTGAAGGCACAAATATGTGCGTACTGTGTCTGAAATACTGTATACAATTAAATATTTCATGAATAATAAGAGCATCCAGTGGAGAATATGTAAGATCATTTGCCTGATTCTGTCAAAAGGCTACATCAGTGTTCTGTTTTTATTTAGTAACATTGAAGTTTTGTTAGTCTGAATGATATTAATCTTCATATGAAAAAAAGATTATGAACATAAGAGGAAAAGGGAGATTCTGTGATCTAGAATGGCCTGTGGCTACCTTTCTAGGTATGTTGTCTCATCCAAAAGCATCCTTCCTACTCCCTGTTGCACAATATACCCCTTTCAAATTGGGCTTTGTGTGCAGCATAGGAAGCTGTTTTTAAGGAGATAGGAGTCAAAAGTCCTCTGCACATGAACAGAATATTGTGTATCTTTTGTGATTGCACCCAAGCAATTTAGTACCCTTTTAATTTTCTTTAGGAAAATCTCTTTTCAGTTTATTTTTATTATCTCTGTTCATTCTGTTTAAAAAACATCGCTCTGTTTTAGGTTTGACTTTGTTGGCACTAATTCAGCCTTTCAGAACCAAAATAGTATTTGAGTAGTCAGGGTAATTTGATTCTAGAATGTCTTTTTAAAAAAACTGTGATCCTTTAATACTAAAATCCGGAACTGGAATGGGAGAAAATATAATCTGCTGCTTGTATGCTTTGTCTACAATTGATCTTTTAAATTAACAAATATACAGTATGGATGTTCAATACTAAATATTATAAAAGGCCTTTTTCTGAAAGGTTAAGAGGTTGAGAGCATTACATAAGGAGATCCATATGATCGGTGAACTGAGCACGTCATTCACTGGATCAGAAATGGCAGGTATAAATCAGAGCCAAACTAGACATGATGTTTGACATATAGGGTGGTATTCAATGTTAGTTCTACTCAGAGCAGATCCACTGAAATTAATAGATATATCTAACGTGTTCATTAATTTCACTGGGTCTGCTTTGAGTAGGACTTAGTTGAATACAGTCCTGTGTTTGCCCTGGCCTGCAATATTTTTCTTTCATTAGGGAGGCAAGGTGTATGGTATATATGGATTCAACCTTTTGCAAAACACTTACTCTACACAGCATAGCTAGGTATGGCTACACAGCACCAAAGCATTGATGCAACAATTGGGTATGCCCTCTTACAACCCTTAAGTAAGTGTGGGCGGGTTCAACTACATGAATAAAGAAGGGGTCACAGAACAGGAGCATGCATGCATTCAAGCCTGCTGGCACAGTTGCCTCCGTGTGCAGGATGAGGGCGGCAGAGATATGTCTATGAGGTCTTCCTCCTTGAGAGGAGGAATGTGTGGCACTGACACAGTTGTCAGGGAAGGGGGTTGCAAGGGAGGTGAAGGGGCAATCTCTTGATTGGGCAACATCTTGTCAGCTGTAATGAGCTATTTGGTGGAGCTGTCAGTGACTATGGAGCTGGAGCCTCTGTGACACTAGGGCCCTCTCCCAAACCCAGTCTGTCTCCTCTTCTTCATTATTGTTCCACGGACATTCCATGGGGCTCATGACAACATCCCTCACTAGCCCTGTTCTATACGCTCCACAACAGCTTTTGCTTTGCTAGAATGTGTCTTTGAACTGTGATGATGCCCCTTGCTTGTCTGGATGAAGAGGGATGTACATTGAAACCTCAAACTAGAATGTAGCCTACTCCACAAAGGAAGGGTCACACCCACTACCCTGCCAATTCCTGTTATGTGGTCTCTGGAAAGTTACCTATGAGTTAATTTGGCCCTCAAGCTGAAAAAAGTTTCCTCAGCTCTGTTCTCAAAGATAGATTTTTCATGCCAGGACAAATTGGCACATCTAGTTTGTTTCTCAGTTAATCTTCCAAAGTCTCATCCAGTTGTGGATGCTGCAAGTCCATACTGCATTGCTTTTAACTGGATGTTCATTCAAATGCACATCCCATCTTAATTTGACTTTCTAGAGTGCACACGTTCAAGGTTTTGCTCTCTAAGTATCTATTTTTTGTTTTCCCATTCTTGCTCTCATTATAACTCTCATTAGTTATAATTTCAGGAAAAATGTGTCAAAAGTCAGTAGCAATTATGGAAATATGCACCAGCTTTTGCTGGGGACAGTAAATTAGTATTCTAATTTTTAAAAAAATTATTTTACAGGTCTGAAGGTGAACGTTCAAGAAGCATTAGGTATGTATTCATACAGTCTTTATGAAACTAATTCTGTCATTGAAACCACATTCCCTGTCTTTTGTTTTGATAGCAAGCCATCGTGGATTAAAAAAAATAGCAGCACATTACAATACAGTGTCAAACCTTTTACGTTTTAATGCTGTAATTGTAAGATTAGTCATATCTGGCTTCTTAAATATGTCAGAGTAATTTTTCTTTAGTTAGGCATAGCAAACAACATAAAAATGCATGTAAAGGAAGTTTTCTGTATTTGAAGTACGCTAAGATTCTGCAACTTTTTTAGATCTCTAGATTTAGGGGATCAAAAATATAACCACATCCACAGACATGTGCATATACCATACCGTGTAAAATTGTTTTTTCCTTGGATTAGATTTGAGTTGTCTGCTGTCTAGAAAGAAGAAAAAAGGTGAAAAGAAAAAATGGGTTATTTAAAAGTAATGTGATTTCCAGAATATAGACGCTTGAGAGTTTGGAATGCCTTTTACTTCCAGTTAAAGAGATGTGTTTGTGTTTTGTCACAACTGAAAATCTTTGCACATTCGTCTCTGTTTAAGAGACAAATGTGTTATTCAAACTGTAAGAATTGTAACCTCATCACAACTTTGATTCCTTTTGCCTCCAGTTAGGTACTTTTGTATCTACTTTTCCCTTGTTTCCAATGAGACTACAGTAAAATTAACTCTTTTATTACAGTAGATAGAGTCTGGTAGATGAAGCCTGAACTTCCTTGTTTCACTATGTGTCTGGCTGTGATTTAATTCCTGCTTTGACTTTCTTCATGTTTAATGAATCTTAAAAAGGCTATGTGAGTGGTTGGTTATTTCTTTAGTTTGAATTGTGTCATGTTTTCTTGATGTGCAGGAAATAATCCAATCTTGGTTTTAGAACAGAAATAACATTTTTTATGTGTTGGTCACACTTTTATATTAAAACTTAGTTTTATTTAAAAATAATTGCATTGCTCTTACCTATTTGAAGGTGTGTGCGTAGTTTTCAGTGAAACATTTATGCTATTAATATATTTTAAATTGTTTTATCATTATAATAATATTGTATAGATTGCCTGAACTGAGCAGCTGGATAAGAACCAAAGCAAATGTACATTAACTCAATTTCCACAAATTACTTTTAAATTTGGCTGTTGAATTAAACATGTATTGGAAGTTTTCAAAATATATTGATATGATGGGACTTTTAATTAGTAATGCCATTCAATGTAGCTTTCAGTAACCAAACACTGTTTAATATTTTGTAAGGCACTGTGTTACAACCCGTAAGTCATTATATAGTCAAGTAGCGTAGCTCTCTAAACCTACATGTATGTATATTTTCATATGTTGTAGGATCTTGGAAGTAAGCTAAGGGCAGTGGACCTGTCCTAAGTGTGTGCATGTGGGTGTTTTAAATATCCAAGGCCACTGACATAGATCACTACTCTCCCACTTAAAAACCAAAGGCCTGGGTAAATAAAAATGTTTTTCCTGGCACCTAAAAGACAACAATGGCACATACTTCCCAGGGAAGAGCATTCCACAAACAGGATACCACCACTGAAAAGGCTAATTCTTGTGATGCCACCCTCCACATTTCCATTGTGGAGAGCACATGAAGAAGGGCTTCAGATGATGAACACAGTATCTGGGTTTGTTCATATAGAGACTTCATGTGTTGGACTACAGTGGGTTTGAAGCAGTAGTCTGAATTACTTTTAAGAATATTACTAAATGTAAAAATGAATAACTGGAAATGAAACTCAGTTAAAATTCCTAAGAAAAACAATTTAGCCCTGCTTGATGCCAAAATGACATCTGGGTTGGTGCCACGCAAACTAGTGAGATTATTCCATAATTAGAGTGTCAGCACCACAAAGGCCTTCTCCGTGAAGACTACCACCAAGACCACCCTGTATGTAACAGGGGGCACATGTGAATATTTTGAGAACCTGTCCATAATGTGGAATTTTTATGATAAAATATAATATTAAAACTTCAATATGATACATAGTGAAGTTTAGGTTATCTTACACTTTTTTATTTAGGGTAAATAATATGACTTATACATTCCATAATTCAGTCTCATGTATATCGACGCATGTTTGGTTATATGCAATGCATTCATTATGGGTGTTGGCAGGAGCATAAAATCCTATATAGTACGTTCCCCAATCAACTATTTTTGTTTGCCAATCATAATCCCACCACTCTTGCAGTCTTAGAATATGTGGAATAATAACAACAGGCTCAATAAATGTGAATTATTATTTATTTGGACAGCACTTTAATTGAAGTGCTTTATGCAAGGTGCTTCTTTTAACATTCCTACCTAAAAGCTTGTCGTAAAAGTGAGTCACAATGGAGCAAACAAAGCAGGAAGAATAGAAAATATAAGATAATGTATTTTTTAAATTCCATTTATTCTCAAATGTTGCATATATTATACAGCATATATTTTAAATAAAATTTAAATTTAAAAACCCCAACCTATTCCTCAAAAGAGACTTTGGACAGATAACAAACAGATACATAAGTATTGTTTGTGTTTTGTTGTAGAGTTTTGCGGGATAAAAATGATAAGTGAAACAAGTATTGCCTGGCCATAAATACTATCCCATAAGAATCCCAAAAGCAAGAGAGATGGGGTTTCAAATCTATGGACCTTATTGCTTTCAGAAATGCAATGGTATCTGCTGGGGAAGAGTTCCCAACCTGTGGTCCACAAGCATCATTCAGGTGGTCCTCAGCGTGTCCAAAAAATACAATTGAAAATCATAGAAAGGCTCTCCAACACTGGAGGCCTTCAAGAAGCAGCTAGACAGCCACCAGTTGGTTATGCTTTAATTTGCATTGAGTAGGGGGTTGGACTTTAGCTTTATAGACCCCTTCAGACTCTATGATTCTATGATAAAACATCTAGCACAGCACATTACAATTGATGGTACACTTCAGGCAAAGAAGATGTGAACGAACTAACTTCTCTTTTCTTGGAGAACTATTCCTGCAGTTTAACAGAGGCCTAAAACAGGACTCAGCAGTATGCCCTGAAAATCTACACTTCCCTCTCTTTCCCAAGCGTTCTACTTGGATAAAAGACAGGCTCAGATTATTCACAGGTAGGCCCTGAGACAGTTGAAGAGATGGATTTCTAGTGGGCTTTTCTCATGCCTAATGTCTGTTCCAGTTTATTTGAAATAAAATGGTTTTGTCACCATCCTTTGTGTAAAGACTACACCTTAAAATCACCACAGTATTATTGTTCTGCACTCAGTCTCCCCACATCAAACTGGCAACAACAATCAGTATTCTAAGGCTGCAATCCAGTACATGTCTACTCAGAAATAAGTTCCATTGGGATCAATGGGACTTTCTCCCAGGCAAGTGTATTGGATTGCAGTCTTCCACAGTAAATAATCCCAGGTTAAATCAAACTGCAAGCACCATTTCCATTATCATTGCCAGAAATACAGTATCCAAAAACAAATACATATCCTATCATGCCTTTGAATAAAACCATTCCCCCTTCTCTCAACATAATATCCTATTTATTTCATCAGCTTTTAATGAGGGTGAACTGCTGCAGCATTAGAAAACACATTTTAAAAATGCTTTAAGCCCCCCCTTCCCATCCAATAAACAAAAATAAAAAACATTTATTGTACAAAGTACATCTGTTGTACTTACAGTGTCACTAATGGTGCTCTCACCCAAATGGACAGTTCTGCAAATAAAATAAAATAAAAATAAGCCAAGAGTTGATCAGGAAAAACAAACACAGTCCTGGGGCCAGCTGTGTGGGTGTGGCCTTCAAGGAAACAGTTCTGAGCATGCTCAGAGTGGACTTCAGGGCAACCCCACTAAGTTATGTACTGAAGCTGCTGTATAGCCTTCATAACAACAGATGGAGTGGGAGCCTTCTCAACAGGGGCTGGAACACAAGCAGCCCCCTCAGTCACATGGCTTTTCTGCTTAAAGATGCATGAGACCTCTCTGCCTTAACTATCTGAAGGAACATGTCTTCCCATATTTATTTATTAATTAAATTTGTTAGTCACTTTTCTATACAAATATGAGCACTCAAAGCAACTTACAATTAATAAAAGTAAAGTATTATATTATATATTAGTTTTTTAAAGTATATACCGTGGTGTCTGAGCCCTGAGATCATCAAGGGAGGCCCTTCTCTCAGTCCCGCCACTCTCACGGGCACATCTAAGGGAAACATAGGAAAGAGCCTTCTTGGTGGCTGCCCCCAGGCTCTGGATCTCCCTTCCTAGGGACTGGCTCCCTCCCTGCTGTCCTTCTGTCGACAGGTGAAGACTTTCCTGTTCCAGCAGGCTTTTGGGAACTGACTGCAAAAGCTATTAAATAGGCTGCTGTTTTTACTGATTTATATTTTGTGCTTTTTTATTGCTGTGTTTTAATTGGTTTTGATTTAATAGTTCAGTTACATTTTAATAAACTTTTATATGTTTTATTTATGTTTTTGACTGTATTTGTTTTAGTTTTGTAAGCCACCATGAGTCCCATTTCTGGGAAAAAGCAGTATATAAATGAATAAAATGATGATGATGACAACGACAATGATGATGATGATGATAGTAATAATAATAATAACAATAATAGCTATACTTCTGAATTCGGATTGGCTGAGTGGTGCAGAGACCTGATTGGCCAGGGGACAGGAAAATAACAGCAGCAATGCCTCCCAAAGCCCCTGAAAGTTAATAGAAGTTTAAAATGTCTGGAAACTGTGTCACTGTTTTTTGGAGGGGGGGATTTAAGAAAAAAATGTTTGAAATTGTCCTTGGGAGGGCTGTTCCCTAGTGGTCCTCAGTAGACCATCCTCTGCTGGTTTTCATTTGTTTGGAAACAAATGCCAAGAGTAATGAACTGATTACAAAGGGAGTTGTTTTGTTACCCATTAATCACTCGCTCAGTCTCACTGACTTTCTGTGGCGGCAGCAGGTGTTTTTCTCTCTGCCCCCAGGCAGCTGCCATTTACCATCTATAGCTGAGTGGTAGAGCACATGCTTTGCATATAGAAGGTCCCATGTTCAGTCTATGGCAGGGCTGGGAAAGACTGCTGTCTGCCTGTCAAAGCAGACATCACTGAGCTAGGTGGTCCAGTAGTCCAATTCTATATAAGGCTTTCTGAGATATTGTGGGGGGAAATTACTTCCAGAAATGTGGTATTTCCCACTGATGGCTGCCACTTTTTGTGCACTCTCCTTTCCAGTGATCTTGAACAGCACAGTCAGGGCCGGCACCAGTCATGCAGGGGCCTTGGGGCACCAACACCCCCCAATGCAGCCAGGACGGGCTTAAATAGGCCCAGCCTCCCTCCCTACTGCATTGTTATGTCAGCATGCTAGCACGCTGTATGTGCATATGCTGACATGGCAACATGGGAGGTGGGGTGACTGGGCCTATTTAAGCCCATGCCAACTGCATCGGGGTTTCTGGGAGGGTGGAGCTCCATGATCCACACAAGCATCAGGTCACAGGATGTGATTTGCAGCCTAGGGTAAGGGGTTGACATGCACCGCAAACCACACCTCATGATCTGATGCTGGTGCGGAGTGGGAGCTCTATACTCCTAGGAGCTCTTCTGAGCCCCAGGGGCCCTCAGGCCCATACCCTACCTGGCTGTCTGCTGGCACTAGGCCTGAGCACAGCATTTGGAAGAATAGGACCTCCTTTAGTGCAGGTGACAGCAAAATCTATTGTTAAGCAGAGATTTTTTTAAAAAAATCACAAATGTAATAAAATTAATGTACTTGCAATGACTGAATAGCCACATGAATGTGATTGGCATGAAAGAATGTCTAAACAAACATAGTCTTTAAAAATGAAAATGAATAGAGTAACAAAATGATAAAAGTTCTCACATTGTTTCATGTCACACTTACCAGTGGGTTAAATTCTCTCTTACTCCTTGGTATCGTATTTGAAGGTGGCTTTAAAAAAGCAAGCAGCCTGATCCTAAGAAAGTTTATTCAGAAATAAGCCCCAATGAGTTCAAATGAGCATGCTTAATATTGCAGTCTTAGGATATGTTGTCAAGATAGATTGAATAATACATTTTTTAGATTACATTTCTAAAGAAAGCATTTCCTGTATTGCACATCAGATATTCCAACTAAAATTTATCAGGAAAATATTTAAAAAGAAGTTACGTTTCTATGAATGTGATACACATATTTTTATTTCCATTTCCCTACAGCACATGGATACTTAATATTCACAGACTCTTTTGCTGTATAGTATATTTTATCATTTTTGTTTTTCTCCTTCATCACAGTCATTAATGGTCTGAGATTGTACTAGGGACATTTAATAAGCGTGTAGTGTAGTAGAGTGATAATTAAGTTGCTTAAAAGGGCAAAGATCAAACTGCTATTTCTGAGCAAAGGCAGGCCAATACAGAATGCTTGATTGCAGGCCATTTTATTTAGCTTGTGGCTAAAGTGATATAAGCTCCTCTAAAGGAAGTACAAAACTAATGTTCCTGAACCAATGTAGCTTAGAAAAGAAATGCAAAGTACTATAAGAATAGCTTTTATATCAATTGAATAAGTGGTAACACTCATTTAATTTAAAGGGGAGGATGAAGAGCACACCACAGATCTTTAGTGTGTCTTCTGTGCTGTTTACTGGCTGCCAAATATTAACTAATAAAAATTCATTAGAGTGGAAACAATTGAATTAAAATGTTGTCAAATATCACCATTTAGGGCTTCTGTTTGGTAATCTAAAAGCTACAACATGATACAGTATTCTGACATCAAAAATTAGGGAAACTGACATCACAACTTCATAGGTGTCTTTGAGATCGGTTAAGATATCCATGGTTTGTCTTATGTCTTGTGAGCAGATTCTATCTAATATATATTTCACTGTTAGACTAGGATCCGTCTGATGATAAATGTTATACAAAGCATTAATTCATAATCAATAACACCATTTCAGATTTCAATAAATGGACAAAGATATTTGGGGGGGTGGCAGCACTGCCTAACTACTTAAAAAAAGGATCAGAGGGAGAGAGAAAGATTTAGAACACAATCCTTTTCTTTGTTCACTCAAAAGTTTCATTGATTTACAGCACAATCCTAGCCATGTCTACTCAAAAGTAAGTCCTACTGAATTCAATGGGTTTAAACCCCAGGTATATGGAATGAGCATTGCAGCTTTACTCCCAGAAAACCTTCATGTTGGGAAGGTTTTCAAAACAGGTTATGAATAAGACAAACTGCCCTTTTCAACAGTCCAGTAAAATTTAAACTTGTTTGACTCCTTAATTAGAAAAGTATAACACTGCAGCATGTACACTTTTTAAAACTTCTGTTCAAAAATTATTTGAAAGTTAAAATGTATAATATGCCATTTTTGCAAGTAATTAAAAAACCTTCATGCACACTTTTATTATAACTAAAATTGTTTGCTGTGTATGCCCACCAAGATCCTGCTGTGATCTTCTGTTGTAATGCAATCCTATGCATGTTTATTCAGGACAAGTCCCAATCCTGTACAGAGAAAGTACTTTTTATGCTATTGAAAGCTATATATATTTACTGAATTCCTGATGCAAGACAAGCAGGAAAAGAAAACTGTTCTCAGAACTTGAAATGGGGTTTAGGTATTGCCTGTGGAGTTAACAAATCTTGTCAGTCACAACCCTGGCTTCACTTACTGGCTAAAAACCTGAAAGGGCAGAGATTAGAGCAGCTGGTACAAACAGAAGTTGTTTGGGGGGGGGACTGACATTTTGGTTTATATCTTTTAAACCAGACCATCTAGAAACTTAATTTTTTAATGAAAGCTAAGAGCCCACATCTTCAGTTAAAAGAGTTCATAGCTGGCTGCTCTAATCCCACCTTTTCCAGTTTGTAGCCAATAAGTGAATATTGTGATTGACAAGGAAGTAGCTAGACTCCTTTGCAAGTCAGAAAGCTTGTTTTTTCCTGCTTATCTGAAAATGTCATAAGTTGAGTAAGTATATAGCTTTCAATATACTTGAGTTCAATAGGACTTACTTTTGGGTAGACATCGTTAGGATTTTGCTGTAAATTGATGTAACTTTTGAGTGAACATAGCAAAGAATTGTGTTTGTGCTGTAAATCTTTCTCTCTCCCTCCAATCCTTTTTTTTAAAAGCAATTAGGCAGGGCTTACTTAGTTATCACTCTTTTATTGTACTGGAAACTAATACTGATTTTATTTTATTTTTTAAAAAATGTTCTGCAATAACCAACTGGTTTTGACAATAAACTATTATATGGTGTGTATGCATTTTTTACATCTCCAGTGTGTGTGTGTATAGAGTCTTTCCAACAGCCCTGTGAGGTAGGGTTGCAGACTGGGAACCAAGGCAGCTCACTACAAGAAATAAAGCCATTTAAAATCCAAAAACATGTATGAACAATTGCAAAACAGCTTAAAGTGACATGATTCTGAATTTTGGGTTGGGTGAGTGATGTTTCTTATCACTTGAGTGCAGTTCTGTGCATGCTTCCCTGTTTGAGTAAGCCCCACTGAATACATTGGGAATTGCTTCTGAGTAAACAAACATAGGATTGCACTATAAATATCTTCACAGGTTGTATAAATAATGAACACACTAGTTTATTAAGTAGATCCACACAATACATTTAAAGCACATCCAACTTGCATTTAAAGCTCATGACTTCCCCTAAAGAATCCTGGGAAGCATGGTTTCCCTCTCACAGTTACAGTTCCCACCACCCTTAACAAACTACAGTTCCCATGATTCTGTGATGTGATTCATGTGCTTCAAAGATGTGTTGAATGTGATTTAAATGAATGGTATGGATCTGCACTAGGTATGATGTACATTCATTTAGTGATCTGAAATTTTAAAATATACTTTTTAAACAGGGGAAGGGCTGTAGCTCAGTGGTAGGGTATATGGTTTGTATGCAAAGGTCCAAAATTCAATTTCTGGAAAAGACCATTTGACTGAAATCCTGGAGAGCCAATACTAGTCCATGTAGTCAGTACTGAGCTAGATGGCACCAATTGGCCTGAGTCAGTATAAGGCAGATTCTTTGTTCCTAAAAATGGAAAGAGATCCAAGGGCCACAGTGACTCTAAAATTTATTTATGTATTTTATTTACATTTATATACCGCTTTATTGTAAAAAAAGTGTTTTACAGAAAGAATTAAAACAAAATTATTGGCAAAACAGTTAAAGACAGGTATTTAAAACATTCAGAATAATAAAACCAGTAATGAGTTAAAAACAGATAAAAAACACAACAGCTTCTACCCGTCTGGGTAGCCTTGCCTAAACAAAAATGTTTTTAGCAGGTACTGAAAAGAGTATGGGCGTCTGCCTAATGTCAATAGGCAGGGAGTTCCAAAGTGTAGCTGCTGCCACATGAAAGGACTGATTTCTTACAAGAGCAGAACAAGTACTATGTGGCACCCATAACATGGAAAGCACACCTTCAACATGGCCTGGTAGCAAATCAGCAACCAGTGCAGATTTCAGAGCAAAAGTATTATGTGCTGATAGGATCTCACTCATGTCAGCAATTGTGCCACAACATTCTGCACTAACTGCAGTGTTGTGTTGCATGGGGATTTTTGTGACGTTGGCTAACTGGCTGCAAGGATTTTTCTAGTTTGGGTTTTTGGTTAGGAACCCTGACTGGTTGCAGGATGTTGAGTTTTCTGTCTTATAGGAATTTTGTTGTGGTTGGTATGGTATTGCATTTAGGAAATCATCACTGCCTTTTTCTTTTTCTATTTGCATATCATTTACTTTTAACCTCATTTCCTTTCATCCATAGAAGCAACAACAGTGTTTCCATGCGCTCAGCTCAACCCCCTTAAACCCACTGATGATGTCCCTTGTTGGTTGCATGATGGCTTGTTTCTTGCCCAATAGTGGTAAAAGAGAATTCGCATACTTGAAAGTGTGGCTGCAGTTGTTGTTCCCAAGCTGTTGCCTGTGAAGGTAGACCAAACCATGTGTGTGTTTTCTTTTTCACTTATTACTCACTGGTATTGGGTTGACTACCAAAGTGAGTTTATAGCAGTCCACAGGATAGACAGAAAAGAAAGTAACTGTGGTTGATCCTTAATGTATCATGCTTAATAACATCACTGGGGCCTGCCCCGTGACACTACTCGGGCCCACCCCTGTGGTATCACTAGGGCCCACCTAGTTTGGGATGCTTTTGACCTGGCCACCCTATCTGAGAAGGAAGTGTAATTGTCCTTAATTTTGTGGATTTTGAGGAGGCATTTGGATTTAAGGAGAAACAAATCTGACAAATAATGCTTGCAGAGAAAAGTAAAAGGAAATATTCAAGTTCCCATAACCCTTCAAACTGTAATAGCTGCATAGGCCTACTACTGATGTCTATACATCTTCACATCTAAAAACTGTGTAGACATCATTCTCTACCTACATTAACTTTATGTTAATAAGTCAGTCTAGTTATAAAAACAACCCCTTGCATTGTAATAAACGTCAAAGCAAAGAGGAGATGTGAAAGATGTTCCTCCTTTTACTAGTAAATTTGGGTTTCTGGGTACACTAATATGATGATGATTATAATACTATAGGTTTTTTTTTTTTGTAAAACCAAATCGTGGCTGCTTTTGATCTTGAATTTTCAACCATGTTTTGTGCACATAATTCAGTAGAATTATACTTGCACTCACACCTGAAGAGATGACTAAGCATTTTCACTTCTTTGACACTTGAAGCAAGAATGCGAAGGCACCTTCATGCTGCTTGAGAATCTGAACATTCATGTGTGAAATAAACATCAGTATCGCGTAACCAAGATATGGGTTGAATTTTTTGGGATTCTATTATTAGAGAATTCACTTGAGAGCAGGAGAGATGCAAGGTCATGTTCTTCACATAAAGCATTTATTAATATTAATCCTGCAGTGGAAGACTCAAGTAGTCCCCCTGGGTAATTCCATACAAGGCTATCAGAGTACAAAGGCCTCCAAATATCTGTATCAAAATGTTAGCAAGCTACTGATAGAAAGACATGCTTTGGTTCTGTACAACTGACCCTGTGCAAAATGCTTGTGTAAGCAATCTTCTTTGTACTTTGTAGAACAGAGAGAATGTCATACAAGTGGTAGTCGTTCAGCTGGAGAGATGCCTTATTAAGCATAAAATCAGAACATTGTAGGAAAAACTTCCTAGAGTATAAGTTTCTGTACTTTGTACTAAAATGTATAGAAATTATGTTTTAACCAAACTAGTATGTTGTTTTCTGTTTTGATAGTTAGAGGGGATGTTTATATTCCAGCTTCTTGATTTGTCATTTTCAATAACAGAATGATGGCATAATCCAGCTAAGGTTAAGTGTTTTTAGGGCTCATGGATAACAATGGGAGAATTAAATTTGCTCAGCAATCTTCCCCTGAAAACACTTAATTTTGTGCCATGCCCCTAGTGATAAAAAGCGAAGCAAATATAGTTTGTCTTGCAACTAGGCAGTTATCATCAAGATTGTGTCACACACAGCTTAATGTGGTATAACTGGAAAACTATTACTGCAGTAGTGCTTAAAATTATTTGTTCTTTTATTTATTTATTATTTATTTATTACATTTATATCCCATCTTTCCCCCACGGTGATCCTCCAAGGAGCTCACGGTGGCGTACATGTTTCACCTTCCTCTCTATTTTATTCTCACAACAACTCTGTGAGGAAGATTAGGCTGAGAGATAGTGGAAAGCAAAACTTGCTGAACAGTATCATATTATTCCAAAATAAGTACAGTATTTTTCCAAAATAACTGGTAATATCAGAGTTCTTTGTTCTTAAAAACAGAAATTAGAATTGATATCAGTTTTTAATGCTGGGTTGAGAATTCTCTTGAGAACTTTCAGCACAAAATGTTGGAGTGTAGGGTGAAAGGAGGGGCCAACCATCTGGCAAATTTGTGGTGGGGTAAAATTTGGCATCGCAAACCTCATTGTCTACATCTGGGTGGGTGGCTACCAGAAGGAGCTTGGGAGGCAGGTGGACTGAAATTCCACTCCACCACATTTTATTGCCTCTGAATGGGGAAACAAAATGAATTATTTCAGTGTGGCCCTAGATATGATTGTGAATTATTCAAATAAAAACTTTTTACTGCTTGCATTCTATAAAGAGGTGTGATATATAGCTCTCTCTGATATTCTTAAACTAAAGAATAAATATGAAAACATGTCTCTGGGAAAGTTTATTTACATTGTGAGATGTGAAGGCCCGGAAAAAAACCCAGAAAAATTTGGGGGAAAACTGTTTTTTTAAGCCTTTTTGGGGTTTTTTTCCAAAAAATTGAAAAAAATGAAGAAAAATGGATTATAGAAAGTTTTATTTTAGCATGATGAATAAATGTTTCATTGAATCTTGGTCCTCCCCCTTTTTCTCAGTTCTTTTTATGGGAATGGATTCTTTATGTCTGCTTGATACTGTGGAGGACTAGCGGAGACATAAAGAATTTTCTTTGTTATCAATGTTGATGGTTTCTTATGTTTTTTTAATTGTTTTTTGCCTGCTCCTCATAAACTGACGCTCCTGTCGAAACCCTGGTTGAACTGTGGAATACAGAAATGATCCGGGTGGTGACACGATTGCTCCTGAGCGCCCTCTCCTGTGTAGAGCTCATACTGCTCCATGGTATACCCCAGAGCTGAGAGCGATGAAACAATATAGGAGACAGCTTGAGTGCAGATGGAGACGAACTCCTGGTGGATGCAATCACACACTGGTAAATGCCTATGGTAAAGCTGTATTTAGGGGCAGTGAGGGCAGCAAAAAAACAATATTTTACTGCCACTATCAAATCATTAATCTGCCGCCCAGCAGAGCTCTTCAGAATTGTCCAGAGACTATTACACGCTGGCCCCAAGGACATGGTATATCCATCTGAGGCCCGCTGTAATGAATTTGCTAGGCACTTCCTAATCTTCAGCATCCATCAGGACTTAGACTCCAGTGTTATAGCAGGTGAATCAAGCGAAGTATCCAGAGCACAGCCTTGTCCCAATTTCTTGGATGAGTTTCAATTGGTACAGCTTGAGGACTTTGACAAGATGCTTGGACAGGTTCGTGCAACCACTTCTGTGCTGGATCCTTGCCCTTTTTGGCTAATAAAAGCTAGCAGGAATGGAACAGCCGGCTGGGCCAGGGAAGTGATTAATGCCTCTCTGCGAGAGGAGATGGTCCCTGGCTGCCTGAAAGAGGCGGTAGTGAGACCACTCCTGAAGAGACCCTCCCTGGACCCAGAAAATCTTAATAATTATAGGCTGGTGGCAAATGTTCCATTCCTGGGCAAGGTCCTTGAACGAATGGTGGCAGGCCAGCTCCAGACACTCTTGGATGAGACCGATTATCTGGATCCATTTCAGTTGGGTTTCAGGCCTGGTTTTGGCACGGAAACAGCCTTGGTTGCCCTGTATGATGACCTCTGTCGGGAGAGAGACAGGGGGAGTGTGACTCTCTTGATTCTCCTTGATCTTTCAGCGGCTTTCGATACCATTGACCATGGTATCCTTCTGGGACCACTGACTGAGTTGGGAGCGGGAGGTACTGCATGGCAGTGGTTCTGCTCCTACTTGGCGGGTTGGCTCCAGAAGGTGGTGCTTGGGGAGCATTGCTCGGCACCCTGGACTCTCCAGTATGGGGTTCCGCAGAGGTCAGTTCTGCCCCCCCATGCTGTTCAACATCTACATGAAACTGTTGGGTGTGGTCATCCAGAGCTTTGGAGTGTGTTGCCATCAGTATGCTGATGACACACAGCTCTATTTCTCCTTTTCATCTTCATCAGGTGAGGCTGTCAATGTGCTGAACTGGTGCCTGGATGCAACAATGTACTGGATGAGGGCTAATAAACTGAGGCTCAATCCAGACAAGACTGAGATGCTGCTAGTGGGTGGTTCTTCTGACCGGATGGTGGATGTTCAACCTGTCCTGGATGGGGTTGTACTCCCCCTAAAGGAGCAGGTTCATAGCTTGGGGGTTCTCCTAGAACCATCTCTGTCACTTGAGGCTCAGGTAGCCTCCGTGGCACGGAGTGCCTTTTACCACCTTCGGTTGGTGGCCCAGCTACGCCCCTATCTGGACAGGGATAACCTGGCTTCAGTTGTCCATGCTCTGGTAACCTCCAAGTTAGATTACTGCAGTGCGCTCTACGTGGGGCTGCCTTTGAAGATGGTTCAGAAACTGCAGGTTGTGCAAAATGCAGCGGCCAGATTGGTAACAGGGACCAGACGGTTTGAACATATAAAACTGATTCTGGCCCACTTGCATTGGCTGCCTGTATGTTTCTGAGCTTGATTCAAGGTGCTGGTTTTAACCTATAAAGCCTTTCATGGCTTAGGACCACAATACCTGATGGACCGCCTCTCCCAACACGAACCCACCCGAACACTACGCTCAACATCAAAGGCCCTCTTCCGGGTGCCTACTCCAAGGGAAGCTCGGAGGCTGGCAACAAGGGAGAGGGCTTTCTCAGTGGTGGCCCCAAATTATGGAATCATCTGTGTGACAAGGTGCGCCTGGCGCCAACACTGTTATCTTTTTGGCACCAGGTCAAGACTTTCCTCTTCTCCCAGGCATTTTAGCATGTGTTTTTAAATTTGTATATTTGTTTTGAATGTTTTTAATTGTTGTAAACCACCCAGAGAGCTTTGGCTATGGGGCGGTATAAAAATGTAATTAATAATAATAATAACGATCACTATTTAAATCCATTAACCTCTCTCCTATTTTAGACAATTATCTGCATAACTCATATGTAAATGGAAAAAAAGGTGGAACAGCATAAGTATTTTCATAACCATTTTTGTTAAAAATTATGATTTTCACTTAAAATATCAGCGGATCGACAATTAGGAAAACAAGCGGGGACATAAAAGGGCAGATCGGCAACAAAAGCCAGACTCTCAGGATTCAAGCGGATCGGAACTAGGCAGAAAACCCCATCCCTACACCAGGCAACAACATATATTTTGGAGCTTAACATTTATGAACTTAATTGCTACCTCTAGAAACATGTGAATAATAATAATTTGTCATTTTTATTTCAGACAATATATTTATTGGATTATTAGATTGTTTGATTAATCACAGGCTTGATTTTCTCAGGCGTGATGGACTATCCATAAAGTAATATAATTGGAAGTCTTTCTCCACTTTCTGTAGGAGAAAGTTATCTCCAACACAAGTCAGAAATTTCTTGGAGGGGCCATGTTTAGCAGAGTTTGTCTCCCAACAGATATCAGGATAATTGAAGTCCCTCATTACTACTACATCATGCCTCCTTGAAACATTGGCAATTTGCTTTTCAAGAGTTACATTCTCATCTTCTCCTTGATTGGGTGGTCGGTAGTAGACTCCAAGCACCACATTCCTTTTATTACTTGCCCCATTAATTTTAGTCCAGATACTCTCAGTGGAGCTACCAAGCCCATCTTCCTGTATTTCTGTGCAAGGATATATATTTTTAACATATAGTGTGACTCCGCCTCCCTTTTTATTCCTTCTGTTCTTTTTTGAACAAGTTGTATCCTTCAATTGCTGTATTCCAGTCATGGGAGTCATCCCACCAAGTTTCAGTTATACCTATCAAGTTGTAATTCCCTCTTGTATTAAGAGTTCAAGTTCGTCCTGCTTGTTTCCCATGCTCTGCGCATTAGTATATAGACATTGAAGACCATGTGATTTGTGGCTTGGCTTCCTTGCTAGTTTTTTCTGAGGACTGTTTCTGGTCCCTATGACAGCCGATCTCTCTGTTCCCATTACTGTGCACAAGCCTTCACCAGTCATTACCACCAAGTTTACATCTCCCTCCCCCTTAGGATTCAGTTTAAAGCCCTCCTGATGAACTTCTCGATGCTGTGGCCAAACACATTCTTCCCAGTCCTTGTGAAATGCAACCCTTCACTTGCCAGCAGTCCATCTTCCAGGAAGCATAGCCCGTGGTCCCAAAATCCAAATCTCTCACATCAGCGCCACCTTCGTAGCCATTCATTCACACGGAGTATTTTTCTTTCCCTTTCTACTCCTCTTCTAAGTACTGGAAGGATGGATGGAAAAACTATCTGGGCCCCAAAGTCCTTGAGTTTCCTTTCCAGAGCTTCAAAGTCTGATGTGATTTCTTCATAGCTCCATTTGGCAGTATCATTTGTTCCCACATGGATGAGAAGAGAGGGATACCTGTTGGTGGGCTTAATGAGTGATGGCAACCCTTCCATCACATCTCTAATCTGTCCTCCTGGTAGACAGCATACTTGGTGAGTCCACAAATCTTCTCGGCATACTTGGGTTTTGCTCCTACGCAGTAGGGAGTCTCCCACTACTAGTACTCTTCTCTTCTTATTGTGGAGCATGGTTTCGTTGCCCCTGTTTGATTGAGCTTCAGCCTCTTGCTCGTTGTTGCACGGGGTCTCCTGTAATTCTTCCACCACAGGCTGTCCTCCAGTCTCATCCTCAAGTGGCTGAAAGCGGTTCCATAGCTCCACTGGTGAAGGGTGTCTTCTAGCTCTTCTGCTCCTAACTGTCACCCTTTCCCACGGAGTTTCCTCCACTTCGTTGTTCCTCTCCAAAGCGGTCTCCTCTTCTGCTACCACATGCTGTTGCTCTTCCACCTCCACTTCTCTTTGCTGCTGTTGTTCCAGCATTCTGTCTAAGAACTCTTCATCTTCTCTTATAGTCCTCAGTGTGTCCACCCACCGTTCCAGGCCTCTCACTTTTTCTTCCAACAGTGCCACAAGCTTGCACTTGTTGCACGTGTACGCCGTGTTGTTCTCAGGCAACAAACATGGCACACACCTTGCAGGTCACAACCACTGGAGTATCCTTCCCGTTCATACTGTCTTCTACCTTTTGTTTCTTTCTAACTACTTGTTTTGGAGTGGCCTGTGCTTTGTCCTGTCCTACTTCAGGGTAAATGTGAGAGTCCCACTGGTATGCGGTGCATTGTGGACCAACTGAGACAGCTCCCTCTGCTCTGCTCAGTTAGGAGTCAGGAAACAGAATGTTTATTTAATAAGAATATTTATATCTTGCCTTTCCACTACCTTAGCAGTGCTCACAGCAGCTAACAACTTTAATTTTTGTTGGATTTCCTTTTTTGTAATGAAACAATCAATGTCTGCAAAAATAAGCAGAAGTTGAAAACAAAAACAGGTGCAGCAGGTTAAACCAATCTAAAAACCAACAAACGGGATCAGACAATAAATGTTCAATCCATCGAGTAAAACACATAAGATGTGTTAAACTAGGGAGTGAAAAGTGAGTGGAGCATGATCAAAAGTAGTAACTTTGTCTCTCATATAGCCCAGAGAGAGAAACTGCACACAGCAGTTTTATTCTGGTTCTATAATTCTGTAATTGCAGAATAGACAGTGTATCCTGGGGGAATGGCTGTGAGTGGGTGTAGTGTGATTATCATGGAGGAACCCTGCACTTCTGAATTTGCCACTACACTACTGCCCATGGCACAGTAGTAGAACAGATGTTTTGCATGGAAAAGGTGATAGCTTCTTTCTTTGTCATTTCTAGCTAAACTGAACTGAGATAGTCGGGCTGCCCAACCTTACAGAACTGTTGCTAACCTGTGTGTCTTATTATTTTATATTACATTTGTATTCTACCTTTCTTCCATGATGTAACTCAAGACATCTATTCACAGGGTAGCCAGAGGGTTTCCCACCCAGACAACTAACCACATTTAGACCTGATTAGCTTCAATGAAATTCCTTTTCAAACTAGTGTCTACAGAGTAAACAGTACTGACCTAGATGGACCAATGGATTAACACAGTACAAGGCCGCTTCATTTGTCCATATGTCCCCTATTCTAGGAATGGAATCCTCTCCTTTTTTACATTCCGTTTTCCTTTTTCCTCCGATATCTTTTCATTTTTCCGATCTTCTCTGGTATTTTTTTGCTTCGCAGAGAATTATCAATATTATAATTGCTGTTTATTCATGAGTCTCCACTGCTTTATTCTGAACTCTGTAGTTATTGCCTGTTTACATTTCTTTTCAAGTGCACTTGAAAAGAATAAATATATTGTCTGAAATATATTTATCTGCCTTAATCTGCAGAGCAAATATATTATAAGTCAATGTCTTCCCCCCATTCTTGCTTACAATCAGCACCTCATTCCCCCGTTACTTTCTGTCTGTCAGTTACAATCAACACTTCATTGACATCAGTGACAGAGAATACACATTTGAAGAACTCACATAAAAAGGAGATCAATAAAAGCATCACTCACACTATCAATGATTTCAAAGCAATTTTGTAAAACAATGAATCAGGTAAAGAAGAATGAATCAGAAACCAGCCATGGAGAGTTGCTACTTCAAAATTCTGTGTGCAAAGATACAGACTATCAGAAATAATAATTACTCTGATAGCAAATCTGATTATTGCAGAAACGGAGCCCATTGCTGCCCTATCCCCAGTCCATATTATGGTTTGCAGCTGGGAGGAGGCACTGGAATGTGCCACATGTTGCAGCATTTCTCTAAAGAGAATAAAGCAAGAGGAGGGGGATCTAGACATGGAGCTGCCATTTTGGGTGTCGGATGAGCATTTAAGTAGCAGAATGTCATTTGTAACATAAGCTGTGTGTTGGGGCTAATGCTGGTATTAGGGTGTTATCAGCTGCTGTTTCCAATGTAGGGAGTTGTTGGAACAAGACAAAGAGACATGAATTTATTAGCATTAGCCTGAGACAGGAAGTCTAAGATGCCAAACCTCATCCAGAGGACTGGATGATGAAACAACCTTCAAATATCTCTGCTCCTTTTTCTTAAAGCTAAACTTTCTCCTGATATCACAAAAATGTGCACAATTTTACATTTATAGTTTATAGCAGAACACTTCAATATGTAGGAAAACCAGTGGCTTTTGACAAACATAATCTTGGTTAAAAGTCCAAGCTCTAATCTTCAGAGATGACAGAATGTGTGAAAGTATGCAATAAAACTTTGCCATGTTGTGAAACCAACAAAATCAAGATTGTATTAATAGCCAAACAAGCAATAAATAGTAGGCATTGCTTCATATATAAACCATCCAATGAAACTGAATTCAAGACAGATGAAAGTATTTCTTCATACAATGCAGACTTAAACTATGGAGTTCACTCCTACAAGATGTAGTGATGGCCACCAACTTGGATAGCTTTAACAGAGGATTAGTTATATTCATGGAGGATAAAGCTATCAATGGCTAATAGTTGTGATAGCTATGTTCTATCTCCACAGTCAGAGGCAGTGTGATTCTAAATATCAGTTGTTGGAAATCACATGGGGAGAGAGTAGTGTTGCCCAGTAGTCCTCCTTGTAGGGTTCCCAGAGGCATCTGGTTGGCCACTGTGAGAACAGGATGCTTGTCTTTGACCTGATCCAGCAAGGCTCTTCTTATGTTCTTAAATGCACATGAAATCTCACTTTTGCCCCCACACCCGCAAAGACTTGTGAGACGTAGCATTGGTTTAAGTGTTGCATTTATGAAATATAATATTTCAAATAAGAATTCAAGCATATCAAATCATATCCAATCAACATATAACACATGGGCAGGTGAGGAATTGAACTATTCTGGTGGGGATGGAATCCCCCCAAACTCCTGGGGATGTATCACAGCTGATAGCTGTGGGTTCTCAAGCAAGGATATGGGCTACCAACTTGCTAATGAGCCTTGGGTGTGGATTCTCATGCGCATCCTGGCCCCGCTGTACACACATTCACCCCAGTGCTCATGACAATCCCCATGGACACCCACCAGTTACCCACAGTCCAGAGGCCTGCAAAAGTCCTGAGGGGCATCCTACCCAATAATGCCCCAATATACCTACATCTCTCTCCCCCAAATTCCTCACCTGCCCGAACTCAATGCCAAAACAGGCTGCAACCACACCACTCCCTAAAAGCCAAACAATTAACCCAGCAGTATAAAGTAGGCAAAACGAGAAGGGCTCCAAAAAGAGAGACGCAACCAAAAAATTCCTACTTGGCCCCATTGGCGACCGGCAATGCCCATACTGCAAAAGGGGAGGGAGGGAGGGAGGGCACGATAAAACATGAGCACAAGAATTAGGGGGGTGGAGCAGTCTTAAATACAACCACCCCACACCCTCCCCCTGAAGCACGACATCGCCTCACACCATCCCCACACCCAATCAGGTGTGGCCAACACGAGTCCTCTTGCTAATTTTTTGGGTGTCGGCAAACCTGCCCCCACTTGAAAGTGGGAACGCCATTGGTGGAAATTATTTTGTTTCTTGTTTTTTATTAATAACTTGATTGAATATTTCTAAAACACACAAATAAGTTGTGAAATACAGGCAAGCAGTGTGTGTGTGTGGGGGGGAATGGGGCAGTACAGTACATCAGTATAGTATTCCCTCCCAAAAATTTGTATTCTCTCTTATAGAAAACTGAGATTTCAGCATATGGAAACTGAGAAAGGGTGAAGGAACGAGTTATGCTCAAAAGTATATTATCTCTCCCCAAATGTATTCAGAAAAGTATAGACATTAGAAAGGACAGCTGCACACACACCCAAACACACACTTGCAGGGGTACTGAGAACCACACATGAATGTTCTCATGCTGCCAAAGGTGCACCTTGCACTGGCTTCTATCTGAGACTATCCTTCAGTAACAGCATGGGGGGCTCCTCTCCCTTGGTTGCTGCCTAGGGGCAGCTGATCTTTGCCCGTTCCACACATCACTAATTGCATTTGTTTTAAAGGCAAAGTAGTATCTTGATTGTTGATATGGAAACCCTGTAGTGACATTTGTGGAGATGGGGAAATGAGTCTCTGAGAGGTGAAAGAAGGGAAATGTCTGTCACTAGTGTGATCAAAAAGTATACAGCAATCTTTTTAATCTATTATAATAAATTATAATAAATGTATACATGAAGGAAAAGGTGTCCAATATAGGGAATGCAATATAGGGTATATTCTCTATTGCACATGTTAAAATATATGCTTTCCACATGGAGGGATAATTTTGATGTAGGAATGCTAACAAGCAAGGAACAAGTCAAAGTTTCTCTGTGGTGTCAACAAAGATGTTCTTCAAAGCCTTGCAGTAGCATTTTTTCCATTTGTAAACACTGCAGTGTGGCTCACTGGTTATATGGCAAGACTGTAACTTGAGACCAAAGGAAGTGCTACCAAAGCAAATCCTTCTGAATGATGACTATTGATCTACTGCTCAGGAACAGAAAACTGCTTCAATAATCTCTGTAGAGTCTTCTGTCTTTGTACAGTGGGGTGCATTGCTAAGAATGGCTTTTTCATTCTGTGCAATAAGATCTGGGAACAAAGTGCTAATTACAGCTGTTGAGAATCTGATATAAGGACTGCACCAGCTGTGCTATCCCCAGCTGGTTGGCATTTAATAGGTTTACTGAAGTTCAAATCTGAGTGTTCAGTGGGACAGTATTTTCCCACTATTTATTAAGTTGAGAAAAATGTGTAATGCTGGTTAATATATACATAAATGTTCTACAACCATATAATTTCCATAAAGAATAATAAAAAACCTCCTTTAATAATTCTTTGCTTCTTTATGCAGTTTGACCCAAGGTAACATTCATGTGCAGTTCAGATGTTTAGCTAGTTTGGATACAGTTTTGTTTCTTTCCTTTAGTCTCACATGCATGCACGTGTACTCGGCAAGAAACAGTACCATATTATTACAGGAGACTTGTACTTCTTTTAGGAAAAAAACAATTGCGTAATATGTTTTTGCTATTGTATATTAGCATAGAAGTTGTTTTCTCTTCAAATAAAATACATATTGTGTAATTCCGTATGAGAAACTGTAGATTCTCCAGCACTGGAGTAAATGGGAAACTTTCTTTATGAGCCAGACACCATTGTCAGACTTTCATTTATTAGATTTTTTTTAAAAAAAATCTGTTAAATCTTGGCTTCTATGTCAATTGATTCTACTATATATGTGTTGAAAAAAGTCACTGGAAAAAAACGAACTAAGAATTGTATCCAACCAAGTCATCCCATTAACACAATAACCTTTGCCTGTGCAATGGGACTCCCTCTCCCCATCTGTCCCCTTCTCCAAATCTGTTCTGGAGCAGATTTGGGGAAAGCTGCAAAGAGGTTCAAGAATACCAATAAGGTTTCACTCCCTTACTTCTATTCCCCCAGCACATCATCCTGCAAGGCAGTTTCTGTCCTCAACCTGGGCTTATAACCCATTCTCATCAGCCTCACAAACATTACATTTAAACCAAATTTCTACTTTAAAGTGAGCATTTTTCCACCTTTAATAGCTCAGCAAGCACACTGTTAGGTAATGCAAGGCAATATGTATTTATTCCATTTTTTTTACTTTTTCTTTCTCCAAAAAGCTTAGAGAAGGTGTACATGTCCCCCCCTTCCTGGTCAGGTTTCAGTGTGTTATGGTGACTGGCCAAGAGGGGATTGAACCCAGGTCTTCCTGTTCTAAGTCAAATGTACTGGGTTATATCTCATTGTGTCCACTCTGCTGATGGAATGTTTTTTGATCTACCAGAAGCTTCCATGTGCAGCAGAAAAGGAGATGACTTTTGTTAAGTTCTCCTGTTTCCTTTTAACCAGAAAGACACAGAAGTCGGGATTGGAGCTTTCTTCTACTTGCTTTTTATTGAACATTCTAGAAAGAAAAAGAGAAGATCCAACCTTGAACATAAGGTATGACCCAAGAACAAAACTGCAGGTGCTTGGTTGGTTGTTGCATGTACAGCTTTGTGGTATGCAAATAGAAAATTTGCAAGCTTTTGGTTCAGTGTGATGTTTTCCCCTGACACTACTTGCAAAGCATTTTTTAAGCTTTGAACAGACCTTTCAGCCAATCTGTTTGTAGCTGGATGACACAGTGCTGATGTTATCTGTCTAATTCCATTCTTTTTCAGGAATGCCTGAAACTGTTCAGTAGGAACACCTGTTCTTGCAAAGAGTTCTTGCAATACCTCTATGGTGTGCATGGCTGTTGTTGAAGTAATTGCAAGCACTTCTGGTCACTTGGAACATGCATCCACCACAACTAAAAAGGTTGTGCCCAGAAATGGTCCTGCAAAGTCTTTGTGAATTCTTTGCCAGGGGAAGGCAGGCCATTCCCACTGGTGAAGTGGGGCTGTTTTTGGCATCCTTTGGACATGCTGACAACCTGAACAACACAGTGCAAGCTGTTTGATTTGTTGGTCTATTCCTGGCTACCAAACAAAACTACGGGCTAATACCTTCATCTTTACTACTCCTATATGTTCAACATGTAGTTCCTCCAACACTCGAGCTCTTCGCTCGGATGGAATAATGACTCTTAGTCCCCACATAATACAACCACTGTCACGTGTAAGTTCCTTACAGCAGTGATAGAACTACATGTACAGAGATTTCTGCTACTCATTCGAGCCATTTTGGGTGGCTGTGTAGAATTATGACAGTGTTAGGTCTCTCCTAGTTTCTCTTTGTATCATCTCCACTGTGACGGGAAGACTGTCAATCTCCATGAGAGAAAACATGTCAAAAGAATCTCCATCTGATGCATGTTCCTCAGATTTTTCACCCTCTAGAGGTAAACAAGACAATCCATCTGCATTTGCATGACTATTCTGTATCAGTGCCTATATCAGGCAGTTGCTGTCAATGGAATTCCTTTTTGTGGATTGAAGGTAAACTCTCTCCCATACAGGTATTGATTGAAACGTTTCAACCCCCCCCCCCCAAACCAGACTCAGTGCTTCCCTGTCTATCTGTGCATAATTTTTCTCCACAGCTGTGAGTGAATGTGATGCAAAAGCTACTGGACATTCACTGCCATCTTCCATGAGATGTGATATAACTGCACCAATGCCATATGGCAAGGCATCACGAGCTAGTGTCATTGGTAGGTGTGGGTTATAATGTGTGAGCATAGTACCTGATGTCATAATTTTCTTCGCTTCTTTGAAAGCTTGTTCACATTGTTTTGTCCACTGCCATGTTCTCCCCACTTGTAACAAGGTATTCAAGGGCTGTAGCATAAAAGCTAAGTTTGGCAGGAATCTGTTGTAATTATTAATGAATCCTAGGAAGGATTGTAGCTGGGACACATCTTTTGGCCTTGGAGCATTTACGACTGCTTGGATTTAGTCTGCACACTTGTGTAGGCCTTGCATATCAATAGTGTGACCGCAGTATGTAATGCTAGGTTTAAAAAACTCACAGGTGTCATGTCGTGCCCTGAGACCATTTTCTGCCAGTCTCTGCAGAGCTGCCTTGAGGTTTTGTAGATGCATCTCATCATTTTCTCCGGTGACAATGATGTCATCTAAATAGCACAGGGTGCCTGGACAGCCTTGTAGCACCTGATTCATTAGCTCTCTGCCAAAGTGCTGGTGCTGATGCTATTCCAATAACAAGTCTGTTATAACAACATAGCTCTTTGTGTGTATTTATGGTGAGAAACGTCTTACAATCATCTTCCATTTCCATTTGTAAATAAGCCTCTGCTAGGTCTATGTCCCCCAGCTAGGTTAGCAAAAATGTCCTCAATTCTGGGCAATGGATACTGCTGTGCCTGTTATACTGGATTAATGGTAACTTTAAAATCACCACAAATTCTGACAGCTCCAGTCTTCTTAGCTACGGGAACCACAGGTGTAGCCCAAGGGCTCCAATCAACTTTTGCAAGAATTCCCTCGGCTTCCATGCGAACTAGCTCAGTTTCTACCTTTTGGTGTATGGCATATGGAACTTGGCGAGCCTTGTAAAACTTGGGTGTGGCATCCTCCTGTAATACTATTTTACTTTTGATGCGCCTTTAATGGGGAAATCTTATCCGGTTTTAGGCCTGGTTTTGGCACTGAAACAGCCTTGGTCGCCCTGTACGATGACCTCTGTCGGGAGAGGGACAGAGGGAGTGTGACTCTCTTGATTCTCCTTGATCTTTCAGCGGCTTTCGATACCATTGACCATGGTATCCTTCTGGGACCACTGACTGAGTTGGGAGCGGGAGGTACTGCATGGCAGTGGTTCTGCTCCTACTTGGCGGGTTGGCTCCAGAAGGTGGTGCTTGGGGAGCATTGCTTGGCACCCTGGACTCTCCAGTATGGGGTTCCGCAGAGGTCAGTTCTGCCCCCCCATGCTGTTCAACATCTACATGAAACTGTTGGGTGTGGTCATCCAGAGCTTTGGAGTGCATTGCCACCAGTACGCTGATGACACGCAGCTCTATTTCTCCTTTTCATCTTCTACAGGTGAGTCTGTGGATGTGCTGAATCATTGCCTGACCGCGATAATGGACTGGATGAGAGCTAATAAACTGAGACTCAATCCAGACAAGACTGAGACACTGTTGGTGAGTGCCTCCCCTGCCCAGATGGTGGATGTTCACCCTGTTCTAGATGGGGTCACACTCCCCTTGAAGGAACAGGTTCGTAGTCTGGGAGTTCTTTTCGATCCTTCCTTGTCTCTTGAGGCGCAAGTGGCCTCGGTGGCAAGGAATGCGTTCCGCCACCTTCGGTTGGTAGCCCAGCTACGCCCCTATCTGGACAGGGATGACCTCGCCTCAGTTGTTCATGCTCTGGTAACTTCTAGGCTGGATTACTGTAATGCACTCTACGTAGGGCTGCCCTTGAAGACAGTTCGGAAGCTTCAGCTAGTGCAAAACGCAGCAGCCAGACTGCTGACGAGGACCTCCCGGTCAGCACATATAACACCTGTTCTGGCCCGTTTGCACTGGCTACCTATTTGTTTCCGAGCCAGATTCAAGGTGCTGGTTTTGATCTATAAAGCCTTACACGGCGTGGGACCGCAATATCTTGTGGAACGCCTCTCCCGCTATGAACATACCCGGTCACTTCGCTCAGCATCTAAGGCCCTCCTCCGGGTACCAACCCATCGAGAAGCCCGGAGGACAGTTACTCAATCTAGGGCCTTTTCTGTAGTGGCCCCCGAACTGTGGAACAGCCTTCCTGAAGAAGTACGCCTGGTGCCTACACTTCTATCTTTTTGGCACCAGGTTAAGACCTGGCTATGCTCCCAGGCATTTTAAGCGTTTATGTTATAATTTAAATTTTTTATTTTTTATTTTTTATTTTTTTCTTTAGTTGCTGCTTGTGTTTATTGTTTGTTGTCTGATTTTATTGTTGATATTTTGTATTTTAACCTTTTTGTACACCGCCCAGAGAGCCACTCGCTATGGGCGGTCTATAAATGAAACAAATAAATAAATAAATAAATAAATTATATTCAAACAATAAACAAATATATATTCTTTGGGAATTATAAGGTTATAATATTTTTAACAGTGTAGTAAGGCCAGCTAAAAATCCTTTCCTTGGTCTGCTATCTTCCCTCTGCCTGTTACGCACATGTAGCCATGGTAACTTGGCATGTATGGTACAGCTTGGCCCCTTATGATAAAATAAGGGGGAGCAGAACTGGTACTGAAGTCTCTGTACTCCCCAAGGCCTGAGAAGGATTAATTTTGAAATGCAATTAGCTCATAGTAGAAATGTGTTAGAATTAGATATTGTTTTAACCTGATTTGCTAGAAAATAATGTAGACAGCATAACCCCTATGTAACAGCTATGTAATGCTTACATGTAGGTCCATGCTTGAGAAATGCTAATGTGCTTTGTCCTGAAATGTATAAAAATCCTAGGCAAACAGTGCCATGTGCAGAACTCCACCAACATCATTGGAGACTGACTGTGCGCACATAAACAATAAAGACCTAACTTTGCTGCAAGCCTGTGTCTTCAGTTTCCTTAAGGACCCCTGGTCCAACAAATCCCAAAATTCACCTTCATTTCTGGTGTGAGAATGGGATGGAGTGGGACACCAGGTGAATGCAGAGACTGGATTGGAGCAAGAGAGACAGACCAGCCAAGGCCTCAACTATTCGGTAGGAGATCCGCTTGAAAATCTCATTCCCAGCTGTTCGTTTTCTCCTTGGTCCTCTGGGCTCCTGCTTCACTGGTGATAAGAGTCCATCCCTATGTTTTATTAACACAGGCTTATAGCAAACTATTTTTGGGGAAAGGGGTGCATTGTTGGGTTTTTATCTGTTGCTATTTCATTGCTGTGGTTTTGCTGTAGTTCTGTTATTGCTGGTATTGCTTGAGCTCTGGAATAATGTGGACCTGAGTGTTGTGTGTGTGTTGCTGAATGCTTGAAAGGGGGAAGACAACCCGCCCCACCAGCTAGGGGAAACCTGTTGACCTGGTTACGGATATGGCATGCCCTCCTTGTAAGAGGCCAACCCGGGATGTAGTTCCCCACGCCCACATACACCCAAACAGGCGGAGGGATTGAATGTGAATGACGGTCCCGCCCTACGTCTTGGAAAGCCTAGGGAAAGGTATTGGTGGCTGCTAAAAGCCCCAGTTTCAGTCTTGGACAGGCTGAAATTACATTGGTATTGGTATTTGCGGCCCTAGTTCAGCCTTGGACAGGCTGAACAAGTAAATTTGTAGTGTGGCTGTTAGAAACCCAGTTCTGCCTTGGATAGACTGAATTTGAACAAATAAGGCAGAGAAACAGAAGGGGGGAAAGGAAAAATTGATAAAACAAAATCAGAATAAAAATAGAAAACAGAAAAACAGAAAAATGGGAAACAAGGGGTCGAAACATCAAGGCAAGTTAAGCAGCAGAGCGAGTTCGGCAGCAGGGCAAGGAGGCCAGGGCCCCCCACTCTGCCCATCTGTTACCTGACCTCAACTAAACCGCAGTCCCCAACCCATTGACGTAATAAACCTTAAAACTATGCAGGTAAGAAGCCAGCAGGGGTGTGGGGGCTTTCCAGTGTTTTGCACAGCCTGCAGCATGTACGACTATCTGCCTGTTGGACAGAAGTCGTGGGTGTGCTCTCGGTGCAATGAGCTCCTGGCTCTCCGGGACGACTTCATTTCCTTGAGGCCAGGGTGGCTGACCTGGAAAAGCTGAGAGAGGCAGAGAGGTGTGTGGAGGAGGCCTTCAGGGACGTTATAGCTATGTCCCACTCCAAGGATGATAGCTCTTCTGCTATCATGGAGAACAATGGTCTCGGGGAAGGAGAGCATCCAGCTGAGGAAGAGGGAAACGATCCCTTAGAAGGGACCCATTCCTTGGGGGATGAGCAGCTATCCTCTCGTGCCGAGGATATATCTCCAGGGGGTGGAAGGATCCTTGTAGTGGGTGATTCGATCATTAGGAACATAGACAGTGGGGTGTGTAATGGGCGTGCAGACCGCAAGGTGTTTTGCCTGCCTGGTGCGAAGGTTGTGGATATCGCCCGTTGTTTAGATTGTTTGGTAGACAGTGCTGGTGAAGAGTCAGTGGTCGTGGTGCACACTGGCACCAACGACATGGGGAAATGCAGCCGTGAGGTCCTAGAAGCAAAATTTAGGTTGCTAGGTAGGATGCTGAAAGCCAGGACCTCCAAGGTGGCTTTCTCTGAAATGCTACCAGTTCCACGCGCAGGACCAGCCAGACAGGCCCAGCTTTGCAGTCTCAATGCGTGGATGAGACGATGGAGTCAGGTGGAAGGGTTGGATTTGTTAGGCACTGGGGAACATTTTGGGACAAGCCGGGCCTGTACAAAAGGGACAGGCTCCACTTGAACCAGAATGGAACCAGACTGCTGGCACTTAAAATTAAAAAGGTGGCAGAGCAGCTTTTAAACTGACTGAGGGGAGAAACTCGACAGGAGCTGAGGAAGGTCCGGTTCGGAATAAACCTCCCCCTTGGGATAAAGACCAAAGAAATGATGAAATTTAAAAGGGGTAGGCCTAGAAGTAGGCATTGTGAGAGCAGGGGCACAGGACATAAATTCAGAAGGGCAAAATTACCACAGGCCAAACCACAAGTGCCAAAGACACTTGAAGAGAGACACTGCTTACAAGTGCCTGTACGCTAATGCTAGGAGTCTCCGAACCAAGATGGAAGAACTGGAGTGCTTCGTCTTAGAGAAGAGCATTGATATAGTGAGCATAACGGAGACCTGGTGGAATGGAGAAAACCAGTGGGATACGGTTATCCCTGGATATAAACTATATCGGAAGGACAGGGAAGGACGTATTGGTGGCGGAGTCGCTCTATACATGAAAGAAGGCATTGAATCCAGCAAGCTGGAAACCCCAAAAGAGGCGGACTCCTCCACAGAATCGTTGTGGGTGGTGATGCCGTGCCCCAGGAGGGATTTAATACTGGGAATGATCTATTGTCCCCCTGATCAAAATGCTCAGGGAGACCTTGAGATGAGATATGAAATTGAGGAAGCATCCAAACTAGGAAATGTGGTAGTAATGGGTGACTTCAACTACCCGGACATAGACTGGCTGCATATGTGTTCCAGTCATGACAAAGAAGCAGAATTTCTAGATATTCTAAATGACTATTCCCTAGACCAGTTGGTCATGGAACCGACCAGAGGGATGGCAACCCTGGACTTAATCCTCAGTGGGGACTGGAACCTGGTGCGAGATGTGTTGTTGAACCGATTGGGAGCAGTGACCAGAGTGCTATTAAATTAAACATACTTGTAAATGGCCAATTGCCAAGAAAATCCAACACGGTCACATTTGACTTCAAAAGAGGAAACTTCACAAAAATGAGGGGATTGGTAAAAAGAAAGCTGAAAAACAAAGTCCAGAGGGTCACATCACTCGAAAATGCTTGGAAGTTGTTTAAAAACACTATTAGAAGCTCAAGTGGAGTGCATACCACAGATCAGAAAAGGTACCACCAGGGCCAAGAAGATGCCAGCATGGTTAACGAGCAAAGTCAAGGAAGCTCTTAGAGGCAAAAAGTCTTCCTTCAGAAAATGGAAGTCTTGTCTGAATGAAGAAAATAAAAAAGAACACAAACTCTGGCAAAAGAAATGCAAGAAGACAATAAGGGATGCTAAAAAAGAATTTGAGGAGCACATTGCTAAGAACATAAAAACCAACAACAAAAAATTCTATAAATACATTCAAAGCAGGAGACCATCTACAGAGGCGACTGGACTCTTGGATGATAAGGGAGTCAAAGGTGTACTAAAGAACGATAAGGAGATTGCAGAGAAGCTAATTCTTTGCATCTGTCTTCACAGTGGAAGATATAGGACAGATCCCTGAACCTGAACTAACATTTGCAGGAAGGGATTCTGAGGAACTGAGACAAATAGTGGTAACGAGAGAGGAAGTTCTAGGCTTAATGGACAATATAAAAACTGACAAATCACCGGGCCCAGATGGCATCCGCCCAAGAGTTCTCAAAGAACTCAAAGGTGAAATTGCTGATCTGCTAACTAAAATATGTAACTTGTCCCTCGGGTCCTCCTCCGTGCCTGAGGACTGGAAAGTGGCAAATGTAACGCCAATATTCAAAAAGGGATCCAGAGGGGATCCTGGAAATTACAGGCCAGTTAGCTTAACTCTGTCCCTGGAAAACTGGTAGAAAGTATGATTAAAGCTAGATTAACTAAGCACATAGAAGAACAAGCCTTGCTGAAGCACAGCCAGCATGGCTTCTGCAAGGGAAAGTCCTGTCTCAGTAACCTATTAGAATTCTTTGAGAGTGTCAACAAGCATATAGATAGAGGTGATCCAGTGGACATAGTGTACTTAGACTTTCAAAAAGCGTTTGACAAGGTACCTCACCAAAGACTTCTGAGGAAGCTTAGCAGTCATGGAATAAGAGGAGAGGTCCTCTTGTGGATAAGGAATTGGTTAAGAAGCAGAAAGCAGAGAGTAGGAATAAACGGACAGTTGTCCCAATGGAGGGCTGTAGAAAGTGGAGTCCCTCAAGGATCAGTATTGGGACCTGTACTTTTCAACTTGTTCATTAATGACCTAGAATTAGGAGTGAGCAGTGAAGTGGCCAAGTTTGCTGACGACACTAAATTGTTCAGGGTTGTTAAAACAAAAAGGGATTGCGAAGAGCTCCAAAAAAACCTCTCCAAACTGAGTGAATGGGCGGAAAAATGGCAAATACAATTCAATATAAACAAGTGTAAAATTATGCATATTGGAGCAAAAAATCTTAATTTCACATATACGCTCATGGGGTCTGAACTGGCGGTGACCGACCAGGAGAGAGACCTCGGGGTTGTAGTGTACAGAATGATGAGAATGTTGACCCAGTGTGCGGCAGCTGTGAAAAATGCAAATTCCATGCTAGGGATAATTAGGAAAGGTATTGAAAATAAAACAGTCGATATCATAATGCCGTTGTATAAATCTATGGTGCGGACGCATTTGGAATACTGTGTACAGTTCTGGTCGCCTCATCTCAAAAAGGATATTCTAGAGTTGGAAAAGGTTCAGAAGAGGGCAACCAGAATGATCAAGGAGATGGAGCGACTCCCTTACGAGGAAAGGTTGCAGCATTTGGGGCTTTTTAGTTTAGAGAAAATGCGTATAAAATTATGCATGGCATTGAGAAAGTGGATAGACAAATGTTCTTCTCCCTCTCTCATAATACTAGAACTCGTGGACATTCAAAGAAGCTGAATGTTGGAAGATTCAGGACAGACAAAAGGAAGTACTTCTTTACTCAGCGCATAGTTAAACTATGGAATTTGCTCCCACAAGGTGCAGTAATGGCCACCAGCTTGGATGGCTTTAAAAGAAGATTAGACAAATTCATGGAGGACAGGGCTATCAATGGCTACTAGCCATGATGGCTGTGCTCTGCCACCCTAGTCAGAGGCAGCATGCTTCTGAAAACCAGTTGCCGGAAGCCTCAGGAGGGGAGAGTGTTCTTGCACTCGGGTCTTGTTTGCGGGCTTCCCCCAGGCACCTGGTTGGCCACTGTGAGAACAGGATGCTGGACTAGATGGGCCACTGGCCTGATCCAGCAGGATCTTCTTATGTTCTTATGTTCTTAATGGAACACCCTTGCAAAAAAATGATAAAAATTTATAGTCTACCTGAGAAATTGCCGGCCGGTTAGAGATTGGAAAGAATGATTGATTTGGTGCACGTGTGGAATGAAGTGCTGCAGAGTACATGTACAGAGTGTGTTACAGAATGTTCCGAGAAAATTGTTGGTGTTTGACCTTCTTGAAAACCACAAAGTAGATAGCATATGTGCATAGCTCAGGCATTTCTTTCACAAATAGTTGAAAGATATCAGTGTGATGATGGAAATCTGCTTCTGCAATTGTCCATGGGAGAGAGCTTTGGACTAGCACTTGTCTGAAGTTCTCTCCGAATGGCTGTTTGCTTTGCTTTGCTTTGCTTTGCTTTGCTTTGCTTTGCTTTGCTTTGCTTTGCTTTGCTTTGCTTTGCTTTGCTTTGCTTTGCTTTGCTTTGCTTTGTGTTGCTTGCCTTTAAATAAAAAGCGTCTCTGGGAGATCTTGATAATTCATACACAACGGGAAGCTTTGTTTTCTTCCACAATTCTTGATGCCATGACTCAGCCAAAAGCCACAAAATAGATAATGTAAGTAGGAAAGAAGAAAAGGAAAAAACATGTACACATGTTTGAAGTATGAAGTATTCTACCTGGGAAAAGGAATTGAAAGTGGTGTTAGCGAATGGACCCTTGTTGTGAATTGAGCGATTGAGCCCTGAAATCTTGCATACATTGAGTGTTCTAATAAAAGGAGGCTTGGCTGAATGAGTTTCACCCCCCTTTGCTTGGCCCCTTATGATAAGATAAGAGGGAACAGAACTGGTACTGAAAGTCTCTGTACTCCCCAAGGCCTGAGAAGGATTACATTTGGAATGCGGTTAGTTCATAGTAGAAATGTGCTGGAATTATATATTGTTTTAACCTGATTTGCTAGAAAATAATGTAGACAGTGTAACCCCTATATAACAGCTAAGTAATGGTTATGTGTGTACATCCCTCTGTGGCTCAGAATGGTAAGAGGCGGTACCGCCGCTTACCACTCTGCGCCACGGAGGATCCATGCTAGTTTAGTTTAGCATGTCTTTAAACCTTTTGCATGCTAAACCTTTAGTTTAGCATGTCTTTAAACCTTTAGTTTAGCATGTCTGAAATGCTGCTCAAATTCATACTGTGATATAATTGATGCAGCCAAATCAGTGTCCAATTGCATTGACATTGTTTTGCCATTCACTTCTGGCATAAGCCATATAGCTTGTGTTATTTCAGCCTTTATATTATAGATTTCCACGCTAGCTAGCCCTGTTTTACCTCCATTATCAGGTTCTTCCTCTACAGCATGCACTTCTGCACCTTTTTTTAAAGTGGTGGTTTGATCAATTATCTTTATCTCTCTCATTAGCAAATGGTTGGCTTTTCCCTGAATATGTCCCATTTTATTGCATTTTCTGCACATTTCACTTCTAAATCTGCATTGAGCTGGTGTGTGTGAACCCTTGCCACAACGATAGCACAGCTCATTTGAACCTGCTGTCCTCTGTTTACATGTTATTGCAAGCTTGTTTGCTTTCACGTTTCTCGTTTGCTTTCACATTTTATATTTGCTTTCACTCCTAACTGCACCTCTGCTGCATCTTTGGCAGCAGTTTCCATAGATACAGCAATTTCAATTGTTCTCTCAAATGTTAAATCTGTCTCTGTTAAGTCTTTTCTTTTCTGAATGCTTTCTTTCAGAATTCTAGAGACCAGCTGGTCTCTCAATGCATCATTCAGCCCTTCACTAAATTGGCAAAGCTCAGATAACCTTTTAAGTTCAGCTTTATATGTTGCAGTGGAGTCTCCCTCTTTCTGGTTTCATGTATGGAATCTGAAATGCTCTGCAGTCAGTAGTGGTTTTGGTGTCAAATGCTCCTGCTTTATTTCCATTAATTCTGCAAAGCTGAATAGTGAGGGTTTTTGTGGAGCAGTCAAACTTCTCAGTAAACTGAGGCTTAGTCCCAGGCTGTGGTCTGAAGGCACATAAGGCCAGCTCCCTGCTGCAGCTCAACAGGGTCAGGTCTGGTCAGTGCCTGGATGGGAGACTGCCTGGGAACCATATGTAAGCCGCCTTCGGTTTCATGAAAAGAAAAGCAGGGTATAAATGTAATAAATAAATAAAATAATAATAAACTGTATGCTTTGCCTCCCATAACACTCAGTAAAACTGACTTTTTTCAGCAGCAATCTCATTTGCTTCAAAGTACTGTGCAATCCTCTCTGTGTATAGTGTCCAATTATATGTTGCACAATCAAAGATTTCCAAAACAGTTGCAAGCCATCCTGTTGTACTGTTGTACTTTTCCCCCCTTTGTCTTTATTCACTGTGACTAAGTCTCTCTTTCTCCTTTTTTTTTTGAAGTCCTCTTTCTGCCCCAGAGATTAAGTTAGGCCTAGAACTTCATTGCTTTTATCCTGATTGCCAGATATACACAGAAGTCAGAAGTGGGAGCTTTCTGTTGCTTGCTTTTTACTGAACATTCTAGAAAAGAAAAGAACATGAAAAGAAACACCGACAGGAGGTGTGCCTGAATCTGTTTTTCAGACAGCCCTAAATAAGCAATGGAAGAACAATAGATTAAGGACATAATCAATCACAGTCATAATAACACTGACCCAATACACCAGAACTTTCACAAATTTCCCCTCTCTTCTGCAGCCCTGTGTCCCACCTCTCATATTGTTCCAAGCAGATCCATGGGGATTGCACAGGAAAGAAGGAATTGGTGAAAATAACTTCTTCCCCTCCTTTCATCTGGATAAAGTTTTTCATCGGGGGGGGCACAATTAAATTCAGCTTCCTCTTAGACTAGGAGCTCATCCATTCTTCCGTTAAATCTGTAATGTAGGCCCCTTGTGTCTCCATTAATTCATCCTAGTCCATATGACATTCTCCTCCAATCACTATCTTCCTGCACTTTTCCCTCCCTTATTCTGGATTTTCTTATATAAAAGGAGAAAGACAGAGTGATTTCAAACCATTGCTAAGGAAAGATCTCCGGCTGCATGGCCACACTATTTCCTATGTGGGTGGTTCTAACTGCATCTCCTTCCATGACTCCTGCTTCTGCTGGGTGCCCATTGGCTCCCCCCTCCTCCTTTTGTTATCTGAGCCAAAACACAAGAAGATGAGAATAAAGCAGTATCTCAGATGCTAAAAAATAAATAAAAAAAGAGATGGGGCAGTGTCAGAAGAAGCAGGTTCTCAGAAAGTGAATGGCATCAACAAAAATAAAAGTGTAAGGTTTCCAGAAACTTTAAATATATGCTGTGGATCTGCTGTTGTGGAGCTTGCTGGTTTCTCTCTTCTCTCCCTGCCCCCCCCATTTTTGCTGATATGTGTGATGGTAAGCTCTGTGCTGGGAGGGTAGGAAGGAAGGGGAAAGGAAGTTCTCAACAAGCCAAACACAATTTGTGGACTCACAGAAGGAGGGTTGGTGGGATAGAGGCAGACAAACAACAAAAGAGCAAAGGAAACAAAAAAGGATACACCTACAAGTATGGATGGGGGGGAAGTTTAATTTGAGTACGAAGGATCAAGTTTGGACTACCAGGGGATATTAAGGAACAAAGAAAACATGGATTTTTAGCAATTTTACACAACTGTGTGTGTATATGTATATATATATATGTTATGTATTTTAATTGCATTTTATGTATTTTAATTTATTTTAATGTTTTTGTGATTTTTATTGTGTACAATTTTATTATGTACGTGTTTGATTTTATTGTAAGCCGCCCTGAGTGCCCTATTATAGGGTAGAAAGGAGGGATAGAAATATTTTAAATAAAATAAATAAATAATAAACTGTATGGATGAGCCCTAGAAGAAAAGCAGCAAAAGAAGAGAAATGTAACTTGCCACTGAAACAGCAGTACAAACAGTAAGCTGAAAGTAATGTGGGAATAAATTGCCTAACATGTGAAAAAAATTAATGAATGAATCTGAAAGTCCTTAAAAGGTTACATGGATCCTGTATGAGAAGCTAGCTGTGTGGGTATTTTAATGTTATTGTATATTTTAATAGTGTATGGATTTTGTATTTGATTTTATAGTTGTAAACCACTTAGCAGTCATTTTTGGCCATATAAGTGGCATATAAATAAATAATAATAATAATTTACCCACCATTGGCGTAAGTAATAACAAAAGTGTGTTTAAAAAAGTGAATCTTGTTTTTTCTTGCTAGGTATTCTAGCTAATGTTCATTATAATTAGCTGTTTTTTTTAAAAAAAATGTTAATCACAAATATAAATAGTATAGAAAAGGCACTGTGACCCAGAATGTCTTTAAAGAATAGTAAAAGGAAACAGCAGAGTCTTCATGTTGTTCACAAAATGGATTTATGTTATGTAAAATGGGACCTTTAGGGCTTGCCTTGTAAATTAACAGTGTTATAATTCACTCTCTGTTGCTAAATATAAGTGTGAAGAAAACTTGGGGATATAAGCTGCCTGTCCATGCATATAAAGTTATTGATTCTTAGAATGCAATGGCTGAAATGCAAATACTTACTATCAAGTTGAAAAAGGACTGAAGACTGCATTTCTAGGGCTGTGAACATACTAGTTGCCAAACAAAAGTGTTTCCATTAGCCACACCAGGAGGGGGAACGGGTTAACCTGCCAATCAGTTGCAAAATCTCTTTAAAGCTGAATTTAAAAATACATACTCAAGCTGCTCATAAGAACATAAGAAGAGCCTGCTGGATCAGGCCAGTGGCCCATCTAGTCCAGCATCCTGTTCTCACAGTGGCCAACCAGGTGCCTGGGGGAAGCCCGCAAGCAGGACCCGAGTGCAAGAACATTCTCCCCTCCTGAGGCTTCCGCCAACTGGTTTTCAGAAGCATGCTGCCTCTGACTAGGGTGGCACAGCACAGCCATCATGGCTAGTAGCCATTGATAGCCCTGTCCTCCATGAATTTGTCTAATCTTCTTTTAAAGCCATCCAAGCTGGTGGCCATTACTGCATCTTGTGGGAGCAAATTCCATAGTTTAACTATGCGCTGAGTAAAGAAGTACTTCCTTTTGTCTGTCCTGAATCTTCCAACATTCAGCTTCTTTGAATGTCCACGAGTTCTAGTATTATGAGAGAGGGAGAAGAACTTTTCTCTATCCACTTTCTCAATGCCATGCATAATTTTATACACTTCTATCATGTCTCCTCTGACCCGCCTTTTCTCTAAACTAAAAAGCCCCAAATGCTCCAACCTTTCCTCGTAAGGGAGTCGCTCCATCCCCTTGATCATTCTGGTTGCCCTCTTCTGAACCTTTTCCAACTCTAGAATATCCTTTTTGAGAAGAGGCGACCAGAACTGTACACAGTATTCCAAATGAAGCCAGCAGGTTCTTCTTATGTTCTTATGTTCTTATCATTAAATCAGCATAGCATTTTTCTCAAGAGTTCACTTTATGTTCCAAATAGGCTAATAGTATTTCTATCATTCTGAGTAGTTCATTCATAAAAAGAGAGAAACGTGAAACAGGTGTGTGTGTGTGTAATTCCAAATTGGAATATAAATTATGTCTTTTGCTGTTCTTGCTATTGAAGTGAGTTAGGTTCTTTCACTCCCAAAAGTAACTGAACAATTGATTGTGCAAAGGGGTTTCCCCCCCTTTAACTAAAGTAGTTAGCTCTTATCCTTAGCCCAGAACTTACATTCTCGATCATCTCTAGCCCCTGTCCAGTCTCACTAGAGCGCTCCCCTCAAGGGCCAATGTTGCTTTTCTAGCAGCATCCCAGAAGGGACTGCTGTTCAGCTGTTCTGGATGGCTACAGGGTTTGGAGATTGGTCCTTTTGCCTTTTTTATCTCCCTCCCCCTGTGGAGGGATGGCAGGGCATTGCAGCTGCAGCTTGTTGAAAGGGTGATCAGACTCAGTCCCCTTTCTCTGCCTCTCTTGCTCTTACACTCTTTTCTAGGAGCATCAGCTCTTCTTTGTTTTTAAAAAAGTGAAAAATAGCTTCCCCATATGATGTACAGATCACCCATTTGTTTTCCTGTAAATTTCGTTACTGAGTTTAAGGGAAGCACTTCCAAGTAGAAAAACAGCTTTTCAACCATCTTCTGTACTTGCAGTACTGTATGGGGAACCACTCATCTTTAAACAGTTTTTATATTCTGTATTGCAGATAAATGTCAAGGACAATCCAGCAAGGTAAACTAGCATTAAAGAACTGAATTAATACTTTAGTGCTAGCATGGATTAAAATAGATAAAGTCATCAGGCTAAGCAGATCAAAGATGATATCATATGGGAGGATTAAATAATGAAATCATTCCAAGTGAAGTGAACAAGCTTTTATTTATAGTATCCAGGCCTAGTGCCAGTGGAAAGCCAGACTGTATACTGGCCAAGGTCCCTGATGCTGAAAGGGGCCCCTCCTGCTGTGATTGGGTGGGTGTAGCTCCCACTCTGTGATCCACTCTAGCATCAGGTTGCAGAGCATGCACCCCATGATCTGATGCTGATGCAAATTGTGGAGCGGCTGCCACCCTCCTAGGCCCCGCCTGCCACTGGTGTGGGCTGGCCATGCAACTTCCTGTGGTGCTGCGGTGCCGTGTCAGAGCACTGTGCACACATACTTGCCATCATCCAAGATGGCAGATATGCACACACAGTGCGCTGATCCACGACACAGCCAGGCCTATTTAAGTCCCTGGTGGTGGTGGTACTGCCTCTGCTGACAAGAATAAGGGTCCCCGGTCTGGTGCCTGAGGGCCAACTGCAAGCTGGTGCTGGCCTTGATAATATCAAAGGGTTTTGTGTTTCTTGGCTACATGAGATCCTATTTAACAGCTTTTTTTTCTTTTGGTGGATCCTAATTTTAGAATATGTAAGTTTAGGGCTTTTGAGTAGCAGGAGGAAAGTTCAAATTTCAGCAGCTATCATGATCAGTATTCCTGATTAGAGCTCTTGTGTTTGCAATGCTTTGCACCAGAGAGCTGAATCCATTCTCTAAGATAATAAGGTATTCTTTATTTTTTTCTTTCATTTTGGCAACTTTGATTCTAAGGATTCAGACTGCAAAGAGAAACTTGAAAGTTGTCTTGTTTGCGTTTATGACCTCAGACTAACCTCTGTTCGATCTGACTTACAAGAGACATTACTTTAGCATGCCTGACAGGGATTTATGTTAGGCCATGTAGGGATTTCCAAACCAACAAAAATGCAACCTCCGCTTCTTGAAGAAAAAAGTTATACAAACCTTTTAAGGCAAGTTACACTTGCAAATGTACATACTAAACACTTAGATTGTTATATTAAGCAGCGTAAGTAGAATGGCCGTGATAAGGAGGTGGGGAAGTACCTGTGTCAAGTACATCTTGGAAGAGCGTGGAAAAGTTACTTTTTTGAACTACAACTCCCATCAGCCCCAGCCATCAATAGGCCATATTTATAGCTAGTAATTTAGTTTCGGGGTCGCTTCATAGGGTCGCCATAAGTCGTGATGGCCAACAACAAAGGGTTCCACCCCCCTTGGTTTGGAAAAACTAAACACATTTTCAAGGTGCTAAGTAAGGCAGATAGTTGTTTGCTGTCAAATGTTTTTCAGAGAGTCATCTTAATACAATGAGTGCAGATGGATGGATGGCGAAGCTTGCTGCTACAATGCCTCTGCTTCCCTATGTATTCAGTATATCTGCAGAGGGCAATAGAATAGGAATAGCAAATATTCAGTATAACTGGTTGTGGTGAAGAAAACTGAAGTTGGGTGGCTCTGGTCATGCCAAAGCTGCTGCCCCAACAACTCTCCCTCTCCACACACTTTACCATGGGGACTGGGAGTACCTTTTCTTGACTAACTGTAAAAAAAAGAGCATAAAGAACAGAAAAACTGAAATAAAACATGCATTCTTTCTTACTATTTCAGTATATTCTTAGGTAGGCATTCCTGAAAATTACTATCCATTCCCCCCACCAACATCAGTTTGAGGCAAAGAGCTGGTGCCCCATCAATTTCATATACAGAAGCTGATTGGACTAGCAGTTCCTTCAATACTGGCCAGTCAGGGCAGCCAGGCAGTACAGGGGAGAGGAATAACTGAGCATTTATTGGTTGTTCTGTATGGAGGCCAGGAAAGAATATTTTGTTGGCATGTGATTGTGCTTTTGCCTTCGTTGGGATATTTGTTCTTCTAGGTAAGATTGTCTTTTTATTTTATTTGGTTCAGTTTGGTGATTGTTGCTGTTTAATCAGAACTTTGGCAAAAACACCAGGGTGGACGTGGAAAATGCCACCAACTGTAAGAATGATAAAGTGCCCAGGATGTCCCTGTGGTGCCCCTGTGTATATAATACTGTAAATATAGTAAGTGCGGGTTTATTAGAGTATATGTGGTAAGTAGACTGAGTGAGAGGGGGGAGTACATGGGCTGGAAGGCAGGCTGGAGAACATTGTATTATGATTGGCTGAGCGTTTGAGTGTCTGAAGGTATAAATGAGAGGATGACAAGTGGGAAGAGTTCTGTTGGTGGGAGTTCTGAGGGAGGTTGGAGTTGGTTTTCTGGGTTGGATTGGATTAGGCGGGTAGTGAGGCAGGTTATTGATGGCTAGGAACATAAAGAGTAACACAACTTATGAAACCACACACTTGTTGACAATACCTTTAAGTAATCTTGTTATTCTCTAAGTATATAAATAAATATTTCTTGGTTTACCAGAACACCTGATCCTTGACTGGGTTACACAGACCAGAAGGGTGGGCAGGGCATATACCAAGGTTGGGAAACAGTATCAATGGTGGCAGTGGTGAAGAGACAGTGTAACATCATCAGGTATCCAGAGCAACCCAGGGCTGTATTCTTTATAGGCACAAAGATACAGGGGGGTTGTGGCCTGCAAGTGCACCCAGACACAAAGTAGCAATAAGCCAGGAGGAGACTAAGGCACAGTCTCAAGGCAATATTGTTTTACACGGAGTGACTGGTGGTGCTGCCTAGCAGTGGGATCTTGAGAGATCTTTGCTAGAGCTGGTGAGAACCATTTAAAGACCGGGACCCTGAGGTGGGACCATGACAAGGCGGTGACCACAGGCGGGATCCTAGCAGGTGGCGCCTGAGGTGGGGTCCTGACAGGAAGGGTCCTGACAGTCCCATCTCAGTGCACTGTTTAATAGGGCACTCACAAAACTGGTGGAGCTCAAGAGTGGAGCTGTTTTCTTGGGTTGTGAAGGTATGATGCAACCAGCCAATTTTTAGGTGATTCATATGGGAAGTCACATATAGAGAGTGTGTTTCAATAGTTCAGAGTTGAAATTGGCGGTGGGGTATCACAGCATGCCAGTCCCCCAGTGTATCTCTTTATGAAGGGCTGGACCTACTCTGTCCATGCTGACCATAGTTGATGCATGAATACCATGTTCCATAAATAAAGTCTGCAGTCTGTTCTAATCCATTTTATTGGTGTCTAATTTTTCTTTTCTTCCTCTTTACAAAGTTGCAATTCCTGTTGGACAATCTATACCCTATAAAGAGCACCAAGGTTCATAACAGTGAAATTAAAAAGGACCTAGAAAGGAAGTAATTGTTTGTGATGGCTTTCTCTTAAATCATAATTCTCTGTCTAATTACGTTGTGTCAATCATTCTTTACCAATGAAAACTGCAATGTGCCCTGAGGGGTTTTACAACTTTACATTAAGAGATGTAGTTTTCTAAATTGTCCTATTTAAATCTTAAGTTAAATTACTGCTATCTGCAGTTAGTTATTTGCAGTTGTACACCTTTTCATGTTCCAATCTCTAGAAAGTAAAATGAGCTGGATCCAGAAATCGACATGCAGGAGTCTGTAGTGGGCCAGCCCAAATATTGGCTTAAAATGTGCTGAAATCATTTGCAATTGCTTAGCTCATAGCTTTTTAATGCATAAGTTGCATAGAGGAAAAAAATTCTTTTAAAAATGGGCTTCTGGATGCCCTCCCTTGTAAACAAAGAAATATTTTACTATGACAGAGTACAAAGTGATAAGGAAGTCTAGGGATTCAGGTACAACTCTGGCTATTTAAACAACAAAGTTTCTTATATGGTGATGTTAAGCAAACAAGTTAAGGATAGAAGTCCCACTAGGAGCATCTGGAATCTCTGGACAAAAACCAGAGACCTGGCAACCTTTGTGTCCGTGTGTGTGATTTCGGCAAGATTTAAGCTGCAGCCCCTGTGCCACGTCCCATGCTGTTCCAGATGACATCCTAACTCTTGGGGGCAGTTTTGGAGGAACACATGGGCTGCATTGGAAAGAAGATGGGAAAGCCCTGTTGCCTGAACGTGCTTCTTTAGGTCCAAGCCCAGGTTACCAAATTTTTCCTAGACATCTGCTAATCCTCCAAAGTATGTCTGACTTGTTAATAGGTCTAACCTGCATGGAGTAAAATTAATTAATATTTTGCCTTGTATTTCCAAGCAACTGTCTGCAGTACCCAAGTGGGAGTAAAACTACTTTTGAATTTGTATACCCCACCCCTGCGCTGGTATGACGATGATGGTATAAATTTATATCCTGCCCTTCGTACCAGAAGGAGCCCAGGGCAGCAAACAAAACCCTAAAAACACTCTTAAACAACTTAAAAACATAAGACTTGAAAACATTAAAACAAAACATCTTGAAGAACTTCTTTTTAAATGTATTAAAACAAAACATCTTAAAAAGCTTCTTTTTTAAAAAAAAACAGCTTTAAAAACATCTTAAAAAGAACTCACGTTGCATACGCATAAAGGGCAGCACAGGAATTAAGGGAAACTAAATGGGAACAATGAGAGAACAAATTAAATGCAGGAACAGCAACAAAGACAATCATGTTGATATAAATGGAGATCCAGTTTGTTGATGTTGGTTTGCTAATGCTGAAAAGGTGTTAAGCCATTGGACTGGATTGGACATAATGCTAACACACTGGGGAAATTAGCATGTTTGAGCCACAGGCATGAGTGCTCTCTGCTCCCCTCTCTTCCTCTAACCTGGCTGTGAGAAAGACATTGGAAACATCCACTTCCTAATTCAAATTAATGATTGTTTGTCTTTATGTCTGAATCACGCAAAACTGGTTAGTTTAATGTTGGCATTTATTGAATGAGCCAAGATCAAATTATGATTTGTGTGATTCTTTCAATAAATCATACTTTAAAATAACTGCAGTTAGTTTAAATGTCTTGGGGAAGACTTTTTAAAAACAAGAATACTTGTTTCACACACACACAAAAAGTAGGGGTATAGTGGGTTTGTTATTACTATTGCTAATTTGCATTTATACCAGTTTTTCAGTTATATCCCACGCCCCGTTACAAATTGGAAAAAAAATTAAATGTGACTTATAAATGCTGCACTCAGAAATCACTAAACCATTTCAGTGTATATCATTTTAATGTAAACTCCAAGAGCTGTAAATTAGAGTTCATAGTGTTGAGAGGGCTGTATGCTTGTTAAGAAAATTGGAGGGAGAAATATCAATAATTTAAGATATGCAGACGATACCATACTAGTAGCAGAAACCAGGAACTATTTGAAACGAATGCTGATGAAAGTTAAAGAAGAAAGCACAGACCATGACGATAATGAAAGTTAAAGAGGAAAACACAAAAGCAGGACTACAGCTAAACGTCAAGAAGACTAAAATAATGACAACAAAAGATTTATGTAACTTTAAAGTTGACAATGAGGACTTTGAACTTGTCAAGGATTATCAATACTTTGGCACAGTCATTAACCAAAATGGAGACAATAGTCAAGAAATCGTAAGAAGGCTAGGACTGGGGAGGGCAGCTGTGAGAGAACTAGAAAAGGTCCTTAAATGCAAAGATGCATCACTGAGCACTAAAGTCAGGATCGTTCAGACAATGGTATTCCTGATCTCTATGTAGGGATGTGAAAGTTGGACAGTGAAATAGCGGATAAGAGAAAAATAAACTCATTTGAAATGTGGTGTTGGATGAGAGCTTTGCGCATACTATGCGCATACTATACTATGAAAAAGACAAAAAAATGGGTGTTAGAACATATTAAACCAGAACTATCACTTAAAACTAGAATGATGAAACTGAGGTTATCATACTTTGGACACATCATGAGAAGGCATGATCCACAAAAAAAGGCAATAATGTTGGGGAAAACCGAAGGGAGTAGAAAAAGAGGAAGGCCAAACAAGAGATGGATTGATTCCATAAAGGAAGCCACAGACCTGAATGTACAAGATCTGAACAGGGTGGTTCACGATAGATGCTCTTGGAAGTCACTGATTCATAGCGTTGCCATAAGTTGTCGTTGACTTGAAGGCACATAACAACAACAAACTTTAGCTCTATTGTACTCATTGTTTCTACTCTAGATGTATATACTTGTTCCATAGTAAAATGGAATTACTGCTGTGGCAGTTCTCCGAGTGGTGGGTTCATCAACCCATGGGACTTAAGAGAGCGTGGCTGGGAGTCCAGAGTCTGTGAGTTCAAATCTCTGCTCGTGTCTCCTGGGTGACAAGAGCCAACTAAAGATCACCCCCATAGTGAGTGGCTCAGGGGTTACATGCCCTGCCACCTGTGCAGCCGTGGGCAAGCTGCACAGTCCCAAGGAGCCCAGTTGCCCCCCAGCTGGCAGTTGCGGACAAGGAAGGGGCTGGCTTGTGCAGCTGTGGCAAGCTGAGCAGGCCCTAGCCAGCTGGGGAGGACTAGCCTCAGAGGGAGGCAATGGTAAACCCCCTCCTAATGCCGCTTACCATGAAAACCCTATGCATAGGGTAACCATAAGTCAGGATCAACTTGAAGGCAGTCCATTTCTATTTTCATTAATATTGTGTTGCAATTATGTTCTCTGGAAATTTAATAACTTTTTAAAATAATATTTTAATTTTAAACCAGGGTTAGTGAACTTGTGGCCCTCCAGATATTGTTGGACTCCCAACTCCCACCATCCCTGACAGTTGACCATGCTGGGTGGGCTTGATGGGAGTTAGAGTCCAACAAGATTAGAAACCCACAGGTTAGCCATGCCTGTTTTAAACAATAGTTTCAGATTTAAGGTGCCATTTACCATACTCAACATGGTAAGCAATACACAGCAGAGAAATGGATGTCTTCCATGTTAAATGTGCATGTTATAATTCATGTTAAATGAAATACAGTATTTCATTTGAAACTGCCTGAAACTCAAGTGCATTTCTCAATGCAAGAATGCTGTGTTTTACTGCAAGTTCTTGTTGCTACTGATCAGTATGATTTAGAAACACAACACATTTTTGCCTTTACCTTGAGTAAAAATGCTGACATAATCTGTTCTCCTGTTGAACTGACTACTGTCTTCACCATGTTCTCATTCTTCCATTAAGTATCTGAAATGCCAAATAATCTTAATCTTTTTATATTCATTTTTTCTGTCTTCAACACATTCCTCTATACCCTTTTCCTATAAATTGGATGTTCTTTCCTGAGAAAGCATGAGAACTGGATTTTGCTGATCCCTCCCATTTACCATTCGTGTATTGCTGTATTGTGTATTGCTTTTCCTGTTGTATTACTTTTTAAAAATTATTTGCAGCTACTTTTATGCTGTTCAGCATTATGTGATATTGAAACAAAACAAACCCTCTGGATCAAATGTGTTTTACTTTATTCCATGATATATTCCAGTCTAATAAAAAGCTTTTTGGTTTGTCTAGAATGGAGTCATACTGGTACCACTGTTTTGCAAGGGTGACATGCAATTTGGGCACAACCGTGCTATGTCAATGACACCTACAGGGCCAGCAACAGACTGCAGTTCACGCTCGAAGGTGGCACTGGTGACATGGCGGCAGAACTGCTGCCGGGGGCTTAATTAGACCCAGCCGCCTTAGTGCGTTCATGCCTGACATCACCCAAGAGGATGACACAGGTGTGTTGATGCCCCTGCCACCATCATGGGTGATGTCAACCATACATGTGCAGTGTGCTGACCTGGCGACCAGACTGCAGTTGGTCCTCAAATGTGGTGGGAGTGACGTGGTGGACTACTGTTGCCGCTGGGCACTTAAATAGATCCAGCCACATCAGTGCCTTAGTGCACTATGCATGCACGCCTGCCATCACCCAAGATGATGGTGCAAGTGTGTTGACGCCTCCACCAGTATCTTGGGTGATGGCAAGCATGCATGTGCAGCACACTGATGTGGCGACACAGCGCGTGGCATGCACAGTCTGTGGCGGTGGTGAGGTGTTGTTGTCTGGGAGGGTGGCTTCTGCTCTGCAACCTGATGCTAGCAAGGATCGCAGAGTGGGAGCTGAACTCCCCCAACCTCAGCCACAGGAGCTCCTGTCAGTTCTCAACCTGGATGCCCTCTGGTGCCAGTCCTGGATACACACCCGCCAAGGAATGTACTATATTTCAGGAACAAAACTGACCCTTCATGTACTGGCTGTGGTTTGAATTCGAAATGTATCCTCCTTTGCTCAGATTGTGTTATCATCCTAAACAAATTCTAAACAAGGAGTCAGTTTAGATTGAGGGCATGCTCATTTTCTGAGAAAATGTATTGTGAAGTGCTTTGATCCTTTCAAATGCGCCTCATAAATGCTAATTCTTATTTTCTTATTGCTTAAACCATTAAACCATGCATTGTTTTTATAAATTGCTTTGAGACTATGGTGAAACGTGGTCTGTAAATATTGGAAATACATAACTAATGAAATAGCTTAGCTCATATGCCATACTAAACTCTGGTTTGTTTACCTATTTTTAATTGTAATTGTGTTTTTGAATGTGTTAAACTCCTTTTAGTATGTTTTTCTTTCTCTTGTTAAATTTTATGTTTGCTGCCCTGGACTCTTTTGGGAGGGAGAGCAGTTATAAATTCAATAAATCATCATCATCATCAGTTTGTTTATATGTCTGAACCTTACCAGACTCACTAACTATAATTTTATTTCAGACTCACAAACCAGAATCATAAAACACAATTTCAAGTTTGTGAATCTCAGCTTGTACTGGTTTTTCTGTTAAATCTGAATTTACTATCCTAGTTTGTTGTATCCACCCATCCCTACTGTCCAACAGGCAATAAAGACATGAGAGAAGAGCATATTAAAAAAGAAAAGAAACCGCAAATATGACTTAAAGACTGTTGCTGCTATATGCTAAGACCTTTATCTCTCTTCTCAGTCTACCCGGCAACATGCTCCTTTTTCTGCATGCCTTCTTGTTGACAAGCCTTCCCTCTCCAGCCAAACTAGGTACACTGCCAGGGCCGGCTCCAAAGGGTGGCTAGGTGGGGCCCTGGCTGAGGGCCCCTGAGGGGCCTCTCTACTCCCCTTTTGCGATCTGCGGAGCTTCCAAGCCGCCTACCATTCCCTCATTCCACCTACCTTTCTCTGCTGACTTCTTTTGTGGCTGCCATTAACCAAGATGGTGGCCAAGGGTTTCCTAAGGTGCTGATGCTGCTACCGCCATCTTGGTTGACAGCAGAGATGCGCGCATGTAGCACGCATGAGTGCCATCAACCAAGATGGCGGTGGAGGATTCAGCCCCTTAGGGAAACCTTGGCCGCCATCTTGGTTAATGGTAGTGCTGCACACACAGCCCACATGGCCGCAAAAGACAGGAGACAGGTAGGTGTGGTGCGTGTGCAGCTGCATGTGCACGCACAGGCCAGGGCCTGGGGCAAGCTGATGCCCAAGGGCCACGGCATGCCTGGGGCCAGCCCTGTACACTGCAACCTTGCTTGGGGGTACAGGTATAAAAGGACCATAAGAATTTTTACTTTTATCTATTCAGATACATTTGTATCAAGCATACCTCTGTACTTAGCAAGTTAGACCAGTAGTTCAAATGAGGGAGGTCCATCCTTCCACACCAATGTAGAAAAGACTGCCACCATTGTGTCTCATGTTATGATGTTGCAGTATAGGCCTAGTATTTATTATTTATTTATTTATTTATTGTATTTCTATACCGCCCCATAGCCGAAGCTCTCTGGGCGATTTACAGTACCTAAAAACACTAAAAACACATATACAAATTTAAAACACATCTTTTAAAAACAATTTAAAACACAAATTAAACATTTAAAACAATATAAAAACACATGCTAAAATGCCTGGGAGAAAAGGAAAGTCTTGACCTGGCGCCGAAAAGATAACAGTGATGGCGCCAGGTGCACCTCGTCAGACAGATCATTCCATAATTTGGGGGCCACCACTGAGAAGGCCCTCTCCCTTGATGCCACCCTCCGAGCTTCCCTTGGAGTAGGCACCCGGAGGAGGGCCTTAGATGTTGAGCGTAGTGTACGGGTTGGTTCATATCGGGAGAGGCGTTCCATCAGGTATTGTGGTCCCAAGCTGTGTAAGGCTTTATAGGTTAAAACCAGCTTGAATCGAGCTTGGAAACATACAGGCAGCCAATGCAAGCGGGCCAGAATGGGTTTTATATGTTCGGACCGTCTGGTCCCTGTTACCAATCTGGCCGCTGCATTTTGCACAAGCTGCAGTTTCCGAAAATGGAAGTCTTGTCCGAATGAAGAAAATAAAAAAGAACACAAACTCTGGCAAAAGAAATGCAAGAAGACAATAAGGGATGCTAAAAAAGAATTTGAGGAGCACATTGCTAAGAACATAAAAACCAACAACAAAAAATTCTATAAATACATTCAAAGCAGGAGACCATCTACAGAGGCGATTGGACCCTTGGATGATAAGGGAGTCAAAGGTGTACTAAAGAACGATAAGGAGATTGCAGAGAAGCTAATTCTTTGCATCTGTCTTCACAGTGGAAGATATAGGACAGATCCCTGAACCTGAACTAACATTTGCAGGAAGGGATTCTGAGGAACTGAGACAAATAGTGGTAACGAGAGAGGAAGTTCTAGGCTTAATGGACAATATAAAAACTGACAAATCACCAGGCCCAGATGGCATCCGCCCGAGAGTTCTCAAAGAACTCAAAGGTGAAATTGCTGATCTGCTAACTAAAATATGTAACTTGTCCCTCGGGTCCTCCTCCGTGCCTGAGGACTGGAAAGTGGCAAATGTAACACCAATCTTCAAAAAGGGATCCAGAGGGGATCCCGGAAATTACAGGCCAGTTAGCTTAACTTCTGTCCCTGGAAAACTGGTAGAAAGTATTATTAAAGCTAGATTAACCATGCACATAGAAGAACAAGCCTTGCTGAAGCAGAGCCAGCATGGCTGCTGCAAGGGAAAGTCCTGTCTCAGTAACCTATTAGAATTCTTTGAGAGTGTCAACAAGCATATAGATAGAGGTGATCCAGTGGACATAGTGTACTTAGACTTTCAAAAAGCGTTTGACAAGGTACCTCACCAAAGGCTTCTGAGGAAGCTTAGCAGTCATGGAATAAGAGGAGAGGTCCTCTTGTGGATAAGGAATTGGTTAAGAAGCAGAAAGCAGAGGGTAGGAATAGACGGACAGTTCTCCCAATGGAGGGCTGTAGAAAGTGGAGTCCCTCAAGGATCGGTATTGGGACCTGTACTTTTCAACTTGTTCATTAATGACCTAGAATTAGGAGTGAGCAGTGAAGTGGCCAAGTTTGCTGACGACACTAAATTGTTCAGGGTTGTTAAAACAAAAAGGGATTGCGAAGAGCTCCAAAAAGACCTCTCCAAACTGAGTGAATAGGCGGAAAAATGGCAAATGCAATTCAATATAAACAAGTGTAAAATTATGCATATTGGAGCAAAAAATCTGAATTTCACATATACGCTCATGGGGTCTGAACTGGCGGTGACCGACCAGGAGAGAGACCTCGGGGTTGTAGTGGACAGCACGATGAAAATGTTGACCCAGTGTGCGGCAGCTGTGAAAAAGGCAAATTCCATGCTAGCGATCATTAGGAAAGGTATTGAAAATAAAACAGCCGATATCATAATGCCGTTGTATAAATCTATGGTGCGGCCGCATTTGGAATACTGTGTACAGTTCTGGTCGCCTCATCTCAAAAAGGATATTATAGAGTTGGAAAAGGTTCAGAAGAGGGCAACCAGAATGATCAAGGGGATGGAGCGACTCCCTTACGAGGAAAGGTTGCAGCATTTGGGGCTTTTTAGTTTAGAGAAAAGGCGGGTCAGAGGAGACATGATAGAAGTGTATAAAATTATGCATGGCATTGAGAAAGTGGATAGAGAAAAGTTCTTCTCCCTCTCTCATAATACTAGAACTCGTGGACATTCAAAGAAGCTGAATGTTGGAAGATTCAGGACAGACAAAAGGAAGTACTTCTTTACTCAGCGCATAGTTAAACTATGGAATTTGCTCCCGAAAGATGCAGTAATGGCCACCAGCTTGGATGGCTTTAAAAGAAGATTAGACAAATTCATGGAGGACAGGGCTATCAATGGCTACTAGCCATGATGGCTGTGCTCTGCCACCCTAGTCAGAGGCAGCATGCTTCTGAAAACCAGTTGCCGGAAGCCTCAGGAGGGGAGAGTGTCCTTGCACTCGGGTCCTGCTTGCGGGCTTCCCCCAGGCACCTGGTTGGCCACTGTGAGAACAGGATGCTGGACTAGATGGGCCACTGGCCTGATCCAGCAGGCTCTTCTTATGTTCTTATGTTCTTAACCATCTTCAAAGGCAGCCATTTGAAGTATGGCCTATGTTGCTCCAGTATAAGCTTACTAGGACTGCCTTGAAGGGCAATCTGAGCACTCTCAGAGCTGTTTCCTGGAAGGGCATACCGCATACCTCAAGGCACATTCTTTGTAGCTAGCCAGGAGACTGGTGTGGTTGCTATTGTGAGCAGCTTGAGTTTTTAAAATATTTGTAGAGAGCAATGGCGAACAGTGTGCAAGTATATTTCTATATCTAGTTTTAATCATTTGTAGTTATGTCAATGGTGAGAACAATGGAGGAGAAATGGTGGGTGGGTTTAGTGTGTGTCTCTAGGTTTGAGAGAAGTGTTAGAGGTTTTGCATTCCTATTTTTCTTTAGGTTTTAATAATGCTACATGTAAGTTTGGCTACTGTGAGAACAGGATGCTGGACTGGATGGGACTTTGGCCTGATCTAGCAGGCTCTTCTACTGTGGTTATTGTAAGATGTACTGTTTACACAAAGGATACCTTCTGTGAAATCACCTTATTAAATATAAACAGAGGTTTCTCATTGTTCAAGTAGGTGCACTCTGTACATGCTCATGCCATTTATTTCTGATGCTTATAGTTCCTAATCATGGGATAGTAGAGTTGGAAGGGGTCTATAAGGCCATCAAGCCCAACCCTCTGCTCAATGCAGGAATCCAACTTAAAATATACCCAACAAGTGGCTGACCAACTGCCTCTTGAATGCCTCCAATGTTGGAGAGCCCACTGCTCTAACAGTTAGGAAGTTTTTCCTGGTGTTCAGCCAAAATCTGGCTTCTTGTAAGTTGAGCCCATTATTTTGTGTCCTGCACTATGGGACAATCGAGAAGAGATCCTGGCCCACCTCTGTGTGGCAACCTTTCAAGTATTTGAAGAGTGCTATCATATGTTCCCTCAGTCTTCTTTTCTCAAAGCTACACATGCCCACCTGTTAGAGTCTTTCCGCGTAGGGCTTTGTTTCCAGTCTTCAGAACATCTTTGTTGCCCTTCTCTGAACCTGTTCCAGTGCGGTGTCCAGAACTGGATACTGTAGTCAATATGAGACCTGGCCAGTGCCAAATAGAGTACTTCATGCAATCTGAAAACTAGAGATCTGTTAATGTAGTCAAAATAACATTTGACTTTTTTGCAGCAACATCATGTTGGCTCATACCATTTGTTTATTTATTAAATTTATATCCTGCTCTTCCTCCCAGAAGGAGACCAGGGTGGCAAACAAAAACACTAAAAGCATTCTAAACCATCTTAATAGCAACATACTTTAAAACCTATTAAAACAAAACATCTTTTAAAACCTATTAAAACAAAACATATTTAATTTTTTTTAAAAAAAGCTTTAAAATATCCTAAAAAGCAGACTGGGATAAGGTCTCTACTTAAAAGGCTTATTGAAAGAGGAAGGTCTTCAATAGGTGCCGAAAAGTTAACAGAGTGGTACTTGTCTAATATTTAAGGGGAGTGAATTCCAAACACAATACTAAATGTCCACTTCCTATGTTGTGTGCAACAGACCTCCTGATAAGATGGTATCTGCAGTAGGCCCTCACCTACAGAGTGCAGTGATTGACTGGGTATATAAGGGGTAAGATAATCTTTCAGGGATCCTGGTCCCAAGCTGTGTCAGGCTTTGTATACCAGAACCTTGAACTTGGCCTGGTAGCTAATGGGCAGCCAGTGCAATTAATTCAGCAGTGGATAACATGTTGGTGATATCCTGTCCCAGTGAGCAGTCATGCTACCCCAGTTTGCACTCAGCTGCAGCTTCTGGACCAAGCTATGAAGCCCCACAAAAAGCACATTAGAGTAATCCAGTTTGGAGGTTACCAGTACATGGACAACAGTGGTCAGACTATCTTAGTCCACTGGCTACCTATTAGCTACCAGGCCAAGTTCAAGGTTCTGGTTTTGGTATACAAAGCCCTATACAGCTTGGGACCAGGATACCTGAAAGATTGTCTTACCCCTTATATACGCAGTCGATCATTACGCTCTGCAGGTGAGGACCTCCTGCAGATACCATCTTACCAAGAGGTGTGTTCCACACAACAGGAAGCAGACCTTTAGTGTTGTGGCACCTACCCTTTGGAATTCCTTTCCCTTAAATATTAGACAGGTGCCATCTTTGTTATTTTTTTTAAGTAGAGACCTTATCCCAGTCTGCATCTGTGTTGGAATTGCTTTTAATATGTTTTTAAAGCTTTTTTCCCTTTTTAAAAAAATGTTTTTAAAGATGTTTGGTTTTAATGTGTTTTTAAGGCTGTTTTGTTTTTAATATATTTTAAAGTTCGTTTTTATGTTTTAAAGGTTTTTTTATTGCTTTTGTTTGCTGCCCTGGGCTCCTACTGAGAGGGTGGGTGGGATAGAAATCAGATAAATAAATAAATAAATGGCCACAGCTATCTTACTAGACAAAGCCGGTAAAAGGCAGTCCAAGCCACTGAGGTCACCTAGACCTCCAGCGACAAAGATGGATCCAGGAGCATTTTCAGAGGGAGTACGACCCCACCCAAACTGGCAGTTTACCAATTATCTGAATTTGAGAACCACTAACCCACAGTGCCTCCATCTTGCTAAGATTCAGACTCAGTTTATTGGCCCTCATCCAACCCACCTTCAAGTCCAGGCTTGCATGGCCTCTTCTGATTCAGATATTACACAGAAATATAGCTGGATATCATCAGCACACCACTGACACCTCACTGCAAATCTACTAATGACCGCTCCCAAGGGCTTCTGTAGATGTTAAACAGCATTGGGGACAGGATAGTACCCTGCAGCACTCAACAGCACAACTGCCAGGGAGCCAAAGGACAATTACTCAATGCTATTCTCTGAAAATGACCCTGGAAGTAGGATGGGAACCACTGTAAAACAATGCCTCTGACACCCATCTCACCAAGTCAGCTCAGAAGCATACCATGGTTAATGGTATCAAAAGCTGCTGAGAGATCAAGTAAGAATAACAGGGTCATACTCCCCCTGTCCTTCTCCAAATAAAGGCCATCCATCAGGGTGACTAAGGGCAATTGGGTCCCATAACAAGGCCTGAACCCAGATTGGAATGGGTCGAGATAATCTGTTTCATCCAAGAGTACTTGCAGTTGCTGAACCACAACCCTCTCAATCACTTTCCCTAAAAAGCGGGTATTTGGGCCTGGGCGGTAGTTGTCACAAACCAATGGGCCCAGGGTGGGTTTTTTCAGGAGCGGTTAAATTACCACCTCCTTCAAGGTGGCTGAGACCACTCCTTCCTGCAAAGATTCATTGACCACACCCTGGATACACTTGGTCCTATTCCCCTGGCAAGCTTTAATAAGCGAAGAAGAGGAGACGTTGCTGGCAGCATTGTCTCAAGCACCTTGCCTATGTCATCAGGCTGCATTAACTGAAACGGATCCCAAGAAATTGCAGCAGACTTGCACTGGACACCACACTGAGGACTACAGTAGATGTGGATGGGGCATCAAGATTGCTACGGAGACAAGCGACTTTATCCTCAAAGTGCCTTGCAAACAATTCACAGTGAGCCTCCAAAGGATTTAAAATTTCATTTCCTGGAGTTAATGTCAACACACTCCTGACAGGATGAATAAAGCTCCAGGTGTGTGTATGGAGTCTTTCCAACAACCCTGTGAGGTAGGGTTGGTGATTGGAAACCAAGGCAACTCACAATAAGAAATAAATCCCTTTAAAATCCAATAACCATAAAGCAAGAATAAACAGTTGGAAAACAGCCTAAAGAGGCATGATTCTGAATTTTGGGTTGGGTGAATGAAGTTTATTTATTTATTATTTGATTTATATCCCGCCCTTCCTCCCAGTAGTTGTCCAGGGCGGCAAACAAAAGCACTTTAAAACATCATAAAAAACAGACTTTAAAATATATTAAAATATCTTTGAAAACATTTTTTAAAAGCTTTAAAAAACATCTTTTTTTAAAAAAGAAAAGGCTTAAAAACATATTAAAAAGCAATTCCAACACAGACTCAGACTGGGATAAGGTCTCAACTTAAAAGGCTTGTTGAAAGAACAAGTCCCTTATCACTTGAGGCTGTAGTTCTCTGCACACTTCCCAGTTTGAGTAAGCCCCATTGAATACATTGGGACTTGCTTCTGAGTAAACAAACATCGGATTGCACTATAAATATCTTTACAGATTGTGTAATTAATAAACATATTTGATAGTCATGTTTATATAAATATTTCTTCATACTGTGTCCCAATAAGTATTTGATTTCACACTATGGTTGTGGATGATTTTTTCCTCTACATTTTAAGTGTGCCCTTCTTCCTTGGGGTGATCATGGTTCTCCGTTGTTTTCATCCTGAGGGGAGGATAGGCTGAGAGATGGTGAGTACCACATGGTCACCCAGTACACTTTATAGCTCATTTCCATTTTGAAAAATTAATTAAAACGATGTACATGCAGGCAAAGTTGATTACGTAGATCAACACATTTAAAGCACATCCAACTCACATTTAAAGCGCATGACTCCCCCTAAAGAATCCTGGGAAGTGTAGTTTCCCCCTCACAGTTATAGTTCTCACCACCCTTAACAAACTAAAATTCCCATGATTCTGTGGTGGGATTCATGTGCTTCAAATGTGTGTTGAATATGCTATAAATAAATGGTGTCGATCTGCCCTAGGTATGATGTGCATTCAAGAGTGAATTGCAAATAACAATTTTAAAAGATACTTTTTTAAATAGGGGGAGGGTTGTAGCTCATCGGTAGGGCATATGCTTTGCATGCAAGGTCCAAAATTCAATTCCTGGAAAATAATATTGCCTGGAATCCTGGAGAGCCAATGCTAGTCCATGTCATGAGTACTGAGCTAAATGGTACGAAATGGCCTGAGTCAGTATAAGGCAGATTCCTTGGTTCCTAAAAGTGGGAAGAGTCTCAAGGGCCACAGTGACTCCAACATATATTTATGTATTTTTATTTATTTATATACCTCTTTATTGTAAAAAAATCTCAAAGCGGTTTACAGAAAGAATTAAAACAATAAAATTATTGGCAAAAGGGTTAAGGACAGATATTTAAAAACATTCAAAATAATAAAACCAACAATGAGTTAAAAACAGATTTAAAAACACAATAGCTTCTACATGCCTGGAGAGGCTTGTGTGACGTTCCCTCCTTTGGCTCCCTCTATCAGGTTCTCTCCTGCTTGTGGCTACCGCCTTTCACTAGGCACCACTTCAGGACACCACCAGTCAGGATCGTTGTTTTTATTTTTTTCTCACTCCGCTGTAGCACAGATCTCAAGATCCCACTGCTAGGCAGCACCACCAGTCACTCCCTGTAAACAATACTGCTAGAGACTTTGCCTCATTCTCTCTATAGCTTGTTACTTTGTGTCTGCGTGCCCTTGCTGTCCACAACCCGCTTGTATCTTTGTCTATAAAGCGTACAATCCTGGGTTGCTCTGGATACTTGACGTTGTTACAATATCTCCCTTCACCGCTGCCACCATATGATACAGTTTCCCTTCAGCCTTGGTAATTACCCTGCCCTCCCTTCTGGTCTGTATATTCCCAGCCAAGGATCAGGCTTTTGGTAAACCAATAAAAGTATATAACTTATATATATATATATAATATAATATATATATATATATATATATATATATAATATAGTATATAATATAAAAGTAAATAACAAGATTACATTAGGAATGTTTAACAAGCGTATGGTTTCATATAGTGTCACCCATTATGTTTCTGGTCATATATATACTGTCTAAATATCAGCCAGATATAATCCAACCCTCCCTCAGAACTCTGCCAACCAACCCATCCAAATAACTCTCCACTAACAACTCTCCAACAACTCTCACCAACTGACCCCCTCTCAACTGTCATCCTCCCATTTATACCTTCAGCCATTCAAACACTCTGCCAATCATCATCCAGCATTCTCCAGCCTTCCAACCCATGCTCTCCCCCCTCTCATTCAATTCACTTACCATATATCCCTTAATAAACCCGCACTTACCATATTTACAGGTTTTAACATATAAGGACATCACAGTTTGCCTGAAAACTGATTTTAGCAGGTGCTGAAAAGAGGCGTCTGCCTAATGTCAATAGGCAAGGAGTTCCAAAGCATAGGTGCTGCCACTCAAAAGGACTGATTTCTTACAAGAGCAGAACGAGTACTATGTGGCACCCATAACATGGAAAGCACAGCTTGAACTTGGCCTGGTAGCAAATCAGCAACCAATGCAGATTTCAGAGCATAAAATAGAGGATCACGACCAGGAAACATTTGGACGATAGGAGTAATGCTACAAGAACAAATGTTTTGATAAAAGGTACATATAAGAGCACATGCGTTATAGTCTCGACTTCTCCGATCCCACACGGGCACAGCCTAGCTGCGCGTGGGACTCCACGAAATCTGCCCTCGAGGAGAACTGACGGCATAACGTTGAATCTTGCCATAGTAAAGGCTTTCCTATATCTAACAATGGAAAGGTTACTGAGATTTTGGGCTGGTACGAAACGTGTGTAGGCAGTAATGAGTTTGAACTTATCAGATGGTACAGTTAAATTTTTATTTATTTTATTATTGTTTCATTTTTAAACCGCCCATAGCGAATAGCTCTCTGGGCGGTGTACAAAAAGATTAAAATACAAAATATCATAATAAAATCAACCAAACATAATAAACACAAACAAGGAACAACAAAAATATAAAAGTTAAACACATTAAAATATCTTAACCTGGCGCCGAAAAGATAGAAGCGTAGGCGCCAGGCGTATTTCTTCAGGGAGGCTATTCCACAATTCGGGGGCCACTACAGAAAAGGCCCTAAATGGGTTTGCAGTTCTATATCCATTATGCATTGGGAGATGGCTGACCATGCTTTAGTATACTCCAATTTAAAAATTATAGGAGGCGAGAAACCTAGGGATGCTACTTTCTTAATCAAAGAATTGTGCCAAGAGGATTGAAAGGTGTCGCGAGGCCTACAGGTGGAAATTGAAGTTTCAACCATAGTTTTAGCTTGAGTTTCCAAATTCTTGCTCCTATGGTAGGTAGGCCGGCTTCCATTCTTAGAATGTTGTTTGAGAGACATGATGGAATCCCGAGGACAGCCCTCAGAAATTTTGTTTGTATGGTTTCAAAGGACAGTGATTTCGGAAAAGTCAAGACCTGCGAGCCATATAGCATCTGCGAGATGACCTTCGCCACAAAAACGTGGATGGAAGAAAAGATGTGTTGTCCACCCTTAGTATGAAAAAATGATAAGAGTGCTTTCGAGGTTCTCCAAGCACTAGAGATGGTATTCTTAACATGGAGATGCCATAGACCTGAGGCATGGAAAGTCACTCCCACGTATCGGAAAGATGAAACCTATTCAATTTTAAGGCCGTTCAACTGCCAACTATGTCTCACCTTTCTCTTAGAGAACACTAATACTTTTGTTTTAGCATGATTAATAATTAGCTGATCCCTAGCACAATGGTCAGCCAATGCACGCAGAAGATGCCGCAATCCACTGTATGTCAATGATAATAAAACTGCATCATCTGCATAAAGTAAAATCGATATCATTCTGTTAGTGAGAGACGGGGGTTGTGATGGAATTCGAGCCAAGGAGCTAACCAGGGAATTTACATAAAAATTGAATAAAGAAGGGGCCAAAATGCATCCCTGCTTGACTCCTTCATAAGTAGGAATAGATTTAGTGAGATGACCTATGCTATCACATCTAACCTGTAATCGAGTATTTTCGTGGAGCGAGCTTATCATTGTTAACAGGCGCCTATCTATGGTGGATGACTCTAACTTTTCCCATAGTTTAGTTCTAGGTATCAGATCGAAAGCACTTTTAAAATCGATAAAAGTCGCATGAAGAGCTCCTCCGTTTTTTGTTGAGTATTTCTCCACCAGATGTTGTATGACTAATAAATGGTCTATTGTGGAACGTTCTCCCCTGAACCCTCCTTGTTCGACAGCCAATATATTCTCCTGTGCCAGCCAAGTTTGTAATTTATCAAGGAGATGTAAAGCATAAAGTTTGCTGATTATATTCAGCAGACTAATTGGCCTATAATTAGCAGGGTCAGGTCGGGGTCCTCTTTTATAGATTGGAATATACAGTTGTGGGATGCTGAGTTTTCTGCCTTACTCATAGGAATCTTCTTGTGGTTGGTATGGTATTGCATTTAGGAAAGTGTTACTGCCTTTTGTGTTGTTTTTTCTATTTGCATTTCACTTATCTTTAACCTCACTCCATTACAGCCATAGAAGCAACAGCAGTGGTTCCATGTGCTCAGGTCAACCCCCTTAAACCCATTGATGATGCACCTTGTCGGTTGCATGACAGTTTGTTTCTTGCCCAATAGTGGTAAAAGAGAATTCACATATTTGGAAGTGTGGCTACAACTGTTGTTCCCAAGCTGCTGCCTATGAAAGTAGACCAAACCATGTGTGTTTTCTCTCTGTCCATTATTGCTCACTGGAATTGGGTTGGCTGTCAAAGTGAGTTTATAGCAGCCCACAGGATAGACAGAAAGGGTAGAGAATATTTTTACTCATTTCTCAGACCTCTTTCTGAAGGGTCAAATCTGTTAAATATTTTGGAGCAGACATGTTAAAAGATACTATATCTACTCAGAAGTAAGTCTTGTTGAGTTCTGTGGTGCTTAGTCCATTAGTAAGTGTGTTTAGAATTGCTGCCTTTGGGGACATCCATCTTTACTCCTGAGTGTTCCCATCTAACATCTCCACAACACTAGGCTCCTTTCTTCCTACAATGGCCTTCTGGTTACTGGCCTTGTTGGCGTGGAAAATATGAGTGCCTCAAGTAACAACCCCAAATGGATCTAAACTATCCCTTTGTAGGCTTACGAGTGTTTTAAAATGCATCTCTCCCTAGCCTTTCCTTCAGGCTTGAGCTAAGTATATGTCAATTCTTTGTAAATTACTGGCACTTAGAATCTGTTGAAATTGCCTTTGTATATCTAGGACAAAGGCAAAGAATGTGTTCCCTGCAGAGACGCATCTAACCCTGAAAAGAACAAAACATGTTTGTTCTTTTCCAATACACTGGTCATGAAGGGTTTGTTCCAAGGGGGGTTTTAACTTTAAGATAGGATCTGTCAGAAAAATAGGTAGACAGGAAGGATGAAAACGCACCTTTTGTTCTTTTTCATTGCGTCTGTTCACAGCTTTGTTTTATGACCTCTGTCTTTCATCTGTTTACTGTTTACTGTGCCCTGGTGGTCTATAAAGTGTTGGTGCTTCCTAAATAAACTTGTCCATCTGACCATTGCTGTCTCCCGGTTGGACTGAGAGCTGCTTTGTGCAGGTGGAACCTTTGGCCAAAGCTCTATTGTGTATAAATGTGTTTTCCTTCCTAGCCTGGTTCAGGGTTCAATCCAGCTCCGTGCCTTACCTGGGGGAGGGGGCACGTGAGATCAATATCAGGATCTCGCTCAACAGCCTGGCCTGGGGGCACTTAAACCCTTTTTGCTGAAAGCAAATGGGCTAGATTAAATGTTCCCTACCCGGGCTTCATATTTTAGCTAAGATTTCTATCTTAATTTCCAATCAGAGAAATTTTTTTTCATTGTATGCCCTAAACAACTGTGATTGATGCTTAATGTATCATGCTTAATGTATCATGCTTAATGACAGCACTAGGGCCCATCCCTGTGATATCACTCAGGTGCACCCCCTGACATCACTCAGGAGTACCCTCTCCGGCCTGCCCCTGAAATTTCAGGGTTTGGGATGCTTCTGACCTGGCAACCCTAATTCCCGCCTTCCATTGTTCTTAGCCAATGAGGGACACCATAGTTGTCCTGGAAAAATAAAGAATTTTAGTCTGCTTGCCTGTTGCATCTGCAGAATCTAGCAGGTTAGAAAACTGCACATGCCCACTTGATCAACACATGCAGCTCCACCCCTTACCCATACACTTTCTGGTTGCGTCAGCAAGGAGAAGCAGCTTTCATCTCGGTTGCCTGTTTCTCAGGATATGTATCTTAAGTGGTGAATGCAATGGGAGGGTCTGCCTGTCATCATGGAGGATGGAATAAAAGGGTTTGATTCCACCAAACACTCCCCCCCGAACAGATACAAGATATAAAAGCAAACCTCTCTGTAGAAAAGGCAGTGATACTAGCATTTGCATTTTTCAGCCCTGTACCCACCTTGTTAAATGGTGCTTACTCCTAAGTAAAGTTGCATTGGAATGCAGCCTCACTCACCCTGTTGCCTGACAGAGCCTCTGTTCAGCAATTCAGAAAAGGCTAAAAAGTATTTTTTTTGATACATACCCTTCTTTAAAATGTCTGGCAGGGGTCTCCCCACAAAAGATCACCCTACTTCCGTCTCCCCAGGGATGGATGTGTGTGTGTGTGTGTGTGTGTGTGCATGTATATATATACATACATACAGTGGCGCTCCCTCTCTCTATGCATATATTCAATGCAGTGGGGAGTGTAACCTTCCCCTCCCTTAGGAATGGAACAGCTACCCTGTCTAATGCTACCACAGCTTGCCCGGTCTCTAGAATTCACTGCATTTTTATTTTCTTTTTTAAAAAAGAGTTGCCAGCACCCAGGTCTCCATCATGTTCCAGCCTTTATCATAGAAAGCTCCATTTCCCCTCTCTCTGATCAGATATGTGAGAATCGATGTACTAAAGACACTTCTTACATGCTCAGACATGCTCCCTTTAGCTAAGATGATTGACAGAGCTGATAATATTGAAATCTTGATTTCTATCTGCATTAAAAGTTGTATGATTTTTATAATGTTTCATTGACTTGTTTTATGTTTGTTGTGTTTTTATTGTTTTTACATTGATTGTGCATTTTTATTGTTTTTACTATGTTTGTAAGCTGCCTGAATGCTGTTTTTAACAGTGGAAAGGCAGGATATAAATCCTCTTAATAAATAAATATTCCATAATAGGCATTTAAGGTTGAAAATGAAGGATTTTTTTAAATCTTCAAATTCTCCCCCAGTTTTTGGTGGTAATTGCTAGGCACAAAACAAAACTGGACAATGCAACTTTTAATATGATTAATTTGCTTAACCAGGACATGATTTGCATAATATCTTCAACATCATGGCGGCAGGAGTAACAGCTACGGGCGAGGGAGCTCCACAACAAACAGCTTTTATGCGGTAATTTCTCCCTTGTTGGAGGTTACAATGCATTGGAAAATACGGGGTAGCCTCCCCCCCTCTTATGTCACCACCCTCGGACCCGACCTGGATGCCAGCTATCAGAAATACGATGTAAGAGTTTCACCTACGCTGGGCCACCGCCGCCGTTTCCTGGTTGCCGGATCGGAGCTGGGGATGAGCTGCGGCCCTTCGGCGAGCCTGGGGCTGCGGCCTCTATTCGGGAGACAGCGTTGTTCGCCGCGGCAGTTTTTCCGTTGGCTGCTGGGGTTGGGGCGTGCCCCTGCGGCCCCCGTTGTCCTGCCGTGCTGGCCTTGCTCGTTTCGCCTGTGTCGGCCGCGTTTTGCCTCTCATCGCCTTTGCTTTTGGCTTCTCGGGGAGAACTTTCCTGTTGGTTGCGTCTTCATGGGGCCTGTTTGTGCTGCCTCTCGCTGTTTGCTACGCTGGATGCTGAGAGTGAGAGGAGATGTCGCTTTCGGTTTCGCAAATGACGCACCTTGTGGACTATACGGGCCAGAAGCTTTATTGAACTTTACTGTAGTAACCTTTACCTGTTGTTTTAGTTTTATTACTGTTTTGATGTTGTGATACTTATATATTATGACTTTGTACATCGCTCAGAGTGGCTCGGTTTCCAGCCAGATGGGAGATAAATAAATCGGATAAATAAATAAATAAATAAAATATGCAAATTACAAGACTAATTTATAAGTTTGCATAATATGCAAATCAGCCTGCCTGGATTTGTGGAATTGAAATATGGCAACCCTACAAGCTGTACACCTCAGGCACCCTTGTGTTAGCAGCCAGCCACACATAGGAGAGTCATGTAAAGTCCAAAGTTTGTAGGCCTCAATTTGGTTGTATCCCAGATTCTTTTTTCTTTGATTTTTAGGTTAGAGTTTTTTTCATTATTCTAAACCTGGCTCCCCTCCCCCAGTTCAATATTGGGGGCAGGCAAGCTGGAAAGAGACTTTTTATTTTGATTATCCTCATTTATCGGTATTACATTTATATTCATTCCACATTTCCTCCAAGGATCTCAAGGTAGTATTCAGGGCTGTGGAGTCGGAGGTGGAGTCGGAAGCAATTTTGGGTGGAGTCAGAGTTGGAGTCGGTAGAAATGTACTGACTCCGACTTAAAAATAAAATTAATATTTTAATATTAATATTAATTTATCAATATTAATACATTAATATACATTTGCCATTTATGAAGGAGTCAGAGTCAGAGTCAGACAGTAGAAAAATTAATATACATTTCTCATTTATGAAGGAGTCGGAGTCGGACAATAGAAAAATAGAGGAGTCAGAGTCGGAGTCGAAGGTTTGATATACTGACTCCACAGCCCTGGTAGTATTCATGGATCTCCTTTTCACCATGCTATCCTCACAACAACCTTGTGAGGTAGGTTAGGCTTAAGACAGTGGCTGGCCCCAAGTCACATAATGAGTTTCATGGCTGATTTTAATCCTGGTCTCCCAGGTTCTAGTCAACTTAATATTCATCCATCTCCTTCCACATTCTGGAAAAAAAGTTGCAGAAGTTAATAAGCTGGGGAAAGGTTTTGCCATGAAAATGGAAATGGACTGCCTTCAAGTCGATTCTCACTTATGGCGACCCTATGAATAGGATTTTCATGGTAAGCGGTATTCAGTGGTTTACCACTGCCTTCCTCTGAGGCTGAGAGGCAGTGATTGGCCAAAGATTACCCAGTGAGCTTCATGGCTATGTGGGGATTCAAACCCTGGTCTCCCAGGTTGTAGTCCGATACTCCAACCACTACACCACACTGGCTCTCATGTTTTCCCATAGGCCTGGAAATTTATGGAGTCCCTTATTATGAGTCCTGTGTGGCACCTTTGAGATTTACAAATTTAGGCTGCAATCCTGTACATAATCACCAGGGAGCAATCCGCATTGAATTCAGTGGGGCTTGCTTTTAAGTAATACACAGCTTCTTTTGGCATGAACCCACACTAGAAATTGTGGGAGCAGTGACTGCTTCTGAACCAAAGTAAGACACTTTTCAGTTTAGTTGGGTGCTAATTGTTTCTAAAATTATAATGCTTAAGTGGTTAAGTCCCACTGTCTCCCCCAACACGCCCCTGAAATAGGATGAAAAATACTCCAGGGCAGGAGCTGGTGTACTACTTGCCTGTAGCTTCCTCTCCCCTTCTGTCTTGACTAGCATGACCCCAGAAGGGCTCATGATTTTGTGATTCTGTTCCCGCAGAACAGTCCCTTTCCTGCACTCATTGGATTACTCTGTCCAAGCAGCTCTTAGTTATCTACAATATCACTTTCAGAACTTGTAATTATACATTGGTAATAAATGTCAAGCAATTGTGCTATTTTTGTGTACTACTCTACATTTAAAGAAATCAGTATATTCGTGCATATATACCCACATCTTCCTAAAAATACCGAAGACTTAGCCCCATAATAAACTCCACAGATTAATTTTATTTTGCTCCATTTTTTTTGAGTGGAAATGAGCAATGAGCTCAAGCACTCCCTTTTCTGCTCTCATGTGCCTGGTTACAGACCATTGCCCCTGGTTTGTTAAACCACATTTTCCCATGATACCCAAACTGAAGGCTCCCTGCAAACCAGGATTACAAACCATGGTTTTATCCTGGTTTGATATTCTGGTTTGCACACACACTTAAACTACACTTTTAACACCCCAGAAATTCTCCTCTACAACCAGGTAAGTTAGGGGTCACTCAAGTTTTTCACTCTGCTCCAACTAGATCTTAGGCTATGATGCTCAAAAAGATAAATGGTATGATGATTTGGTAGTCTCCTAAAAATATAAATCATGTCTAAAATTATGTTTTATCTATTTAATCTCTTCAATGCAGAGAGAAAAATATATGGAAAGTTCCCTATTTTAAAAAACTCTAACGCAGGGACAGTTTCTTACCTTAATCAGCCTCTGCTGGCTCCAGTTCAGTTTAGAGCACCACCACTTCAGGAGGAGAGCTTAAGGGGAAGAATCTGTGGCCTTCCAATTTTTGTTGGACTTCAGCTCTTATTAGCCCCAGCCAACATGGCCAATAATCAAGGATGATAATAGCCCATTAACACCTGAAGGACTAAATGTTCCCCACCTTAGTTTAAGCCTTCCGTAAACATTGGGAAAACCATATAAATTACCTGCTAGTTGCTGGAAACGTGCAGTCACTATACCCGTACCTAATATCTGTTTCTTAGGAATGATTTAGATTGGGTGGTAAGCATCTCCTCCTTAGTATCACTTCCTTAATCAAAATCAGACCCACAAGTACCAGTTTGAAGGGAAAATCCAAATGACATCTGTTAGGACCCACGCTAATTCTAGTGAGCAAGTAAGGATAATGTTCATCTTTCAAATGCTTGCAGTTAATGTGAGTGGGAGGGATGACTGTTCTTCCACAGAATGGTCTTATTTTTAAGGTGCCACAAGATTCTTTGTTGTGTTTGCTACAGCAGACCTTCACCACTACCTCTCCGGAAAAAAATATTTACTTAGGTAACAGCTGTACTACAACAATTTTAATAAGATAAGTGTGAATGATCACTGCCATCTATTGGCAGATACTTTTTTTTAAAAAAAAAAATCCTTGCTGTTTACAATGAATATGATAATAGCAAGGCTGTACTTCTCAACACCATGACAGTGATAAGGAAAAAATAAGTAAACTTACTGTTTGTTCACTATCATACTTTTCATGTTTATAACTATATATATATATATATTATGTCATTGTTTTGTTACTGCCCTGGGATCCAAATGGTTAAAATGCAATGATTATGATTATTAACTGATATGGAAAATGCATTTCACTTCAGTAAAATGCTATAAGGTATATAAGCTGTATATACAGCTGTAGTTCTATCATGCTATTATCTATGCAGATGAAGATAATGAGGGAATTACAGTATTTTCCCTCAAGGCATTTAAAATTGTTAGGAGTTTTGGTTCTTGAAGTTATTTTCTAAGTTGTAATGAAAAAATATACATTCATGTGCAACTTAAGTATACATAAAATGAATCTGTCTCCTTAAATATTAGTGTCTCTTGCATATATGTGTTCCTCTTTTGTAAAGGGTGATGTAGTTGGTCCCAGAGAGATAATGCAAGCCATAATCTTTCCATTCATTTTTTTCTCCGTTGCTTAACTGATCTCTGGCTTTTTTCTCCTCTCATAGTTTTATGTTCTAGTTTGCAGTGCTATAATATGCACACTTACCAATAGGGCTTGCTTCTGAGGAAACATGCATTTATAAGCCAGAGAGAGAGAGAAAGAGAGAGAGAGAGAGAGAGAGTTTTGAAAGCAACAAACAGAACTTCACCCAAGCTTGCTCTGGATTCCTATAAGGATTCCGTTAATCACCTAAAAATATATGCATATAATTGTGATTAACAAAACAGAGGTTTTTATTGTAATACCAAAACGTTTTGACTTCCGCCTTCATCAGCTGCTAACATACAAATGCTGTTACCAAGGTGGCAGTTATAGACCTTTGAGGATGCAATGCTCAGAGGGGCTTCATTTGCAGAAGCTAAGTAGTGGTGGTACTGTCCTCCAGTTTCAGGCCACGTGATGCCAATGTGTCCAGAGAGTATATCCAAATGTTCTCCCTTTTAGTCAGTGCTGCTAGATCTGTTGGCATCTCTATAGCTGTTATAGAAAAGTCCAACAGGCTGTGACCCTCAATGCTGAAATGTTTTGCAACTGGTTGCTCCACGTTTTTTGTTAAGATTGCCGATTTGTGGTGTCTGAAGCGTATGCATAGGTCAGTTGTGGTTTTTCCTACGTATTGGATATGACATCCTGGTCTTTTGCATTCCGTGACATAAATTATATTGCAGGACCTGCAGGTGATGTTCTGTTTGATGTAATATGTCCTGCCTGTCCTAGTGCTTGTAAAAGTAGCTGTCTCCCTGAGGTACACACAGGTGATACAGCATTTGGAGTGACAAGGATGAGACCCAGGATTGGTGATAGGTGGCTTAAGCACAGCTCTCACTAACAGTCTGTGCAAATTAGGAGGCTGGCAAAATGCTACAACAGGAGGCCTACTGATGGCTCTAGCAAGATGTTCAGAGTTTGCCAACAATGGGTAGCTCTCCCTGATTGCTCGGTGATAGTTAGGAGATGCTGGATGGAAATCTACCACAAATGGAATCCGTTGCTCTCTGCTCTTTGCCACCTCAGTATGATGGAGGAGGATTTCTCTGGACAGAATGGAGGCTCAGTGGGTGTTGCAATCGATAATATATGGAGGATATCCTCTCAGAAGAAGATGTTCTTTAAGTTCACTGATCCTTGTCTGGTATTTATCTTCAGTGTTGCAAATAAGTTTGATTCTCAGAGCCAAAAGGCCATCAACAAACCACTTATATGGTGGCGATACAGTGATGACATTTTTATGGTCTGGACAAATGGTAAAGAGAGTTTAGAACAATTTAAAAATTACATCAACTTTTTCCATCCATATATTAAGTTTACATTTAATAGTACAAATGAAAATCCGCACATCCCTTTTCTTGATGTCCTTCTCACCACTGAAAGCAACAAAATAGCCACTGATCTCTATAGCAAACCCACTGATGCCTACACCTATTTAAACTGGAAATCCTGCCATCCTAAGCATATAAAGAAAAACATTGTGTATAGCTTAGCTCTGAAAATCAAACTTATTTGCAACATTCCATCCTCAAAGCTCTATAACTGCCACCTTGGTAACAGCATTTGTATGTTAGCAGCTGATAAAGGCGGAAGCCGAAACATTTTGGTATTACAATAAAAACCATATTCTGGGGCAAATCATCAAATGAAATAACTTCCTGTAGTAGTCTGTTGCTATTCCTGAATAGACAAAGTTGTAGAATTTATCAAATATTTACATTTAAGTCTAAAATAATAGGGGTGCCATCTGGTCCTCAGTAACTTTTTGGCTCTTAAGTATCTCAATTAGTATAGCCCCTCCACAGTTCTTTGTTTACCCACAAATCAAACTAAGCTTTTAATGGGAGCATTGTATTGCACGTAATGATTAATATGATTGATGGAATGGTATAAATGTGCTTATGAAAAGTTAATCTAAATTCTGTATCAAAGGATTAAGATAAATCCTTGAGGGCAATTCTGACCCATATTCTCTTAAATTTATTTGCAGTAATTAAAATGGACATTCTCCCAACTTCAATCTTTATAGCAATTCCAATAAAAACTTGGTATTGTTTTAACAGGTATTATGTTATATATTGTATTTTTTTGTGTTCTAGTAAATCACTTTAGGACTCCTCCTAGTTGCATTAAGCTACAAATAAATCTAAAAAAGTAGTCTAACATAGATATGGCTAGTATGGACTAATGGTATTAATAGTATTATTTTTATAATATGTCAAGACAGATAGCATTCTAAATAACCTAAGGATTGAGTCGGAAGTTGATGGGTGCATAATATGTTTGTCTAAAGGACCACCATGATCCATATTTAAAGGTCTTTTGCAAGTATTAGACAATTTTCATTTGCGAGTCATAACCATTTGAGATTTCTTGCACTATTCAACAGAATGTTAACATAGACAGAATGCAGGTGTTTGTAATGTGAATGAACAAATTGGCCAACATAAATTTTTCGTTAGTATTACAAATGAACTGGAGGAAGGCCCAGTTCAGACACAGCAAGATCATGAACCTTGTGCTCATGTGTGCCTCTTCTTCCCTACTCTGTCTGCTGCATTTTGAAGACTTCCTGTGTTAATTAGCCACAGTTTCCCAGTTTGATTACCAGATTCAGAAGAAACCAGGATCTAAAAGCAGGGATGAGGAAACCATACCCATACAGAGATGCTAGCAGGGGCACCTTTTCATTCTTTAGACTTCTCTCTTGCTTCCCTCTTCTAAGAGGGGATCTTAGAATCTTCCTAATGCTGAGAGGAATTCCGTAAATTGCTGCATTAAACGTTTGAGGGCTTGCCTTAATTGATTGTGATTTTTGACCATTGTGAGGGAAAGCCTGCTACACATTGGCAAAACAATCCAATGAGGGAGGGGGAGGAAGAATATCCACCAATATCTACTGTTTTTGCCCTGACCAGCATGGAAGATCAGGATTGAGCAGCTGGAGGGGGGGGGAGAAAGGTTTGTCAGTTCCAGGGCTGGCATACATTTTATCCTGTCTGGGGATGTATCAGGGGAATGGAAGGACTTTCAATCCAAAGCCACTCCTGGAATGTCCCCTTTCTACCTATCCTGTTGTTGAAGCACTGATGGCAGAGGGGGAATAACAGTGGTCCTTTCTATTGCTGGTTGGAAGGGGGCTCCTCAGAGTGGACCCCCCTGTCCACCTACAGAGAGAGAGATCCACCAAATGGTCCTCCCATAGACCATAGGATTCTGCCTTAAAAATCTAATATATACTCTAGAACAGAGGTAGCTAATGTGGTACCCTCCAGATGTTGTAGACAGCAAATCCTGTTAACCCTGGCTGGGGCTGATGGGAGTTGTAGTCTAACATATCTGGAAGACACCATGTTGGTTATCTTTGATCTAGACACTGAATGCAAACTGCTACAATTGTTAAGCACCATTTTAAAATATTCTCTTCACATTTTTTATGCATGTTCTGGACTTCTCTTTCTTTCTAGGTTTGCTTGTTCAACTATATTTTGTTTCTCGCTGTAACGCCAAATGGTTCTCTAGTTTTGTAAAGCTTTCTAATGGATATTGCACTCTGATAACATGAGAGCTGATTGCACATTCTCCTATGTAATCAGCTGTTTGTTTCTGCTTTTACATCTGTAATTTTTATGTAAATTGCTGATATAAATATACCCTATCTCTAAACATTTAGTTATAAAAGTTTGAGTTGATTCCTTAAAGATGCATGATTGCCTTAGCTACGGTAGTATGAAAATTATGCACACAGTTTTGGAGTTACAAAAATAGCATACATAAAATGATCACATTAAATTGTAATTGTTTACATAATGCTAAGCATAGTTAATGCCACTAAGGCAATAGTGTTTGTTTTGTTTCTGATTAAGTTGCACTTATGTGTTTTAAAAAGAAAATAAGTTAATTAACTGCCACTTGGTAATTGCAAAAGTTTGTGTTGTCCCACCAATTGATGATGCATGTATATGAGTGGAACAGGCTTTCTGGTAGTGGAATGCCACCTTTGATGCAACCCAAATTCACTAAAAATCAAATCCTAAGAATTTATTTAAGCACTTTTTGAGCAAATTGCATTGCCTCACAGTGCATTTATCACCAGAATTCTGTTTTGAAGTATTATTAGACAGCCTCATATACATATTTCACTGAAAAGAAAATCTCTGAAATGATGCAAGCCCAGTGCTTTTGATTCTTCTTGTTAAAAAATAACAACAGATCAGACACACTTTGATTTAAGAGAATTCACTAATAGGCAAAAAACCTTGCAATTTAAGACCATACCTGTAGCCCACAGATATTTCTGTCAAACTTTAAAAAGCAGAGAAATTGCGCAGCTATAGTGAATGCACTCTGAGATATTGGACTGCCCTACAAATTTGTCAAAATGCAAACACCATTTGGGTTGGTCTTTCACAGTCCAAGGGGAGAAAAAAGGAGGGGGCTATAAGTAAAATCATACAATATATGGTCATATACTGTATAATATGATTATTGATTGATTGATTGAAACTATATTTTTACCCCGCCCTTTTTCCAAACTGGAACTCAGGGCGGCTTACAAATAGAACTACATGTAGTTAAAAACATAGAAAAACATACAATTAAAATACAATTAAACTATGCACAACCTTAAAACCTTAAAAGGCACTTAAAAATCTAAAAACAATTTAAAATAATACAAATAATAATATAAAACAATAAAACAAGCCTTGTAAAGCCCAATCCTAAACACCTTCTATCCCAAAAGCCTGCTGGAATAAAAAAGTCTTTACTTGCCAACGGAAGGATGGCAAGAAGGGGGCCATTCGTGCCTCCCTAGGAAGGGAGTTCCAGAACCTAGGAGCAGCCACCGAGAAGGCCCTATCTTGCGTCCCCACCAATTGCACCTGCGAGGGTGTTGGGACTGAGAGAAGGGCCTCTCCTGAAGATCTCAGGGCCCAGGCAGGCTCGTATAGGGAGATACGGGCTGACAAATAGCCTGGACCTGGGCCATATAGAGCTTTAAAGGTCAAAACCAGCACTTTGAATTGTGACCGGAAACAAACTGGCAGCCAGTGGAGCTGTTGTAACAAGGGAGTTGTATGGTCCCTGTAACCAGCCCCTGTTAACACTTTGGCTGCAGCTCTTTGTACCAGTTTAAGTTTCCGAACAGTCTTCAAAGGCAGCCCCATGTAGAGCGCATTACAGTAGTCTAAATGGGATGTAACTAAGGCATACATCACCATAGTCAAATCAGGCATTTCCAGGAATGGGCGCAGCTGGCACACTAGTCTTAAATGGGCAAAGGCACTCCTGGCCACGGCCGAGACCTGGGCCTCCAAGTTCAGAGCTGAGTCCAGGAGCACACCCAAACTGCGAACCTGTGTCTTCAGGGGGAGTGTAACCCCATCCAGCACAGGCTGAATCCCTATTCCCTGATCTGCCCTTCGACTGACCAGGAGCACCTCTGTCTTGTCTGGATTTAGTTTCAATTTGTTCGCCCTCATCCAGTCCATCACTGATGCCAGGCACTGGTTCAGGACCAGGACAGCTTCCTTGGCTTTAGGTGGAAAGGAGAAATAGAGTTGGGTGTCATCCAGATACTGATGGCACCAAACCCCAAACACCCGGACAACCTCTCCCAGCTGTTTCATATAGATGTTAAATAACATGCAGGACAAAACTGAACCCTGAGGGACCCCATAGGTCAACGGCCAAGAAGTCAAACAGGAGCCCCCCAGCACCACCTTCTGAGTTTGTCCCTTCAGAAAGGAATTGAGCCATCGTAACACGGTGCCCCCAAGTCCCATCCCAGCAAGGCAGTCCAGAAGGATACCATGGTCGATGGTATTGAAAGCCGCTGAGAGGTCCAATAGAACTAACAGGAACACACTCTCCCTGTCCAGCTCTCTGTGAAGGTCATCCACCAAAGCTGTCTCTGTCCCATAACCAGGCCTGAAACCAGACTGAAATGGATCCAGATAATCTGTTTCATCCAAGAATCTCTGGAGCTGGGCGGCCACCACACGCTCTATTACCTTGCCCAAAAATGGAATGTTGGAGACTGGCCGATAATTTCCCATTTTGGAGGGATCCAGGGAGGCCTTTTTCAACAAACGCCGTACAACTGGCTCTTTTAGGCATGATGGAATTCTGCCTTGTTGTAAAGAGGCATTTACCACTCCCCTCACCCAGTTGGCCAGTCCCCCTCTGGCACTTTTGATGAGCCAGGAAGGGCAAGGATCCAGCAGACATGTGGTGGCTCTCGTCTCTCCAAGGATCTTGTCCACATCCTCGGGCTGCACAAATTTAAAGGAATCCATTATTATTGAACAAGCAGGAGCCAAAGTTACATCCCCTGAGACTGTATCAATTTTAGCATCCAAGTCGGAGCGAATCTGAGCGACTTTATCTGCAAAGTGCCGTGCAAATTCTTGACAGCGGGCTGTTGAGTGGTCTATATTACCCTCCTGGGAGCCAGAGTTTAAAAGACCCTTGACCACTCAAAACAGCTCTGCTGGACAGCTCCTGGCAGACGCAATGGTGGCAGAAAAGAAAAGTTTCTTCTTAGCCCGCACTGCCATGGAGTAGGCCTTCAGATAGGCTCTAGCCCGTGTTCGGTTAGACTCGTACCGAGTTCCGCAAATGTTGCTCAAGTCCCCGTCTTATTGGTTCCATCGCCGCCAGCTCCCTGGTAAACCACGGAGCTGGTTTGGCTCCACTCCATAAGAGGGGACGCTCAGGAGCTATCGTGTCCACCACCCTGGTCATTTCCCCATTCCAGAGGTCAACCAGGGCTTTGACAGAATCACCTGCCGCGGTGACAGGAAAATCCCCAAGAGCCGTCAGAAAACCATCCAGATCCATCAGCCTCCTGGGGCAGACCATCCTAATCAGTCCCCCACCCCTGCAGAGGTTCTGAGTCCCAGTGAGTCTAAACCCAACCAGGTAGTGATCTGTCCATGACAACGGAACTATAGAAAGTTCCTCCACACCAATATCACCATCATCCCATCCAACACAGAAAAAAAGATCCAAAGTGTGACCAGTGACATGAGTGGGGCCAGATAATACTTGGGACAGACCCATGGAGGCCATGAAATCCTGAGCCACTCCCGACAGAGCAGTCTCGGCATGGATGTTGAAGTCACCCAATACCACAAGCCGAGGGGACTCCAACCCCAACCCCGAGACTACCACAGCTAGCTCAGGAAGGGAGACTGTTGAGCAGCGGGGTGGGCGGTACACCAACAGAATCCCTATTCTGTCCCAGCCACCCAACTTCAAATATACACATTTGAACCCCGAAGACTGTGGGAGAGGGCACCTGGTCAGGGGGATGGCATCACGATAGACTACTGCAACTCCACCTCCCTGTCCCCCCGGTCTCGCCTGCTGCTGCCAGAGAAACCTGGTGGGCAAAGCTGGGAGAGATTAATCCCCCCAGCTTCATCCAACCAGGTCTCCGTGATACAAGCCAGGTCGGCGTGCTCATCCGTGATCAAATCCTGAATGGCCATCGTTTTGCCATTCACTGACCTGGCATTCACAAGCAGCATTTTTAACCCAGGGGAGCTGACACCGCGGCTATCCAGACTATTTGAATGGGGAGACAATTTGGGGGCAACCAACACCCTGTTGCACTTCCATCTCCCCCAATGACATAATTGCCTCCCCACTCCATATCTCCCTCTGCCCTCCACAACATTAATGGCAGCCCCTTGGTTCCCTTCCCCTGCCCACTTATGTTGAAAGCACGTCCTTCCTATATAGCAGGCAGGCTATACTCCTAAAACCAACACACTACACCGACAGGCAGGTGTCAAACACATAAAAAAACCCTCCCACCGCACTAACTTCCAAAACAAGAGAGAAATAATAATAATAATAATAATAATAATAATAAATAAATAAATAAACCCTCCCCTCGTACACCTCCAAGATAGCTCCCCCAAAGGCAACCTTCCTTTAATGTTGCCCCATTAAGAGACAAACAGTCATCGGATAAATAGATGGAAAAGGGGCAAAGCAACAGAGTCAGGCCTCGATCCTAGTCCTGCCAGGAGCAGGAAAACCTGATAAAAAAGCTGAGGTCCAGGCAGCAATAACACAATACCATGGGGGCTAAAATCCTTGTCCGAAGCTCCAGTTGTCGCAGCCAAGCGCAGCACTTGCTAGAAGAATCTCAAGTCGGACAAAGTAGGACTCTTGACGGATGTTTCCATAGAGTCTTGTAAAAGGTGGGATAAATGCTCTTCTGTGAAAGTGTTCCTGGAGGAGAATGCCTCACCCCAACTAATGTATCAAAATACATTATGCCACTAATAAATATATTGTATGATTTTACTTATAGCCCCTGACGAAGGCCAAGTCTCGAGTGGCCGAAACGCGTTGGGCTTCTTCCTTTTAAAAAAAATCTATTTGGATTTTCCATTCAAGAAATCCTTTCCTTCGGCATCTTGGGGTTCCCCCTCCTTTTTTCTCCTGCTGTCTTTGGATGCCAACCACTCCTGTTGTTTGCTTTCACAGTCCAATCCACTTGCTGTGTAGCTTGGAAGAATTTGGTAACGTGCCTCTGAGTATATGGTGAGTGGTGGCAACACCTGCCATCTTCAAAGATAGAGAATTATATTTTTCTGTGTTTGTTGGTGTTCTTACTTTGCTTCTTTCCTGTGTTATTACTGTTTCTACAGAGAATCTAAACTAGAAAATTTTATTTCCCTCATTATTGATCCTAGAAAACTGTATCAAATCTATTTTTATTAATTTCAAAGCCTTTTTATTAGTCAGTGTCACATGATGGTGAAGACAGCCTTTTGTGTTTCAAATTGGAGGTTATGTTCTATTTCTATTTTGGGTGCGTTAACAGTTGAATCTGAAACTGCAGTTTGATGTAAAATCCAACTGATTACAATATGTTGCTACGTCAGCAATGACTCTAGCTGTTGGAACAAAAGAGGATGCATGCTTTCAGCCTGCTATGTGCTGGACTACGACCTGGGAGACCAGGGTTCGAATCCCCACACAGCCATGAAGTGCACTGGGTGACCTTGGGCCAGTCACTGCCTCTCAGCCTCATGAAAACCCTATTCATAGGGTCGCTATAAGTCGGAATCGACTTGAAGGCAGTACATACATACATAGGCACTGTCATTTAAGAGATGAAGCTTATCTGCATGTTCAGGGCAGCATATGGAACAGCCCTCCTAAGGTACAGCGTTTCAAGTTTGCTTGTTTTCATATAGGGAAGTACTCAGCCATAAGATTATGCCACACATACTCCAACTAATTTTCAGGATACATGTGGCATCATATGCATTTTCTGAATATATAGACTGGCCCCGTATTTGTAGTACATAGTCAAGCATCCTAGTATCCAATTCTAAAGGCTACCAGCTGAATTTTGCTGTGACCTCCCTTGTTTTCCTTATAAAATTGTACTGTAATAACAAACAAAACAACACACAATAAAAGTTTAAGATTATTTTTCTGCAAACTATTTCACTGCAAAGATCACACAACATTGTCTCATTTCTTACATGCAGCTTAGCATAAACTACAGCTGAAAATTATACAGCCACGAGAGTTGCTGTATACTGTAGCCAGTGTGGATTTTTCACATTCCGCAATGTTAAATTGAAAATACCCCCATGCCAGTCTGATGCTTCCCATAACCTCATTTCAAAACAAAACCTTACAAAACGTATAGTCCTGAACTCAGAAATGCTTGCTAAACAACCCTCTAAATTTTCATAGCGATACACAAAACAGAGAGAACAGAGAGTTCAAAATCTAAAAAGAAAGAAAAAACCCCAGAGCCCTTTTGGACTTTTTTCTCTGAGTTCTCATAATCTGTTGAAATTCATTAAAAATCAGCCATGTTCACAGAATACCTGTAATCCTAATACTGACCTTGCCCCATACTCTGACCATCATCTTCTACAGTTTAAAAGTTACAAAAATGCCTGGCTGATTTTTAATTAATTTAAGAAATTTTAGCTGGAATCCTATGATAACGCTGGGCATGCTCAGTAAGAACGAACTGTCAGTTAAGAGCACACCTAGAATTTTGCTAGAATATATTTCACCTCCCACTCTTTTATCTTGTGCAAATTGAGACACTCTTGAGGTCCACTGGAGACTATTCTGCAGACGTCAGTGCCATTATTTGTTGTAAACTGCCCAGAGAGCTTCGGCTATGGGGCAGTATACAAATGTAACAAATAAATAATTCCACAATTATGTTTGGAGTTTTTTTAGTGTAAATTTTACAAAGTGTTCCTATACTTCACATATTCACAGAAACAGAATCAAAAGAAAATGTTTTCCTATAGGAAACTTCACTAAAATTGTCAAGTAAATCAGATATATTTAAAGTGACCATCTGAACTATATCAACTGTCTTAATAATGTTGCTTCCTTCCTGCTAAAACAAGATCAGCACAGCACATGTCTTCTTTCAATTATTTGGGCTGGTTGCAGGTGTTGCCACCACTCATCATATGCTCAGAGGCACATGTTACCAAATTCTTCCAAGCTACACAGCAAGTGGATTGGACTGTGAAAGACCAACCCAAATGGTGTTTGCATTTTGACCAATTTGTAGGGCAGTCCAATATCTCAGAGAGGAGGTCAGGTCTCCTGCTCCCCTGATGCATTCACTATAGCTGCGCAATTTCCCTGCTTGTTAAAGTTTGATAGAAATATCTGTGGGCTATAGGTACGTTCTTAAACCACAAGGTTTTTTGCCGATTAGTGAATTTCCCTGCTTTTTAATCTGGCGGGTAAGAAATGGGATCCTTTCCAAGTTTGCTGAGAATGGATTGATTTATTGAGTTCAGTGGGATTTACTCCCCTGCAATCATGCTTAGCATAGGTGAAACTGACCATAGGGGATGGGGAGGGGAGGAGGAGGAGGAGGGAGGGGAGGAAATGCAGAGGGGAGGACTGGGATGGGAGCAGGCAGGAGGGGGAGGGGAGGAGAAGGACAGGTTAGATTATTTGCATGTTTATTGAATTTATTGCAATTTACTCCTGTGCAATCATGCTTAGCATAGGTAAAAGTGAACAGAGGGGGAGGGAGGGAGGGCTGGAGTGGGCAGGGGAGGAGAAAGAAGGAAGAGGGGAGGGGTGGAGGAAGGGAGAGGAGAGGGGAAGGAGGGGAAAAGCAGGTCTGATCATTTGCATGCTTATTGAGTTCAATGGGATTTACTCCTATGCAATCATGTTTAGGATAGGAAAAACTGACCATGGGGGAGGAGGAGGAGTAGGGGGAAGGGGAAGGAGCATATTGGAGGGGGGCAAAGGAAGGAGGAGGGGAGGGCAGGTTTGATCATTTGCATGCTTATAGAGTTCAATGGCATTTACTTCCATGCAATCATGCTTAAGATAGGTAAAACTGACCATGAAGAGAAGGGGAGGGGGAAGGAGGAGATTGGAAGGCGATGGGGATGGGTAGGGACGGGCAAAGGAAGGGGGAGGGAAGGGGCAAGAGGGAGGGGATAGAAGGGAGGGTGGGTTTGATCATTTGAATACTTTTTGAGTTCAATGGGATTTATTTCTGTGCAATCATGTTTGAGAATGGAAATGGACTGCCTTGAAGTCAATCCTGAGTTATGTTGACCCTATGAATAGGGTTTTCATGGCAAACTATATTCAGAGGTGGTTTTACCATTGCCTTCCTCTGAGGCTGAGAGGTAGTGACTGGCCCAAGGTAGCCCAGTGTGCTTCATGGCTGTGTGGAGATTCAAATCCTGGTCGTAGTCAAACACTGATGTGGGGGAGGGGCAGGGAGGGGAGCGGAGGAGATTGGGTGGGTGGGCGCTGGGCAGAGGGGAAGCCCCTTTCCTTTCTAAAAGGAAAACATTATGAACAGTATCACTGTTTTTCAGCCTTTCCTCCACCTTTTTATTCTACAGCCTCTCACCCAAATTTAAACCACAACTGTCCCTGGCCACATCCACACCAGGCCTTTATTTCACTTTGGACAGTCATGGCTTCTCTCAAAGAATCCTGGGAAGTGTAGTTAGTGAAGGGTGCTGAGAGTTGCTAGGAGATGCCCTGTTCCCCTCTCAGACTTCAATCAGAGTGGCTGACTGTTAAACCAGTCTGGCCACTGGAGCTCTGTCAGTGGAACAGGAGCCTCCTCTCAGCACCCTTCACAAACTACACTTTCCAGGATTCTCTGGGGGAAGTCATGACTGTCTCAAGTGAAATCAAAGTCTGGTGTGGGTGTGGCCCCCTGATTAGCCAAGCCCAGCAGCTGTGAGTCTGACTTTTAGAACACCGACAGTTGGTTCTTACTGAGCATCCCAGGCTTATCATAGGGTCCCATCTTCCTTTTATTTCATCTCGGTCATTCAGTGTGTTCCCCTGTTGATTATTCAACATCCCTACTCTTGGTTTAAATTTCTCTTTCATTTCTCTAATCTTTTGGAACAGAGCTCTTGTTCTACCCTTTTTGTTGTCCTCTTCTATTTCTATACAGTAACTATTGTAATAGTTCTCTTTGTCCCTACGTACTAGTCGCTGTATTGTTGCATTTAGGGTTCTGACTGTGTTTCTATCTCCTTTTGCTTTTGCTTTACTTCTCTCTTTAACCATTTGAAGAGTTTCTTCAGTCATCCATTGGGGTCTTTCTCTCTTTTTAACTAGAGGTATTGTCTTTTTGCATTCTTCTCTGATAACGTCTCTGACTTCATTCCATTGTTCTTCTGGTTCTCTGTCAACTAAGTTTAAAGTCTCAAACCTGTTCCTTATTTGATCTTTATATGCTTCTGGGATGTTATTTAAATTGTATTTTGGCATTATGATTGCTTTGTTGGTCTTCTTTAGCTTTACTCTGATTTTCGATACAACCAGTTCATGATCTGTGCTGCAGTCTGCTCCTGGTCCTGTTTTTGCAGAAAGTATGGAAGTTCTCCACCTTCTGCTACCAATTATATAATCAATTTGATTCCTATATTGACCATTTGGTGATGTCCACGTGTATAGTTGTCTTTTCAAAAAATGTGTTTGCAAGAAACAAATTATTGGCTTCACAGAATTCAATAAGTCTTTCTCTTGCTTCGTTTCTGTCTCCTAGGCCCCATTTCTCCACAATTCCTAATTCTTCTCCGTTCTCTACTTTTGCATTCAAATGATTAGCAGCACATCTTGTTTTGGTGTGTGATCAATTTCTTCCCGTACTTCTGCATAAAATCTCTCCAATTCCTCTTCTTCTGCGTTTGGCGTCGGAGCATAGACTTGGATGATGGTTATGTTGATAGGTTTCCCATTTAATCTCATTGATATAACTCACTCAGTCTTTGTGTTGTAGCTCCTAATTGCTCTTGCTACATTACTTCTCACTGTTAAAGCAACCCCATTTCTTCTTAATTTCTCATTTCCTGCATAAAATATTTTGTAGTTGCCTGATTGAAAATGTCCCATTCATGTCCATTTTAGTTTGCTCACACCAAGTATTGTAATGTTGATGCGTTCCATTTGTTGCTTGACAATTTCTAACTTTCCCTGGTTCATGCTTCTCACATTCCATGTTCCTACTGTGTGCGTCGTACAACTCTGGACTCTCCTTTCACATCTGTGCGCATCATCCTCTGGGCTTTCTTTTGGGTTTGACCCAGCTGCGTCATTAGTCACAGCGCTACTCGTACTTGTCCTTTGTTCTTCCCCAGTAGCTTGTTGAGTGCCTTCTGACCTGGGGGTCTCATCTTCCAGCACTATCTCATGTTGCATTTTGGATAGTCTGTTCATAGGGTTTTTGTGGTAAGAGATATTCAGAGGTGGTTTATGTGACGTCCTTCCCCGGCACCACCTGTGAAGCTCTCACTTGTGGCTACCAGCAGACAGGAACGTCAGGTTTTCTTCTTACCCTTTACAGCACTAGCACAGATCTCAAAATATCCCACTGCTAGGCAGCACCACCCGACACTCTGTAACCCTTTTAGCCAATAGACTGTGCCTAGTCTCTGCCTGGCTATTCCGATACCTTGTGTCAATGGGTATAGGTAATTTGTAAACCCCGCTGCAGCCCCTTGACTCTGAAGCATACAGCCCTGGGTTTCTCTGTGGGACTGGATACACTTTCCTCCGATCCGCCGCTGCCACCATTCGATACAAACTGTTCAGCCTTGGTTACTTTGCTATTCCCCCTGGTATGTGTATCCCAGCTGAAGGAATCAGGCTTTTATTTAACCAAGAAATATTTATTAAGAACTAGAAATAACAACCTCCAAACACCACTTCACAGCCACCACCTCAATTCACCACCAAACCTCCACACTCCACCTCACAGATTCAACTGTCATTCTTCCATTTATACTCCCAGCCATTCAAACGCGCAGCCAATCATCCAGCATTCTACTGCTCATGTACTCCCCCTCCTCTTTCACTCCACTTACCATATATCTTCTCTATAACCAGCACTTACCATATTTGCAATATAAGAAGGAACATCACAGTTTACCATTGCCTTCCTCTGAGTTTGGATGCATCTTAGTCTGGTATTTCAGCTTTGACCATTTGGTCTTGGGTGCCCCTGCTAAGAGTCTAGCCTCTTGGTCTAGACTCCTGACGGCATTGCTCTCAGATTCTTCAACACACTCAAACCCCTCTCCACGTTAAGGTGTGCATCCGAAGAGGAGGTTAGGTGAAATAGCTTCACTCTTTTCTTTGCCAATCTCCCCTTTTCCTTTTGTAAGTCTTTGTTGCAGCCCCCTCCATGGTTTAGAGATTTTAAAAAATCAACATGGGGATTATATATAGTTTTAATCTGATTTTTAAGGTTTTTGTTCAATTTTTTTGTTTTCAATATTTTCATGGTAAGCTGCCTTGTGAGGATTTCTCCCCCAAATATATTATAAAATATATGTTAAATAAGCTAATGTAAATAAATTATCCACTCCCAAATAAAAAAACTAGGCATAATCTACTAAAACTGGTATGTGGCAGGTTGAAAACAAAACAAAGTATCTACTGATATCTATTTGGATTCTACGTTTATAAAACAAAGTCATCTATGAAAAGTTTTCCATCCCCTCTGCAGCCATCTGCGCCCCTTAAAAAGTCTCTCTTGAACAATGTGGCATGGGACTGCGAGAGAGGGAAATCACTCCAAAGCCCTATTCCACATTTTTCATGAGGGCCCACTCCCCAGAGTCTTTTCAGGGGTCACAAGAAGTTTCAGGGTGAGGATGGGACAAGAAGCTTTCCTTCCAATTCATTTTATCTTGTTATCAAAACCATACTGTGTAACTAAGTTGTAAATGAGCTGCCATTATATGTAAGTATAGATCGCTTTAAAAACATGAGGTGAATAAATTGAATACATGAAAGATAGGACCTGTCAGCCATTGTAACATGGGATGGATATTGCCATCATGGCCTTTCTATGAACATCTGAGTGAGTACGTATGAAGGAGGAAACATTCTAAATTAATCTGTTCAGGCCTTTTGAAGATGCAACATTATTAGCCTTAAATGCATGATCCATACCCAAAATTTATTAAAACGTAAAGATTAAAATAGGTCTGTGAATTCTTGCTTTAAGTAATTATTCATGTAGGTCCAACTGTAGTTCATCCTGAGTCCTTGAGTTGGAAAAGAGTATTAAGTATTCTATATACTTAGTTTGTTAAAGTATGTTCAATTCCTTTTTTCTTTTCTTTTTTGGTCCATTATGTTCTGTAGTTTTCTAGGATAGGAACTGTTTGATGAACAAGAGCTAGAATGGTCTCTACACCTCAGTTAATAGGTTGGGCAGAGTGGGTAGCAGTGCATGCTGAAGCAGTGGGCTCACAACTGTCTTGCCCCCAGACCCTCCTCACCTCTGTGCATTTAGACAAAGTGTAACTAGTGTGATCAGACCTAAATGCAACCCTCCCAGATGTTGTTGGGTTAAAATTCCTATCCCTGATCATCAGGAGTTAGAAGTCCAACAACATCTGGGAGGGCACAGATTCCCTATCCTTGCTCTATGTGCTTGTCAAGAGCCACTCAGTCTAGAACCAAAAATATGTGGCTTTTGTCTGTGCTCAGCTGTCCCATGCAGCAGTCCACTGTGGTTTGCACTATTTTCCTGGGTATTCAATGTATTCTCAGGGTCAGGACTGGGTCTGCCTACCCATAATGACTGCTGGCCCTCCTACGCAGGAAGAGCAATTAAAGACTTTCTGTTTGGGTTGGGATTTTGCTTGGAAACTATTGCCTTCCTGGCTCTGATGTGGGCTTTGATTTCTGGCTTGTTCTGTGGATCTGGCTCCTGACTTTGTCCTTCATCTCTGCTCCTAGCTTGACACTTTATCACAGTTCCTGACTCCCTTCTCGCAGCTGTCCTGACATGTAAAGTTACACATTACATCCATCACTTGAACAGAGATATGTCCAGAAATTGAGTGAGTTGACACAATTCTGCTATCCTGCCATGCATTTGTTATCTTGCTTTGCCCTGAGTTTTGCAGGGTTCTTATCATCTGCCTCCTTTTAATTGCTAGTCATTATTAGCAATCTCACTTGACAACCTTTTGCTTCCAAATGCCTGAAAGAGAACTGCAAGGGTCCTTTTTTTGTGAGAGGCATGAGAATGAGATACACTTTAAGCCAAGGCATCAGTTTTTAATTGGGTTCGATTTGTCTGGAGTAGGCATTAAACTGCACATATTTAGATCTTGCCTTTGGTATTTAATATTTGCAGATCATGCTAATGATTGTGTTAATACCTCTACATTATAATTTGTGTTGTCATACTAATATTTTATTTAATTTTATTTAGAATGCAATGATTTTGTGATATTTTAGAAGAAAAAAATGATAAAAAGACGAATGAAGCTTCACTTTACAATGAATGTTCCCTGCCCAGTGTTGCAAATGCTAACTTCTTGCTATTTTTGCTTATTTGCATTCAGTTTATGGTAAAGCGTGAACAAACACTTTTGATGTTTTCCACAGGAAATCACTGCCCTCTTGTGGATGCTGGATGCATTTCATTTTGAAAATATGCCTTTTCTTTCTAAAATGCAGTACAGCTGCATAAAAGTAAAGCTTTTAAAAAAATAATTGCAGTTACATGAAAATGAAGTGAGAAATTAAAAATCCTTACCCACTACTAAGTTATTTTAAGAATTTATATCCCACTATTTTTGCTAAAGCAACTCATGAAAGCAAGCAGACAACCTATCAAACAATTAAAAAAATGTATTTGTTCCAGTTTTTTTGTCAGGACTTTAGTCTGGATTAGTAATGCACTCTGGGTCTGACTATAGAAAGCCTTTGGAAACTTAAATTGTACTGCCAGACTGCTGCTGCCAGATTACTGGTTAAATTTGGTGATTTGGAACGTTGACATTGTATGACTGACAAAACAGAAAAAAACAAAACCACATTAATGACAAAAGTAAAAAATTACACATTAAAAAATACAAAAGAATTAGTAGACTGAAACCAAGAGGAAGCAAATACTATACGGTAACCAGTTCAGTTGCCATCAGTTCAGTCCAAATACCTTACAATACACTCAGGTTTTAATTTGTTGTTTGAAGCTATAAAGTCCTGTGAAGGGTATTCCACAATGGCCTTAAAAATTGAAAAGGCCCAGCTCCACCCAGTGGATGTTTGCTGTACTTTTTCTTGGCCATCACTCGTGGCCGAGTAAGATTCTCTTCCAAGATAAGGTCTTTAATGGTTGGTCCATAAGTGACTGTGGATGCCAATTCTAGATCCACACAGCCTCCCACAGTGAGGACATAGGTTTCCAGATGAAAGACAGTTGTGATGAAGATTTGCTTGACGTGCCTTCCACTTAGCTCACTTGTCCCTTTCGCCCTGTACTTGTGCTTCTTCAAAGTCCATGGCACCTTTGATAATAGCCAACCTCCAATTGGGATGCTCATGGGCCAAAGCTTCCCAGTTCTTGATGCTCATGTTACATTTTTTTAGATTAGCTTTAAGAACATCCTTAAACCTCTTTTGCTGTCCACCTATATTCTGTTTTCCATCCTTAAGTTGGGAGTAAAGTAGCTGCTTTGGAAGACAGTGATCAGGCATTCGAACAACATGGCCAGTCCAGCGAAGTTGATCTTCAATAATCATTGTTTCAACACTGGTAGTCTTTGCTTCTTCCAAAATGCTAACATTAGCCGGTCTGTCTTTCCAAGTAATTTGCAGAATTTTCTGGAAGCAGCATTGGGGGAATCTTTCAAGAAGTTGGGAGTGGCGTTTATAAATGGTCCATGTTTCACAGGCTTACAGTAAGGTTGGTAGTAAGCATTTTGGTCTCCCTGTGAATATCCCTATCCTTGAACACTACACTTCATTCGGGAGAATGCAGCACTCGCAGAGCTCAAACGATGTTGAATTTTAGCATTGATGTCAGCTTTTACAGAGAGATGGCGGCCAAGTTAGGAAAAGTGATCAACATTCTCCAGCCTCACACCACTAAGCTGGATTGATGGTGCTACAGAGGGACTAGTTCATACCTGTTGATGAAGCACTTTGGTTTTTTTGATATTATGTGAGAGCCCAAGCTTTCCATATGTTTCTGCTAAGAGATTTAGGATAATTTGAAGATCTTTCTCTGAATGTACGGAGACTACATTATCATTGGCATATTGAAGTTCTACGACAGAGGTTGACATTACCTTACTTTTTGCTTTTAGCCTACTGAGATTAAAAAGCTTTCCATCTGTTCAATATATGATTTCCACACCAGTAGGAAGTTTCCCCTCAATAAGGTGTAGAATCATAGCAATGGAGATAGCAAATAAGGTTGGAGTAATGACGCATTCCTGTTTTACTCCTGACCTGACTCTGAATGGATTGCTCTGAAAGCCATTATTATCCAAAATTGTCGTTGTCATGAAGGAGTCGCAAAATATTCACAAATGTATCAGGGCATCCAGTTTTCAGAAGGATGGTCCAGAGAGCAGTTCGATTTACAGTATCAAAGGCCTTAGTCAGATCAATAAATGCCATATATAAAGGTCGAATCTGGTCCCAGCATTTTTCTTGAAGCTGTCGTGCAGTTAAGATCATGTCCACTGTCCCCCTGGAAAGATGGAAACTATTTTGGGATTTGGGGAGAACGTCTTCTGAGATAGGTAGGAGGCAATTTGTGAGGATCCTTGCAATGATTTTACCTGCAGTAGCAAGAAGACAGATGCCTCGATAGTTCCCACAATCTGTTCTATCACCCTTCTTAAAAAAGGTGATAATTATGGCATCCCTAAAGTCTTCTGGGATCTCCTCCCTCATCCAGATTTTTTCGATGAGTTTATGAAGTTGTTGTGTAAGTTCAGGCCCATTTTCTTTAAAGACTTCAGCAGGAATCCCATCAGGTCCACTAGCTTTGTTATTCTTCCTTTGATTAATGGCATTACTGACTTCATCCAAATTAGGGGATACTGCAAGCTCATCTCTAATTTGTTGTTGTGGAATTTGCGAGAACACCTCACCAGCCACAATAGAGTTACAATTAAGGAGGCTGTGGTAATGCTCTTTCCAATGCAGACTCTTTATCCTTAAGAAGTTTGGTACCATCCATTGAACATAAGGGATTTCTACCATAATTTGTTGGTCTGTAGATGGCCTTTGTGGCATTAAAAAAGCCCTGTGCATCATGAGCATCTGCAACGTTATTAAGATAGCTGATATAGTTCAGATAGTCACTTTAAATATGTTTGATTTACTTTGCAATTTGAATGAAGTTTCCTATAGTAAATCATTTTCTTCTGCTTCTGCGAATCTGTCAACTACAGCAACACTTTGCAAAATTTACACTAAAAAAACTCTAAAAATAACTGTGGAATAATGGCACTGACTATTCTGCAGAATAGTCTCCAGTGGACATCAGGAGTGTCTGAGTTTGCGCAAGATAAAACAGTGGGGGGTGAAATATATTCTAGCAAAATTCTAGGTGTGCTCTATGTTTTTAATTGACAGTGCCTACCTGGCCTTAAATAAAGTGGTTTAAACATAGCAGGCTGAAAGCATGCATCCTCTTTTTTTCCAACAGCTAGAGTCATTGCTGACGTAGCAACATATTGTAATCAGTAATCAGCAGGGGAGGAGGAAGAAGGAAGAGGGGAGGGGAGGAGGAAGGGAGAGGAGAGGGGAAGGAGGGGGAAAGCAGGTGTGATCATTTGCATGCTTATTGAGTTCAAAGGGATTTACTCCTATGCAATCATGTTTAGGATAGGATAAACTGACCATGGGGGAGGAGGAGGAGTAGGGGGAAGGGGAAGGAGCATATTGGAGGGGGGCAAAGGAAGGAGGAGGGGAGGGCAGGTTTGATCATTTGCGTGCTTATAGATTTCAGTGGAATATACTTTCGTGCAATCATGCTTAAGATAGGTAAAACTTACCATGGGGAGGAGGAAGGGGAGGGGGAAAGGGAAGGAGGGGATTGGAAGGGGATTGGAAGGGGATGGGGAGGGAGAGAGAGGGGCAGGAGGGAGGGGATAGCAGGGAGGAGAAGGGAGGGTGGGTTTGATTATTTGCATGCTTTTTTAGTTCAGTGGGATTTATTTCTGTGCAATCATGTTTGAAAATGGAAATGGACTGCCTTCAAGTCGTTCCCGACTTATGTTGACCCCATGAACAGGGCTTTCATGGTAAACGGTATTCAGATGTGGCTTTACCATTGCCTTCCTCTGAGGCTGAGAGGCAGTGACTGGCCCAAGGTCACCCAGTGAGTTCATGGCTGTGTGAGGATTTGAACTCTGGTCTTCCAAGTTGTACTCCAACACTGAGCTGGGGGAGGGGTGGGGAGGAGGAGGAGAGGAGATTGGGTGGGTGGGCACTGGGCAGAGGGGAAGCCCCTTTCCAAAAAGAAAACATTGTGAACAGTATCATTGCTTGTCAGCGTTTCCCCCACCTTTTTATTGTACAGAAGGCACATGCAGCCTCCCACCCAAACTTAAACCAAAGCTGTCCCTGGTCACATCCACACCAGGCCTTTATTTCACTTTGGACAGTCATGGCTTCTCTCAAAGTATCCTGGGAAGTGTAGTTAGTGAAGGGTGCTGAGAGTTGCTAGGAGAAGCCCTGTTCCCCTCACAGACCTTCAATCAGAGTGGCTGACTGTTAAACCAGTCTGGTCACTGAAGCTCTGTCAGTGGAATAGCAGTCTCCTCTCAGCACCCTTCACAAACTACACTTTCCAGGATTCTCTGAGGGAAGCCATGACTGTCTCAAGTGAAATCAAAGTCTGGTGTGGGTGTGGCCCCCTCATTAGGCAAGCCCAGCAGCTGTGGGTCAGGCTTTCAGAACTCTGTTTGTTCTTACTGAGCATGCCCAGCGTTATCATAGGATTCCAGCTAAAATTTCTTAATTAAAAATCAGCCAGGCATTTTTGTAACTTTTAAACTGTAGAACTGGAAAGTGGCAAATGTAACACCAATCTTCAAAAAGGGATCCAGAGGGGATCCCGGAAATTACAGGCCAGTTAGCTTAACTTCTGTCCCTGGAAAACTGGTAGAAAGTATTATTAAAGCTAGATTAACTAAGCACATAGAAGAACAAGCCTTGCTGAAGCAGAGCCAGCATGGCTTCTGCAAGGGAAAGTCCTGTCTCAGTAACCTATTAGAATTCTTTGAGAGTGTCAACAAGCATATAGATAGAGGTGATCCAGTGGACATAGTGTACTTAGACTTTCAAAAAGCGTTTGACAAGGTACCTCACCAAAGGCTTCTGAGGAAGCTTAGCAGTCATGGAATAAGAGGAGAGGTCCTCTTGTGGATAAGGAATTGGTTAAGAAGCAGAAAGCAGAGAGTAGGAATAAACGGACAGTTCTCCCAATGGAGGGCTGTAGAAAGTGGAGTCCCTCAAGGATCGGTATTGGGACCTGTACTTTTCCACTTGTTCATTAATGACCTAGAATTAGGAGTGAGCAGTGAAGTGGCCAAGTTTGCTGACGACACTAAATTGTTCAGGGTTGTTAAAACAAAAAGGGATTGCGAAGAGCTCCAAAAAGACCTCTCCAAACTGAGTGAATGGGCGGAAAAATGGCAAATGCAATTCAATATAAACAAGTGTAAAATTATGCATATTGGAGCAAAAAATCTGAATTTCACATATACGCTCATGGGGTCTGAACTGGCGGTGACCGACCAGGAGAGAGACCTCGGGGTTGTAGTGGACAGCACAATGAAAATGTCGACCCAGTGTGCGGCAGCTGTGAAAAAGGCAAATTCCATGCTAGGGATAATTAGGAAAGGTATTGAAAATAAAACAGCCAATATCATAATGCCGTTGTATAAATCTATAGTGCGGCCGCATTTGGAATACTGTGTACAGTTCTGGTCGCCTCATCTCAAAAAGGATATTATAGAGTTGGAAAAGGTTCAGAAGAGGGCAACCAGAATGATCAAGGGGATGGAGCGACTCCCTTACGAGGAAAGGTTGCAGCATTTGGGGCTTTTTAGTTTAGAGAAAAGGCGGGTCAGAGGAGACATGATAGAAGTGTATAAAATTATGCATGGCATTGAGAAAGTGGATAGAGAAAAGTTCTTCTCCCTCTCTCATAATACTAGAACTCGTGGACATTCAAAGAAGCTGAATGTTGGAAGATTCAGGACAGACAAAAGGAAGTACTTCTTTACTCAGCGCATAGTTAAACTATGGAATTTGCTCCCACAAGATGCAGTAATGGCCACCAGCTTGGACGGCTTTAAAAGAAGATTAGACAAATTCATGGAGGACAGGGCTATCAGTGGCTACTAGCCATGATGGCTGTGCTCTGCCACCCTAGTCAGAGGCAGCATGCTTCTGAAAACCAGTTGCCGGAAGCCTCAGGAGGGGAGAGTGTTCTTGCACTCGGGTCCTGCTTGCGGGCTTCCCCCAGGCACCTGGTTGGCCACTGTGAGAACAGGATGCTGGACTAGATGGGCCACTGGCCTGATCCAGCAGGCTTTTCTTATGTTCTTATGAAGGTCAGAGTATGGGGCAAGGTCAGTATTAGGATTACAGGTATTCTGTGGACATGGCTGATTTTTAATGAATTTCAACAGATTATGAGAACTCAGAGAAAAAAGTCCAAAAGGGCTCTGGGGTTTTTTCTTTCTTTTTAGATTTTGAACTCTCTGTTCTCTCTGTTTTGTGTATCGCTATGAAAATTTAGAGGGTTGTTTAGCAAGCATTTCTGAGTTCAGGACTATACGTTTTGTAAGGTTTTGTTTTGAAATGAGGTTATGGGAAGCATCAGACTGGCATGGGGGATATTTTCAATTTAACATTGCGGAATGTGAAAAATCCACACTGGCTATAGTATACAGCAACTCTCGTGGCTGTATAATTTTCAGCTGTAGTTTATGCTAAGCTGCATGTAAGAAATGAGACAATGTTGTGTGATCTTTGCAGTGAAATAGTTTGTAGAAAAATAATCTTAAACTTTTATTGTGTGTTGTCTTGTTTGTTATTACAGTACAATTTTATAAGGAAAACAAGGGAGGTCACAGCAAAATTCAGCTGGTAGCCCTTAGAATTGGATACTAGGATGCTTGACTATGTACTACAAATACGGGGCCAGTCTATATATTCAGAAAATGCATATGATGCCACTTGTATCCTGAAAATTAGTTGGAGTATGTGTGGCATAATCTTATGGCTGAGTACTTCTCTATATGAAAACAAGCAAAGTTGAAATGCTGCACTTTAGGAGGGCTGTTCCATATGCTGCCCTGAACATGTAGATAAGCTTCATCTCTTAAGATTATTGCTCTTGGTTTGAGAGGCCTGGATCAAGCCAATATTGAACTATCACCCTCATCACAGTTCAACTCCCTGCTTTTGCTGATGCAGGTAAACCTGATCTATACGATTGGGCTCTTACAATTTGCATGTTTGCAAAATAAAAATGATTGCTAGATACTTATCCAGTTTTAGAGGAAAGAACAAAACTAGTTTCTTAGCAGCCTGCACACATTATTGCCAGGAAATAAAATGCCTGAGCAAAACAGTATCCTATTACTTTATACTCTCACCGTTGTACTTTTTGAAGAGCTCTGTCAGCCTCAACAGAGAAGCATTGCTAAAAGTGAGGGGTTTTTTTAGTCTTGCCTGGAAGTACAAGTTAGCAGATAATGTTCAGCTTGTTCCTTCATTCCAGAATTGTTCGTGTTTTCAGGGGTGGAAAAACTTCTTGTAAAAAAGCAAATGCAATGTTTGCATATACACCAGGATTTTATGTGTTGAATAAGAAAGTGCCATATTTTAATTTAAAATGGCTGAATAGATCAATGAGTCATCATAATTATGCATGCAAATATATCTAGTAATGCTTCCCAAAGTGTCCTTGGCATAGTAATATATATTATTCAGCTCAAAGAGAGCAGCATGATTTGTATGCTTTTTCCTTAACCAATTTTTTATTCTTTCAGGAATGCAGCAATATTAAGTCAGTGACTCAGGTCTCGATACATAAATGCTAAATATGGGCAGTGTAGTGCCACCTTATATCAATGTCTCAATAAAGACTCAAAGCAAGAATCCTAGTAGCAATGAAAATCAAGTTAGAAAGTGAGCTACATCGTCTCCAGTATATAGACTCATGCTTCATAAGGAATTTAAGGTAGTATATCTTTTAAATAATCTTGTGAGATGCAAACTGAACAGTAATCACTAACAATAATCACTGAACTAAATAATCACTGAACTAATAAGGATAATTCCCAAATAGCTTCTCTTGTTTGCATTTCTTAGCCATCGTCCAGGCAAAAAGCTCATGTTGTTCTCCTATTAAATAAAAACCTTATTAATACATAGTTAAATGACACCTTCCCCTCCCTTTCCACCCACCCAACTCTTGTCCTCTTGTGCTATATGGTATATCAGCAATGTGCATTGTCTTGCTTTGTAGCAGAAAGGAACATGCCATTCTGGAGAATAGGAATGAAGAAAATATATTCTTTTTCTTCTCATGCCTCCTGAAACACCCCTGTTTCAATTATAAACTGATGTGCACTCAATCACCTGCTAACTACTAGAGAAAATAATATAATTTATGATAGAGGAATGCATGTTTGTATCTTCATATTTATTTGTTCATTGAAAACTGCTTGCTTTGGGAAAATCTGCCGTTTTAGGATGATACACCACAGTTGTACACAGAGGTAGATTTGTTGACCTGTGTACCAAAGAACAAAAGATTTGCCAGTGTAGCAACATTTTTTTTAAGGAATCAAGCATGAGACAGAGACAGATTCCTTAGCCCCTTTTGTATAAGAGATTCCTAAAAATAAATAATTATGATTGGCATCCCCAAAGATAGGATGGCACTCCTGCCACACCCTAGTCTGTCCAGCTGCTTCAGGAGTTTCTGGGCCCTACTCCCAAGACCTTCATCCAAGCATTAATGTTGTGTGACAATTGAAACTTAGGGTTTCATTGCAAATGGGGATGCAGGAAACTGCAAGCCAGCCAGCTAAATCTGATCAAGTTAAATTATCAAAGATAAAATGGCCCAGAATAAAGACAAACGTCTTTCGGAAGAAGACTCAGTATAGCTTCTGCAAAGGGAAATCATTCCAAACTAACTTTTTAGAGTTTCAGGAGTGTCAACAGGCATGTGGATGATGTTATCCAGTTGACATTATACACTTTGGTTTTCAAAAAGCTTTTGACAAAGGCCTTCATCAAGAACCCAGTAAGTATAGCAGATATGGGAGAAGAGAATAAATCTGCTTATGAATCAGTAACTGGTTGAAAATCTGGGAGCAGAGAATAGGAATAAATCATTCTCACAATGGACAGAAGTGGGGTTCCTTCAAGGATCTCCGTGGGACTGGTGATTTTAAATACATGTGATGTGGAAATCAGGGTGAAGAGTAAGGTGGCCAAGGTTGTAGATAACACCAAATTATTCAAAGTGGTAAAAACTAAAGCAGGCTGTGAAGAGCTCTAAAAGAATCCCTACAAACTGGATGGATGTACAAAAAAAGCCATTAAGAGAGGTCTTGGGTTCATGGTAGATTAAAAGGCAAATTCCATGTTAAAGGTTATTAGGCAAGGAATCAAAATGAAATGGCCAGTATCATAAGGCTTTTACACACATTTATGGTGCACCCTTACTTAAAATACTGTGAACAAACAAAATGGCAAACATGGTTCAATGTTATGATACACTTGGAGCACAAACAACTAACTTCACCTATACACTGATGGGGTCTGAGCTGGCAGGGACTGAACAGAAAAAGAGATATTGGGATCATGGCGTGTAGTTCAATGAAAATGTTGACCCAGCCTGTGGCAACTGTGGAAAAGGTGGACTGCACACTAGGGGTTCTTAGGAAAGGGACTGAAAATAAAATTGCCAATATCATAAAGCCATTATACAGTTCTATATGGAGATACAGTGGTGGACGAAGGTGTATGGGGGGGAGGACTAGTTACATCAAATTCTTGCCCATTTTTGATGCTAGTTACATCAAAGCCCTTGCCTTGCTCCACCTGTTGTGTTTCAGAATTTGGGGATGCCAGTCAGCCAATCTCCTGGCCCCGTGATGGTGATGTGAAATGGCAGGTCTGCCCAAAATAAAACATCTATCATCCATTATTTGATTATAGATGAGAGGATAGACTTGGTATGTATAACAGAGGTCTGGGCGGGTGAGCTGTGCTTGTCTGGGTATTCAGTGCAGCACCATTCCAGGTCAGAGGGACGGGAAGGGGGACTTGCAATCATCCTTCAAAATTCCATCTCCCTCACCAGGAGACCAATCCACATGGTGTCTGAGCTCAAAGGATTGTTTGTGGTGTTGGGCCAGAGAGACAGAATAGGGATGTGTATCATCCATCCCAATGTGTTATAACCTCCCTGACAGAGTTGGCAGAGGTAATGTCAGATATGGTATGGAGAACTCGTTCACAGTGGTGTTGGAGGACTTCCATGCTGAGGTTGCCACAAATGGACCAGCTCAGGTCTTCATGACATCCATGACAACCATGGGGCTATCTGAATACATCAACACCCCAACATGTGACTGGGCATACCCTCAACCTGGTTTTTGCCACAGAGCAGATTGGCAATACTCCATTGATTGAGGGACTCGCTGTGAGTCCATTGTTATGGATGGACCATTCCCTGGTAAGAATTGTGTTGAATGTAGCTACTCCACTCTGTAAGGGTGGGGGACCAAATGAGATGGTTTGTGCAGGTCATTCCAATGCAAGTAGAAAGAAACAAAAAGTAATAGAGACTATGGTCAGAAAGGACATTCCAGTAGTGGTGACCTGCAAGATGTGTGCGATGTTTGGTTTTTTTGAGAACTACATGGCATACATGTGCAACAAGTGCAAGCTGATAGCACTTTTGGAGTGACTGGTGGTCACACTGAGAAGTATAAGAGAAGATGAAGAGTTCTTAGACAGAATGCTGGAACAACAACAGGAAAGATAAGTACAGGAGGTGGAACAACAACAGCAAATTGAAGCAGAAGAGGAGAGTGTTGAGGAGAGCTACAATGAAGTGGAGAAAACTCCATGGATTAGAGTGGCAGGAGCAGAAGAGGTAGAAGGCACCCTGCACTTGTGGAACTATGGAACCACTTTCAGGCACTTGAGGATGAGACTGGAGGACAGCCGGCAGAGGAAGAATTACAGGAGACCTCCATGGGACAGCGAGTGAGAGGCTGAAGCTCAGTCAAGCAGAGGCAATGAAACCATACCCCACAACAAGAAGAGGAGTAGTAGTGGGTGTTGTGACCCAGGAAAGAAGGGGAGTCTTAAAGTGCTTTTAGTGTTTTTCTTTGCCCCCCCTGGGCTCCTTCTGGGAGGAAGGGATATAAATTTAATAAATAAATAAATAGCAAGGTAGCTAAATGTGGGCTGTATGGAACCAACTATCAGGTGGATCCACAGTTGACAACTGCATTGTACTTACCAGTGTGCTTATCAGTGGTTCCTTCGCAAATTGGTGGGAGGTAACGAGAGGGGTAACACAGGGCACAGTCTTGTGCCCAGTGCTCTTCAACATTTATATTAATGACTTGGATGAGGAAGTGTAGGGAATGCTTATTATTTTTGCAGCCAATACAAATTTGGGAGGGATAGCTAATACCCGGAGGGCAGAAACAAATTTCACAGTGATCTTGATAGGCTGGAGCACTGGGCTGAAAACTACAGAATGAAGTTTAACAGGGAGAGGTACAAAGTTCTACACCTGGGAAAAAGAAACTAAGTGCACAATTAGAAGATGGGATAATTGGCTTAGCAATACTACATGCAAGAAGGATCTTGGGATTTTTGTTGATCACAAGCTGAATATGAGCCACCCCTGCAGTGTGGCTCCAAAAAAATGCAAATGCTATTTCAGGCTGCATTGACAGATGTATAGTTTCAAAATTGCATGAAGTACTAGTTCCCCTCTGTTTGGCAGAGGTTAGGCCTCATCTTGAGTACTGCATCCAGTTCTGGGTACCGCACTTTAAGAAGGATGCAGATAAACTGGAACAGGTTCAGCGGAGGACAGCAAGGACAATCAGGGGACTGTAAACAAAGCCCTATGAGAAGAGACTGAAAGAACTGGACATGTTTAGCCTTGAGAAGAGAGGACGGGGGGGAGATATGATAGCACTCTTCAAATACTTGAGAGGTTGCCACACAGAGGAAGGCCAGGATCTCTTCTCAATCACCCCAAAGTGCAGGTCATGGAATAAGGGGTTAAAGTTACAGGAAGCCAGATTTCGACTGAACATCAGGAAAAACTTGCTAACAGTTTGACCAGTACGACAATAGAACTAGTTACCTAGGGAAGTGGTGAACTCTCAAACATTGGAGGCATTCAATAGGCAGCTGGACAGCCACCTGTCAGGAATGCTTTAAGGGATTCCTGTACTGAGCAAGGGGTTGTACTCAATGGCCTTATAGGCCCCTTCCAACTCTATTATTCTATGATATTATGTACCCCTGTCATTTTATTTTATATTCTAAAAGGTCCTAAAGTGCTGATATTTTAATGCAGTCAAATCTTTGATGTGACCACACTTTGAATACTATGTACAGTTCTGGTCACCTCACATCAGAAAGGATGCAAAACTGTACAAAGTCTATTCTAAGTGCAGTTACACCATAGATGATGATGATCATCATCATCTATTACCTGCCCTTCACCCAAAGGTCCCAGGGCATGTTACAGCAATTTTAAAATACAGCATTAACAACAATTAAAAACAACCTAAAATCATAAAATAGGGTGGGGCCTAAAAATATATGTCTCAGGTGTCAAAGACCAGGATAAAGAGGTGCATCTTCAGCATTTGCCTAAAACTGTACAATGAAATTGGCAGATGCACCTCAGTGGGGAGAAGTTCCACAACATAGGGACTACCACAGAGAATGCACTCTCCTGGGCCACCACCACCTGAGCTTATATAAGGGGTAAGACAATCTTTCAGGTATCCTGGTCCCACACTACGTAGGGCTTTGTACCCCAAAACTAGAACCTTGAACTTGGCCAAGAAGCTAATGGGCAGCCAGTGCAATTCTTTCACCAGTGTGGTGACATGCTGGTGATACCCTGCCCCAGTGAGCGGTTGCACCACCACATTTTTCACCAGCTACAATTTCTACACCAAGGGCAGCCCCACATAGAGCACATTACAGTCATCCAGCCTGGAGATTCCCATCAGGCTATCCCCGCCCAGAAACAGCCACAGCTATCTTACCAGCTGAACCTGGTAAAAGGCACTCATAGCCACTGAGCTAATGAGAATATGATGGGGCACTTTATCAAAAGCTTTGCTGAAGTAGAGTTATATTTTGTCTAAGCATTCCCACAGTTTACCAGGGAGGTTACCCAATAAAAAAATGAAATAAGATTAGTCTGGCATGATTTGTTCTTGATAAATTCATGCTGAATTCTAGTAATCACTGCATTGTTTTCAAGGTGCTTGCAGATCGACCACGTTATGCAATGAAGCAGGCTAATAAAATTATGCATGGTATAGAGAAAGCAGATGGAGTGACATTCTTCCTCCCGTAAAACTGGAAGTTGGGGTCATCCATTGACGTGAATTGGCAGGATATTAAGCAGAGGAGAGGGTGCAACTAGAGGACATAGAGATATGCTGGTGTACCAGGTGCCATTCTACAAACCACACTGCTACTTCTTTATATTCTTGCTAACTCATAGCCTGAGCCCTCAGTGAGGTTGCTTTGTTTAGGTGCTCAGCTGAACTTTAAAAGCAGCTTCCATAACTACTGAGCACTATACAAAATCTTGCCTTAGTCAGCCTTAGCTATCTTAAACCTGTATACTTGTTGCTGGACCTAGGTGTAGGTTGTTCATTGTCCTCTAGAACATATTCAGCTGTTTGCAATCTTTGCCAAGCGGACATTAATCAATTGGGAGAACACTTCACTCCTCACTCTGGAGCATTCAGGAGTACACGTGCATAGTGTTTGTTCCTTACCAACCACTAAACAACCACAATTAGCCGGCAACCATATCTTAGTGAATGACTAAATAATATGTCTAATTTTAAAAGTTAAACAATTTAGATACTTGTGCCAGGATATATCCATTGTACTCTAAAATCTCTTGATACTTCAGATTAAAGGGTAAGTCTTAATTTTCCTTATTCATTGATAGCCCGTCCCAAATAAATTCTGTGTCTGTTCTTTTGATTAATCTTGTAGAAATCATCTCCATTTCTTATGTTCATTTCTAAGCTAATATTTACCAAAGGTTTTGTTGTAGGACAAAATTCATAACCCCAAATCATGTCCACAGAAATTTTTTATATAAAAATGCTTTTTATGATGTTTTTAAAGCTTTTTTTAAAAAGATGTTTTTAAAGATGTTTTGTTTTAATATGTTTTAAAAAATGTTTTGGTTGAAATGTATTTTAAAGTCTTTTTATGTTGTTTTAGAGTGTTTTTGTTTGCTGCCCTGAGGTCCTACTGGGAGGAAGGGCAGGATATTATTATTTTATTATTATTATTATTATTATTATTACTACTACTACTACTACTACTACTTCTACTACTACTACAGAGAAGTTGCCCAAGAACTTGGGACAATTCTGTTTTGTTTGCTTTTCTAGCCAAGTCTCTCTTTTCTCAGCAATGTGAACTAAATTGATTTTGGATAATAATGAAACTATTATTTTTAATAGCATAGGTAAAATCAAGTTGAAAACAGATTAGTCCTCTTGTTAAGAGATCACCATCTAGAACTGGAGATTAGCTTAGTATGTCTGAGAATTCCCTAAGGAATTCAGGTACCTACAACACTGTTTTGTTGTAGGGTGGTCCTCATAATCAAGCACCATCACTATTAGCTGCTTGTTTGTGCTCAACAAAATTAGAGGTGTAAGTGCTCTGGCAATGGAAGATCTTATGGAATGGAAAAGTAAGGTCTGTAACAACTGGGTTGTGTGGGAAACAAGAATGAATATTTTTAGATGCTGTAGTGAAAACTTCCATTTTGTTAGTCAAATGCTGATTCTGGATAATCTCTTCCTTGTGTATAATGTGCGTTCATATGTTAACCTTTCTTTTGCATACCACTGTTCTCATAATTATCAGCCATAACATCATTCACTAAAATTTTAGACATTTGGAAGAAAATATTATTTCTGATTGATAACTAATCAAAGTAAGTATAATAGTAAAGTCGGCTGAATATTTACTTGGTTGCACTTCAGTAGTGTTTAATAAGAGTCATAGGATGAATTGGCTACACCATATGAAGTCTCCTTCCCAATGATATAATGGGTTAAACCAACAATGTGTTGATTCTACTAAAGTATGCTTCTTTGTAAGTGTGCTTAGGATCTTCAGCCTAAATGCTATTAATATAAACAAAAAATCAATACTGCATTTGGTCATTTAATTGAACCAGAGTTTAAACAGATTTGCTTTCATTTTAAAAACTCTGCAATTTATTCTAAAATGGCTCCCAAGATTTGTCCAGTATTTTAGAGATGATAAACTATCTTGTTAATGTGTATTTGCCTTCATAGGTTTCAACCATAAATTGAAAATTGTTTCTAAGCACAGACAAGAAACAAATCATTATTGGAACAGAACAATATTTAGTGACAGAAAATGTATATTGAGCATGAAAGAGCAGTGTAGATTTTGCTTGCTTGCTTTCAATTAATTTTAATCCTTGAACATTTTGTTTACACTGGAATAATTAATTCCTGATACTGGAGATCCTGTTAGTGTACTGGATGCCCTTAGGTGTAACACACTTGCTGGCAGATCTGGTCTTTGCAACTCCTGTTGAGATCTCAGAGCTTTATTGTTATATGTGATTTAAATAGTAACCTTAAAAGGGCCTTTTGGAACATAACAACCCTAGCTTGCTGAACAAGCTGTGTTTAGCATACAGGGATCAAGCATTGGATCCATATGCTCCTCCCTCACCCCTGCCTTCACTGTATCAGTTTGTGCACCACCTTTGGTACTTTAATCCTGGTCTGCTTAAATATCTTTATTATATTGGTTTACCAACCAGGATGTTAAACCAATTTTTAAAAACCTTCATTAAACTAGAGTGCCCACTTCAGACATAACAGGGAACTGGTTTAAACATATTATGTCTGAAGTGGTGTGCAAAGAAAGAAAGGTGGTCCTGATGCTCATTCCTGACTTGCTAAACCATGAAAAAACATGCTAAGTTTGATGACAGCAAGAAATAAGACAGATGGCATTAATAGGTCTCCTGAATGTAACGTGATTGTTTGTTCAACCTAGCTCTCAATATCTCCTCCTCCGGTTTCCCAGCTCTGGTTCAAAACTGTAACTGGAAACTTCAAGAAACCTGAGCTTGTTTGTCTTTCAGTTCTCTCTTACCCATAACAGAGAGGACGTTGCTCCCCTGCAACAGCACAGCTGATGAGCAAGAAGAGATTCCCATAAGAGGTTCTTCAGAGGTTTACAATCTAGGACTTGCTTGTCAGGAAATAGGTAATGAGCAAGGAAAATGGAGTAGTGTTATTGTCTACTGCCAGACTGTGCAAATCCTTTACTTATCCAAATTGTGAATTGTAAGGTTACGGAATGCTTGTAGGCTTGGTGTACCAGCTTGCCACTTTTCCTTGTACTCTGTAATGCTAGGATGATTGAATTCTTCTGTTCCCCATCTACATTGTTGCATTCTACCATAAAAGGGTAGCATTGAACTCTGTTCTCTGGGATCTTGTGCTGAAATGATACATTGCAAGCTTAGGTTGAAGCAATATTGAAATTAGTCTTTGTTGAGCTGATAGAAAAACACAATTTTTCATCTAAGTGGTAGAGGAAGTATCTTTTCTTTTAGTTCATTACATTTTTATTAAATGAGGAAATGGGAGTGCATCACCTCAGAGGTCCAGTGTGTGCTTGTTTAATATTGCTTTCAAGGTGCCTAGTTTAACCATTATTAAACTGCACATGCCTTGCATATCTGGGAGATCTTCTGTTTTCAATGCCTTGATTTCTAAGTTCAACAAATAATATGTTTAAGATCCTCTTGTCTAGCTCACTTGTTACCATGCTTGCTGACTAAATGTGCAAACTACTACTCTGTTTTCAGGGAATAAACCATTCAGAACCACAAATGACGGGTTGAAATTAAACTCAGATATGCTAGGTGAACCATTTCCCACTACGATCCTAGCTCTATTTTGCTAGAAGACAGCCTGATGTCTGTCTGGTAGAGCTGGCCCAAAGATTACCACATTTTTCAAATACATAAGAATAGCATGCATAACTGAAGATCATTTAGTCAATATAGTGGGGTTCCATCATAAGATATTCAGGGACCAACAGAGACAAGATCAGAGCTTTCCCAGAAATTGAATTTAGAGAGAGAACAACTTTATGTGAATTAAATAGTTAACTTTATGAAGCCTGGCCCAGATATGGGAGGTAGTGAGATGGCTGCTAGCCTATGAGGCTGTGGGGTGATTGCATGGCTTCTAAGAAGGGGAATGAGGGGAAAATATAGAGACAATTGGAAAGCTGGAGAAAGTCTAAAACTGTCATGGGCACTACAAAATATTCATTTTACATAAGAAAAACTAGGGATGCTCAGAGTAGCCCTACTTCCCAAAAAACTGACATAAAATCCACACAATTTTGAAATAAACACAGGCAAAACAACACCCAGCAATGACCAAAACAAAACCTGCATATCCCTCAAACAAATAAAAACACTGAAAAAGGCAAAATACCCCACCCCCAAACAAACAAAAAGCAGCCAAAGCATCCCCCACCGCGCCCCCAAAAAAGAAAGGAGACAAAACACACACCTATAAACACACAAACCTCCAGGAAAACGCTCCCTCCAAAAACTGTCAAAATATACCCTGGTTGCTCTCTTTCCCACCTTAAACTTACCAGGCAGCAGCAGAGCCTTTTTTCCTTTTCCATAGTTTTTAGAGGGAGTCTGGGAGGCAAAGCACCCACCTTTAGTTTCCTCGTCCTCTTCTTTCCAAAGAAGAGTACTCTGGGTCCATGTGGGGCCGAGAGGCATTCTGGATAAAGAGAAAGAAATGGGCAGGGTGACTAGATGACTGCACTTTACTTTCCAGCCACTGATCATCAATTCTAAAACTAATTTTTTAAAAAATTAAACCAGAAAGGACAGAGAGCCTTAGCAGAAGGTCTGTCTACCCTGACACTCAGCTTTTCAGCCTGTTCAACCTGTCTGGCCTCCATGGGACACTGCAGGCAAACCAGCTCTTCTCCTTACCTCTTCTACCCCATTTTTTTGCATCATATGTGTTGATTTCTATGAGATAGTCAGGGACCTATAGCACCTCATGTATCCTTTTGGCCTTTCTTTTTCTTTCATTTTGTTGTTGTTGAGAATTCTAAGGAATCCAGGTTACTTAACTAGAAATATGCTTCTGAATCATCTCTTTCACCTCTCCTTTGATCAGGTAACTATCATGCTTTAGCCCTTCTGTTTCTCTCTATTTCTTCCATTACAGACACCTTGCTGCCCATTGTACTGATCCAAACATTGGCTATTTGTGTTCAATATATTACCATGGTCTCTTTCCTAAAAGGGCCATAGTTCTGTGGAAGAGTGCACGCTTTGCATAATAACAACAACAACAACCCTTCCTCCCAGAAGAACAAAACACAAAAAACTTCTTAAAACATCTGCATGCAAAAGGTTCCAGATTCAATCCCTGACATATCCAAGTTTCTAACTGTTTTATTAACTGTAATTATTTTTTGATGATTCAAGCAGACGACTATCATATTCTCTCATGCAATTTTGTCACTTTATAGCAACAAACACACTTCTTTTGAACCCAAATTGGGAACTCTGTCATCTTTTGCTGATTCCTCCTTGTACAGGGGTAGGAACCTGTGGACCTCCGAATATTCCCAGACATCATTCATGACCATGCTGGGGCCATGCTACTTGTGGTTAATGGGAGTCCCAAACACATCTGAAGGGTCACAAATTTCCCACCCTGCCCTGGTAATTAAGGTACAGGGCAACTTCCCCAGAGTATGCCATGACTCCAGGTCCAAGGTTTCAAATTATCATGTCTGTGTGGTGACATGATCACATGCATATTAACATGGAATTAACTGGCTGTGTGACATGTATAGGCTTGGTAACAATCTGAAGTTGCTGCTGGAGGGAAGAGTGAGAATAAGGAGAAGCAAATGTCTGCAAGGACAGTAACTTTGACCTTTTTCTGAACTCTCATTTTCCCTGAAGAAAGGAAGAAAATTCAAAATAATCCATTCTAGGGATGCCGTTCGCTAATTTTAAAATTCATCAAATGGGCTGCCAGTCCTATTCGCTATAAATTGTGTTCTGTTAGTTATCGCGATTACTGTTTCTCCCTTTTTTTGGTTATTTTTTCCAAAAAATTACATAATTTTCTCTGTTATTCCTTATGCTGCTATATGTTTATATAATGAATACACCAGCAGCAATTACAAAAATAATTATGTAAATAATTACGTAATTCTTGCCATGGATTAAAAAAATTACGGTGTCATTAACAGCCGCAAACGCACACAAAGAGTGGGAGCCTGTTCGACGATGAGACAAATTTATGGAGTATCCCAGTATTCGATACCAAAACCGAATTTGTGAATGTTCTACGCCATTCCTAATGCATTCTCTCCGAAGTCTAGAGGTGTATTTTACCTGGTGCCATGACAATCCCTTTAAAAATAATAGCAACTAGTGGTTTTTCTTTCTGCATATCCATTCAACTAGTCTTCAAGGGCTATGAAGTGGCTATCAATTTTTATAAAACCAAAAATATCATTTATATAAACTGCTTATTTGTCAGTATAGGATTGTATGTGAAAGTGTTAACTGCCCTTTTTTACCCTTTTCGTGTCAGTTGCATAAAACATATAAGTAAATTGTTTGTTGTTGTTATGTGCCTTCAAGTCGATTGCAACTTATGGCGACCCTATGAATCAGCGACCTCCAATAGCATCTGTCATGAACCTCCCTGTTCAGATCTTGTAAGTTCAGATCTATGGCTTCCTTTATGGAATCAATCCATCTCTTGTTTGACCTTCCTCTTTTTCTACTCCCTTCTGTTTTCCCCAGCATTATAGTCTTTACTAGTGAATCATGTCTTCTCATGATGTGTCCAAAGTATGATAACCTCCGTTTCATCATTTTAGCTTTTAGTGATAGTTCTGGTTTAATTTGTTCTAACACCCAATTATTTGTCTTTTTTTCAGTCCGTGGTATGCACAAAACTCTCCTCCAACACCATATTTCAAATGAGTTGATATTTTTCTCATCTGCTTTTTTCACTGTCCAATTTTCACATCCATACATAGAGATTGGGAATACCATGGTCTGAATGGTCCTGAGTTTGGTCCTTAGTGATACATCTTTGCATTTGAGGACTTTTTCTAGTTCTCTCATAGCTGCCCTCTCCAGTTCTAGCTTTCTTCTGATGTATTGACTATTATCTCCATTTTGGTTAACGACTGTGCCAAGGTATTGATAATCCTTGACAGGTTCAATGTCCTGTTGTCAACTTTAAAGTTAAATAAATCTTCTATTGTAAATTACTTTAGTCTTCTTGACATTCAGCTGTAGTCCTGCTTTTGTACTTTCCTCTTTAACTTTCATCAGCATTTGTTTCAAATCATTACTGGTTTCTGCGTCTGCATATCTTAAATTATTGATATTTCTCCCTCCAATTTTCACATCTCCTTCATCTTGGTCCAATCCCGCTTTCCGTATGATATGTTCTGCATATAGATTAAACAAATAGGATGATAAAATACACCCCTGTCTCACACCCTTTCCGATTGGGAACCAATTGGATTCTTCATATTCTATCCTTACAGTAGCCTTTTGTCCAGAGTTTAGGTTGTGCATCAGGACAATCAGATGCTGTGGCACTCCCCTTTCTTTTAAAACATACATTATCCAATGTATGTTTGCCATATGATCTCTTGGGCCTCTTCCCTTTCTAAATCGAGCTTGGATGTCTGGCATTTCTCACTCCATATATGGTAAAAGCTTTTGTTGTAGAATCTTGAGCATTACTTTACTTGCATGGGATATTAAGGCAATAGTTCAATAATTACTGCATTCCCTGGGATCCCCTTTCTTTGGCATTGGGATGTATATGGAACTCTTCCAGTCTGTGGGACATTGTTGAGTTTTCCATATTTGTTGACAATTGTTTGTCAAAATTTGGGCAGATTCACTAGCTTGTAGCAACTCTATTCATATGCCATCAGTTCCTGATGATTTGTTTCTTCCAAGAATTTTAAGAGCAGCTTTCACCTCACATTCTAACATTTCTGGTTCTTCATCATACGGTTCCTCCATGAATGAACCTCTCATTGTTGCATCTCTTTTATAGAGTTCTTCAGTGTATTACATCTTCCTTTTATTTTATCTTGGTCAGTCAGTGTGCTCCCCTGTTGATTATTCAACATCCCTACTCTTGGTTTAAATTTCCCTTTAATTTCTCTAATCTTTTGGATTAGGACTCTTCTTCTACCCCTTTTGCTGTCCTCTTCTATTTCTATACAATAACTATTGTAATAGTTCTCTTTGTTCCTACGTACTAGTTGTTCTGTTGTTGCATTTAGGATTCTAACCATGTTTCTGCCTCCTTTTGCTTTTGCTTTCCTTCTCTCTTTAACCATTTTAAGAGTTTCTTTAGTCATCCATTGAGGTTTTTCTCTCTTTTTAACTAGAGGTGTTGTCTTTTTGCATTCTTCCATAATAATGTCTCTGACTTCTGGTTCTCTGTCAACTAAGTTTAAAGTTTAAAGCTTCAAATCTGTTCCTTATTTGACGTTTATATTCTTCTGGGATGTTTTTTAAATTGTATTTTGGCATTATGATTGCTTTGTTGTTCTTCTTTAGTTTTACTCTGATTTTCAGTATTACCAGTTCATGATCTGTACCACAGTCTGCTCCTAGTCTTAACTTCTCCATCTTCTGCTACCATTTTGTATACCCCCTTCCTGGGCATTCAGGTTTTCAAGGCACCAGAGAGATGAAGAAGGCAGACTGAGTCGCAGGTTTACTTAAAAGGAGACAAAGTGTTTATTGAGTAGCTTTCAACCCACAGGTATACCCAGTACACAATGGGACAGGCTGCCAGGCTGTGCACGAACATGGAAAAGGCTGAACACTGAACCAAGCAGACCAGACCCATTTTTATAGCATATATGTTTACCAGCTCAATAATGAGGTTACATAACTGATTAATTATTATAAAACATTAAATCATCGCATCTCAGCATGTAATTGCTAAAAAAAGGCTACATCATGCTACAGCATAACAATAACTGATAAGCAAAGCCTCTAATTGCCTAACGGGGCATTAACTGCTCCAAGATCTACACTATCTTGGTTAACAAGGCACCTTCCCAGCATCCCAGAATCACTCTTTGCAGAGCATCACACCGAATGCTTATTAGAAACCCCAGATTAGACTCCAGGTGGCTCTGAGCTAATTCATTGACCATTCCTTGAACCATCTTCCTCATGCTTAGATACTGAATGCTAAACTAGAGAACTAAGGCTGGGGGGGAATACAAGCCCCCCCTTGCCTACAGGCAGCTATTATGCTAATATAGCTGCTGAACTTGCCCACAGGCCAATATACATTTATATAGTCAATTTGATTCCTATATTCACAATTTGGTGATGTCCATGTGTACAGCCGTCTTTTCAGTTGTTCAAAAAATGTGTTTGCAAGAAACAAATTACTGGCTTCACAGAATTCAATAAGTCTTTCTGCTGCTTCATTTCTGTCTCCTAAGCCCCATTTCCCCACAATTCTAGTACTTCTCTGTTCCCTACTTTTGCATGCCAGTCCCCCATGACTATCAGCACATCTTGTTTTGGTGTATGATCAATTTCTTCCTGTACTTCTGTGTAAAGTCTTTCCAGTTCCTCTTCTTCTGCATTTGCCATTGGAGCATAGACTTGGATGATGGTTGTGTTAATAGGTTTCCCATTAAAGCTCATTGATATAACTCACTCAGAAATTGCATTATAGTTCCTAATTGCTTTTGCTACATCACTTCTCACTATTAAAGCAACCCCATTTCTTGTTAAATTCTCATTTCCTGCAGAAAATATTTTATAGTTGCCTGATTGAAAATGTCTCATTCCTGTCCATTTTAATTCACTTACGCCAAGTATTGTCATGTTGATACGTTGTATTTCTCGCTTGACAATTTCTAACTTTCCCTGGTTCATGCTTCTCACATTCCATGTTCCTGTTGTATATGTCGTACAACTCCAGACTCTCCTTTCGCATCTGTGTGCATCAGCCACTGGGCTTCCATTCGGCTTTGATCCAGTGGTGTCATTAGTCACAGCACTATTTGTACTTGTCCTTTGTTCTTCCCCAGTAGCTCGTTGAGTGCCTTCTGACCTGGGGGTCTTATCTTCCAGCACTATCTCGTGTTGCATTTTGGATAGTCTGTTCATAGGGTTTTCATGGTAAGAGGTATTCAGAGGTGGTTTACCATTGCCTTCATCTGAGTCTAGATGCATCTTTGTTTGGTGTCTCAGCTTTGACCATTCCACCGTGGGTGCCCCTGCTAGGAGTCTAGCTTCTTGGTCTAGACTCCTGACAGCATTGCTCTCAGCTTCTTTGACACTCTCAAACCCCCTCACCATGTTAAGGTGTGCATCCTAGAGGGGAGTAAATAGTAGTAGTGGTAAAACAGGAGAAGTGAAGGGGAAAGAGTAATGAAACAGAAATATTAGACTGTACTTATCAGAGAAAACACTTCAATTTTAATGTTAAAATTTCAAGTACATAATGGGTCATAGCAATCACTCGTGAGCTTATGAGGAAATTGGTGAATTATTAGCATTGTGTGTAGTAACACATTCTGTGAATCAGAAGGAACGGCGTAATTCATCAAGCTGACAAGTTGTGATTTCAAATCTCTTTGCTAGGAGTTTTTCTGCAGCTCTCTTCTTTTCTTTATAAGAGCAGTAACAATTACAAGAACTGTTTAAGTGGGATGTGAATGCAGAGTGGTGTCTTTACGAAAGTCCTTTTTTATCCATAGTTGTTTCTCTCAAAAACCTACCCAGTGCACAAAAGTGTTTGTTAAACCTTTAAGTGTAGGAAGGACTGTGTCCCTGCTACTTTGCCTGTGTGTTCCCCCTGTCTGGAGTGGGTGAGGACCTGTTACATTCATTACAAGTGAGCTATTGCAGTAAGTCATAATCTCGCTGTTTTATCTTTTGAGCATCTGTATGACTACTCCCCTTCTCCTTTTTTCCTTAACCCATTAACACCAGAATTATAACTCCAATTTGCGCTTGCTTGTCCTTCTGTTTGTCCTGCAGGTAGTCTGAACCTACATTTACAGACATGCCCCTGTATGCTGTTTCTCCTTTACAATTTGCTCATTGCTACTTAGATGGGAACCACTATCTTTCTCTCCCACACACGATGCCTCTGGAATCATGGTATATTATGACGTAGCATCATTCAACAGAAGAAATGTGGGAGAAACATGGTGGCCCATAACGCTGTCAGCTGCCTGACAGAGCATCTCATTTAAGAAAGAGCAAACAAGCACAAAAACAACCACACTAGTCTCTCTCAGAGATGTCAGAATTCCATTGCTTTAGTTCACCAGAATCCATGTGGAATAAAGACTATAAATATTATTTGAATGTTTTGTTTATAACAGAATAATGCTCCCTCTTTGTATGCAAATGCCATGGTTTTCTACCACAAGATAAATTTGCATACATGTTTGATTCCCCTACACCACTCAGCTCTGTTGCCTGACCCTTGTTTCTAGAAGGTGAAAACACTTTCTATCCACTTTCTTTACACCATGCACAATTTTATACACATCTGTGATATCCCCCCCAAAACCGAAAAGATGACTGTATTACGTGGACATCACCAAATGGTCAGTTTAAGAATCAAATTGATTATATAATTGGAAGCAGAAGACTGAGAAGTTCCATACTTTCTGCGAAAACAAGACCAGGAGCAGACTGCAGTACAGATCATGAACTGTTAATATCAAAAATCAGAGTAAAGTAAAGAAGAATAACAAAGCCATCATAATGCCAAAATACACTTTAAATAACATCCCAGAAGAATATAAAGATCAAATGTGAGGCTTTAAACTTAGTTGATAGAGAACCAGAAGAACTATGGACTGAAGTCAGAGACACTATCAGGCAAGAAGGCAAAAAGACAATTCCCTCCATCGTCAGACCCAAGGGCTCTGGCAAAGGCAGGCCTTTGCAGTCATGCTGGGGAAGACCTGGCATGGCTTCAAAGCCCCTCCCCTTTTGGGTGTGGCATGTCCACGCTTGCCTGTCATGTAGGGGGTGGAGCAGGGTGGCTATTTAAGCCCTGCTCCACCTCCCCTTGGCCTCTTTCTGCCATCGTCCCCCACATTATGGAATGATCTGTCTGATGAGGTGCTCCTGGTGCCATCACTGTTATCTTCTTGGCACCAGGTCAAGACTTTCCTTTTCTTCCAGGCATTTTAGCATGTGTTTTTTTAATTGTTTTAAATTGTTTTTAAAAGATGTGTTTTAAATTTGTATATGTGTTTTTTGTGTTTTTAGGTACTGTAAACCGCCCAGAGAGCTTCGGCTATGGGGCGGTATAGAAATATAATAAATAAATAAATCTGGTTTGTGGGCCATGCCTCCTAAGAAGTGTAGGGGTGGCCCTAGGAAGAAAGGCAAGGCCCCGAAGCAGCCTGCTCAGCAGTGGCCTCCTTCACCTCAGGACAAGTCATCCTCTGTGGATTAGAGCCCTGATGTTGTATCTGCATATTCTGTTGGAATAGGCAAATATTGCATGTTCACTTTAAGGGATATTTGGGGAAATATCCCATATACCTGTTTACCATGATGTAACTTCCTTATGGGTGGGATTATTTACCTGACTTCCTCCTTCCTTTGTCCTGGAGTTTTTGAATATTCTCCATTACTGATCTTCTGCCAGTGGGATGAGGCCGCATGGCAGATGCTGTCTGCTTAGAGCATCACTGTAAAGACTAAGATGGACTGAGACTTCTATTTTACTTTTCATGTAAGCTAAAGCCTATGTTTCTGAACATATGAAAAAGTTGTGAGTAATTGTTCTTTATCTTTTACCTAAGAAGATTGTGTCTGTTGTTATTTGTCTAGAGAAAGGTGGGCTGGTTATATTCTCACACTGCTGCTTGTATTTTTTTATATCTCTGCTAAGAAATAGGACCACCAAACTTAGTTCCTATTTCAGTTTGTATTTTTAAAATACCAAACAGGTTATGTTGCCCAGAAATAGTGGAGAATTAAACCAGATTTTTCGGGTTTTATTTTGAGTACTTTTTGTGTATTTTGTTTCCCCCTTTGCTCTATATCAGGCACCAGTTTTAAAAGAGACTATTTTTGCTGCTGTGACATCCTTGAGTTGTTTAGCATACTAAAGCTGTTCTCAAGACCAGGAAGGATGTATCAGCAAAGCAATAAGTTTTTTGCCAGGATGCCTGAACTATCTGCTATTAATTTTGACCAGCAGAGAAGTAGAATCATTTTAGCTGCAGAAAAAGCCCTTTTCTGTATTGAAAAACCTAAACCACAGGAAGATCCTGAAGAAATAAGCATTTGGGAAGACAGAGATGCATTTGCTAAAGCTGTACTATTTGATGCTCTAAAGGATGATCAGCTTGTTTATGTAAATGAGTGTAAAACTGCCAAGGAGATGCTAGACAAACTCCAAACAGCTTTTGGATTTCAAAGCTTTAGATGCCAAACAAAATTGATTCACGAGATAACGAATTTAAAACTACAGACAAAGGAAAATTGTGAAAGACATATCACTTCCTTGTTACTTATTTTCAGCAAATTGAAATTAGCTGGACTTGATTTTAATCACCAACAGAAGTTGGGTTTCCTTATGGGAACGTTGGAAAAGAAATTTTATCCTTTTATTTCTCTTTTAAACCATAATCCTGAGATTCAGTTTGAAGAAGCCCTTGCAAAGTTAATATTTATTTATTTATTTATTTATTTATTTATTTATTTTTAAAACTTATATACCGCCTGACTAGCAATAGCTCTCTTGGCGGTGAACATAAATACAATAAAATACAGGAAAATACAAAAGCATCACAATCTAAAATCAAATTTCACAATCTAAAAACTGCATAACTAAGATCAAATCACAAACAATACCATCATTAACAAAAAATTAAAATGCCTCGGAGAAGAGAAAGGTTTTAACTTGGTGCCGAAAGGATGATAGGGTCGGCGCCAAGCGCACCTCCTCGGGGAGACTATTCCATAGTTCGGGGGCCACCACTGAGAAGGCCCTTGATCTTGTCACCACCCTCCGGGCCTCCCTATGGGTCGGGACCTGGAGGAGGGCCTTCGTAGCAGACCGTAGTGTACGAGCCGGTTCATAACAGGAGAGGCGTTCCGACAGATATCGTGGTCCCGCGCCATATAAGGCTTTGTAGGTTAATACCAACACTTTGAATCTGGCCCGGAAGCGTATTGGAAGCCAGTGCAAGCGGGCCAGAACAGGTGTTATATGGTCCGATCGCTTCGTTCTTGTTAGCAGTCTGGCCGCCGCATTTTGCACCAGCTGTAGCTTCCGAACCGTCTTCAGAGGTAGCCCTACGTAGAGCGCATTACAGTAATCCAAACGTGAGGTTACCAGAGCATGTACTACTGATGTAAGATCCTCCTTAGTCAGGTAGGGACGTAGCTGGGCTACCAACCGAAGTTGGTAGAACGCATTCCGTGCCACCGAGGCTACATGAGCCTCAAGTGACAGGGAAGAGTCTAGAACGACTCCCAGACTATGAACCTGTTCCTTTAGGGGGAGTGTAACCCCGTCCAGGACAGGATATGTATCCACCATCTGATTGGAGAAACCATCCACCAACAACATCTCAGTCTTATCAGGATTGAGTCTCAGTTTGTTAGTTCTCATCCAGTCCATTGTCGCGTCCAGTCAACGGTTCAGCACATTGACCGCCTCACCTGAAGAGGATGAAAAGGAGAAGTAGAGCTGCGTGTCATCAGCGTACTGGTGACAACGCACTCCAAAACTCCTGATGAACGCACCCAACGGCTTCATATAGATGTTAAAAAGCATAGGAGACAAAACCGAACCCTGCGGGACCCCACATTGGAGTGCCCATGGTGTCGAGCAATGTTCCCCAAGCATTATCTTCTGGAGACGGCCCGCCAAGTAGGAGCGGAACCACTGCCACGCAGTGCCTCCAACTCCCAACTCCGCAAGCCTCTCCAGAAGGATACCATGGTCGATGGTATCAAAAGCCGCTGAGAGATCAAGGAGAATCAACAGAGTTACACTCCCTCTGTCTCTCTCCCGGCATAGGTCATCAAACAGGGCGACCAAGGCCGTCTCAGTGCCAAAACCAGGCCTGAAACCCGATTGAAATGGATCTAGATAATCGGTTTCATCCAATAGCGCCTGGAGCTGGTCAGCAACCACTCGTTCCAAGATCTTGCCCAGGAATGGAACGTTCGCCACTGGTCTGTAGCTGCTGAAATCCTCTGGGTCCAGGGAAGGCTTTTTCAGGAGTGGTCTCACTGCTCCCTCTTTCAGACAACCGGGGACCACTCCCTCTCTCAAAGAGGCATTTATCACTTCCTTGGCCCAGCCAACTGTTCCCTCCTTGCTAGTTTTTATTAGCCAAGAGGGGCAAGGATTTGGTACTGAAGTGGTTGCACGTACCTGTCCAAGCACCTTGTCCATGTCCTCGAACTGAACCGACTGAAACTCATCCAACAAAACATGATAAGACTGTGCTCCAGACACCTCACTAGGGTTAACTGCTATAAAATGAGAGTCTAGGTCCCGACAGATGCGTAAGATCTTATGCTGGAAGTGCTCAGCAAACTCATTGCAGCGGGCCACCGATGTATCTACAGTGTCCTGCAGGCCTAGATGGAGTAGCCCTCGGATAATTCTAAAAAGCTCTGCTGGGCGGGAGAGAGATGCCTTAATAGTGGCGGCGAAGTGTTGTTTTTTCGCCGCCCTCACCGCTCCTACATACTGCTTGGTGGAAGCACAGACCAGCGTATAATTGCATTCGTCGGGAGTTCGTCTCCATCTCCGCTCAAGCCGTCTCCTATCTTGCTTCATAGCTCTCAACTCTGGAGTATACCAAGGAGCCGAATGAGCTCTGCAAAGGAGAGGGCGCGCAGGAGCGATCGTGTCGACAGCCCGGGCCATCTCCGCATTCCACAGATTAGCCAGGGCTTCGACAGGAGCGGCGGTCCTATCAGCCGGAAAAAACTCCAGAGCCCTTTGAAAACCTTCAGGATTCATTAGTCTCCGGGGGCGGACCAATTTAATAGGTCCCCCACCCTTGCGGAGGGAAAAGGTCACTGAAAGTCTAAACTTCAGCAAGCAGTGATCTGTCCATGACAAAGGGAGAGATGTAAAACTCCCCACGTCCAGATCACTATCCCCATGTCCAGTAACAAAAATAAGGTCGAGAGTATGCCCTGATATATGTGTTGGGCCACTAACATATTGGGACAGCCCCATGGTTGTCATGGAGTCCATGAAGTCCTGAGCCGCCCCAGACAAAGTAGCCTCGGCATGCATGTTGACATCTCCCAGTACTAATAGTCTGGGGGATCTCAACAATACCTCTGAGACCACTTCCGTCAACTCAGTTAGGGAAGCCATTGGGCAGCAAGGTGGGCGGTACACCAAAAGGATTCCCAGTCTGTCCCTCTGGCCCAACACAAGGTGCAAACACTCCAGACCAGTAGTTGTATGGACATGGTGCTTGGTGAGTGAGATGGAACTCTTATAGACCACAGCAACCCCACCTCCCCGACCCTCAGATCTACCATGATGCTGAACCGAATACCCCGGTGGGCAGATCTGGGAGAGACTAACTCCTCCCTGTTCGCCCACCCAGGTCTCGGTTATGCATGCCAGATCGGCTGCCTCGTCCATAATCAAATCATGGACAAGGGGGATTTTATTCTGTACCGATCTGGCATTAAAAAGCAGCAGCTGGAGATCTGAGAGTTGGCTGAGAGGACAACCAACAACCCTGCGGATATGAGAAGGACCGGAACAAGGCACAGCCACAACATGTCTGAGTCGCATTCCCCTTACCTGGCACGTCCTTCTCATAACACCATACCTCCCTCTGTCCGTCACTACGGTTAAGAGAGGAATGTGTAACACAAAGAGATTCAAATGATAATGGATCAAATTACATGGCTAGCAGGAAGGGAAAAGCCCCTCCCAAGAGCCAATCACAATATTGTTTTTCATGTGGGAGGCGCGGTCACCTGGCTAAGGACTATGACTCACCCAAAAATTCAACAGCCAATGGTAGCTTTCCAAGTTTTAAACAAAGAGAACAAAGGCAGCATGCTTTCCCAAAGCACAAGCATGGACCTCAGAGAGAGGAATCCAAAGAAAGCAAAGGAAGAAATTTCCTTTTAACACATAAAAGTTTTGTGGCAAATAATTATAAGCAAAAAGCAAACAATTGGATTTTAGACAGTGGATGTACAAACCACAGTTGTTATAATGAGGATTTATTTGATGAAATAAACAGTGATACTGAAGGAAGAATCCAGACTGCCAATGGTCAATAATTGAATATTAATGGATCTGGATCCATTGCTCTAAGGTGCAAGGTATCCGATCAAACCACAGTAAATGTAGCAAATCATGTTTCTCCTTCTGCCCAGCAGCAGCCTATGAGTGATGCTTGTAGATAGGTTGAGGCCCCCGTGGGCACTCATAAGAACATAAGAACATAAGAAGAGCCTGCTGGATCAGGCCAGTGGCCCATCTAGTCCAGCATCCTGTTCTCACAGTGGCCAACCAGGTGCCTGGGGGAAGCCCGCAAGCACGACCCGAGTGCAAGAACACTCACCCCTCCTGAGGCTTCCAGCAACTGGTTTTCAGAAGCATGCTGCCTCTGACTAGGGTGGCAGAGCACAGCCATCACAGCTAGTAGCCATTGGTAGCCCTGTCCTCCATGAATTTGTCTAATCTTCTTTTAAAGCCATCCAAGCTGGTGGCCATTACTGCATCTTGTGGGAGCAAATTCCATAGTTTAACTATGCGCTGAGTAAAGAAGTCCTTCCTTTTGTCTGTCCTGAATCTTCCAACATTCAGCTTCTTTGAATGTCCACGAGTTCTAGTATTATGAGAGAGGGAGAAGAACTTTTCTCTATCCACTTTCTCAATGCCATGCATAATTTTATACACTTCTATCATGTCTCCTCTGACCCGCCTTTTCTCTAAACTAAAAAGCCCCAAATGCTGCAACCTTTCCTCGTAAGGGAGTCGCTCCATCCCCTTGATCATTCTGGTTGCCCTCTTCTGAACCTTTTCCAACTCTAGAATATCCTTTTTGAGATGAGGCGACCAGAACTGTACACAGTATTCCAAATGCGGCCGCACCATAGATTTATACAACGGCATTATGATATCGGCTGTTTTATTTTCAATACCTTTCCTAATTATCCCTAGCATGGAATTTGCCTTTTTCACAGCTGCCGCACACTGGGTCGACATTTTCATCGTGCTGTCCACTACAACCCCGAGGTCTCTCTCCTGGTCGGTCACCACCAGTTCAGACCCCATGAGCGTATATGTGAAATTCAGATTTTTTGCTCCAATATGCATAATTTTACACTTGTTTATATTGAATTGCATTTGCCATTTTTCTGCCCATTCACTCAGTTTGGAGAGGTTTTTTTGGAGCTCTTCGCAATCCCTTTTTGTTTTAACAACCCTGAACAATTTAGTGTCATCAGCAAACTTGGCCACTTCACTGCTCACTCCTAATTCTAGGTCATTAATAAACAAGTTGAAAAGTACAGGTCCCAATACCGATCCTTGAGGGACTCCACTTTCTACAGCCCTCCATTGGGAGAACTGTCTGTTTATTCCTACTCTCTGCTTTCTGCTTCTTAACCAATTCCTTATCCACAAGAGGACCTCTCCTCTTATTCCATGACTGCTAAGCTTCCTCAGAAGCCTTTGGTGAGGTACCTTGTCAAACGCTTTTTGAAAGTCTAAGTACACTATGTCCACTGGATCACCTCTATCTATATGCTTGTTGACACTCTCAAAGAATTCTAATAGGTTACTGAGACAGGACTTTCCCTTGCAGAAGCCATGCTGGCTCTGCTTCAGCAAGGCTTGTTCTTCTATGTGCTTAGTTAATCTAGCTTTAATCATACTTTCTACCAGTTTTCCAGGGGCAGAAGTTAAGCTAACTGGCCTGTAATTTCCGGGATCCCCTCTGGATCCCTTTTTGAAGATTGGCGTTACATTTGCCACTTTCCAGTCCTCAGGCACGGAGGAGGACCCGAGGGACAAGTTACATATTTTAGTTAGCAGATCAGCAATTTCACCTTTGAGTTCTTTGAGAACTCTTGGGTGGATGCCATCCGGGCCCGGTGATTTGTCAGTTTTTATATTGTCCATTAAGCTTAGAACTTCCTCTCTCGTTACCACTATTTGTCTCAGTTCCTCAGAATCCCTTCCTGCAAATGTTAGTTCAGGTTCAGGGATCTGCCCTATATCTTTCACTGTGAAGACAGATGCAAAGAATTCATTTAGCTTCTCTGTAATCTCCTTATCGTTCTTTAGTACACCTTTGACTCCCTTATCATCCAAGGGTCCAATCGTCTCCCTAGATGGTCTCCTGCTTTGAATGTATTTATAGAATTTTTTGTTGTTGGTTTTTATGTTCTTTGCTATGTGCTCCTCAAATTCTTTTTTAGCATCCCTTATTGTCTTCTTGCATTTTTTTTGCCAGAGTTTGTGTTCTTTTTTATTTTCTTCATTCGGACAAGACTTCCATTTTCTGAAGGAAGACTTTTAGCCTCTAAGAGCTTCCTTGACTTTGCTCGTTAACCATGCTGGCATCTTCTTGGCCCTGGCGGTACCTTTTCTGATCTGCGGTATGCACTCCAGTTGAGCTTCTAATATAGTGTTTTTAAACAACTTCCTGCTGCAGGGGCAGCCTACCTCATTGTTGACCCGTTGTCTTCTGTCCAGGTTGGTGCAGTTTCATTTGGGGAGACGTTAGCTTCTCTGGGGGCCCATTTGCTGTTGGCAACAAGGGAGCATATTTGGAAGGGAGAATGCATGGATGTGTTTTCCCTGTTATAAATAGGATAGGCAGGAGGAGGGAGACAATGAGAAATTTAAAGGAAGAGGTGGATAGGACCTGGGGTAATTGGATGGCAGGAATTTTAATTTATATGGGGGTGGTGATTCAGCACCAGCCTATGAGGGCAGCAGTGAAATACCTGGATATGATATTTATGGCTCATGTGGAATTCATGGGTCAGCATGGCTAGCCTATGATGAATCTTTTTGGATGAGAGCAGCAGTGGATATAAACCTACAGTGGGACAGAAAGGACCCAGGTTGTGGTTGCAGTTCATGACTGCAGCTCAAGCTGTGCAAAGGGATAGGGCAGATAGTGGGCATTTACTGGGTCAGTCTGCCACTGTGGTGCCTTCCTGTGGGTCCACAGGGCAGAGGATTCAACCCCGCCTGCTCTGTTGGGAGTTCAGTGCTAAGGGCTTTTGCAACAGGAACCTGTGTAAATTTAGACATGAGTGTTCCATCTGCACTGGCTCCCATCCTTTTACCAGTAGCTCTAGAGCTGAGGGGTTTAAGGGTTTTCAGAAGAAGAAAAAGTCAGGATCTGGAGGGCAGCCTTCAGGTAAGGGGTCCCACCCTGATTAATATTCATGGGTTTTGCCTTTGCTCCATCAGTATCCTAGGTGGGCGGATGCACTCTTTGTGGAGAAAAGTTTTTGGTTTGGTTTTAGGATTTCATTTGTTGGGGAGCATAGCCCTTACAAGTCAGGAATTTGAAGTCGGTAGTTGGAATGGAGTGAGTGGTGCAAGAGAAAACAGATAAGGAAGTAGCTGAGGGTAGGGTACTGGGTCCATTTGACTACCCTCCTATGATCACTCACAGCAGTGTTTTGACCTATGTCTGTATTTTGACTGGTGTCTGCTGAGTTAGGGGTGCCTTGGCCATGGGAAAAACAAGGCCCTTCGCCTGTGTTTACCTTTTTTGGGAATTGAGCTTGACTCAGTGGTGCAAGCTTGCCATTTACCAGCAGTGAAGTTAGGGGAGTTGAAGCGTAGCGTGGCCAGCATTAGATGCACCAGGAATTTTAGAGCAATTTAATTGGGTTTCTTTTGGCGATGGAACTTATTATTAGAGACAGAGTGTAAATTCACTTTGTTGCCTCTGGGGCTTTGGGTTTGGGGGTTATTTTTCAGGATAACTGGTGTGCAAAGGCATAGTCAGTGGAATGGGCTGAAGCTGTTGGGCTTTCATGGGCTTTGGGTATCTTTATGTAGCTCTGAGGCAGTCTTATTTCATGCAGTGCTGTTATAGTGTATTTTTTGTTTGTTTTTTGGGGGGCTTTTGGATTGGAGATTTGCTTTGCCCCCTTTTTAGGAATGACAGGTCTGGTCGGGCTTTGGAGGAGGTGATGTTTCGGTAAGTGGCAGCTGTGTTTGAATTCAGTTTAAACAAGTCAGAGACTGACCAGAGGGGCTGAGGTTTGGTCATCATTTTGGCCTCTTCCCTGTACATAGGTTGTGTCCAGTCTGGGCTTTAGGCTCATTTTTACGGCTTAAAGGTAAGTCTAGAGTTGTTATTTTGGCACCAGGATGGTCAGCCTTTGACTAAGTTTCAGTTTTGGTCCATTGGCAGATGGGCCTTGACCAGTTTCTGAGACGGGAAGAACAGAAATAGCCATCTTCTAGACTTGTATCAGGAGTAGCAAACACACCTAAGAAGTAGAAGGGATGGACTTTGCACATGGTGCATTGTGTCCAAGACTGTTGTGGCCATGATTTATTAGGGATCATTTCATCAATTCTTTCCACACTCAGAACATACCATATATAATCCCAACTGATCTACTGTTGTGCTGAGCCAGCAAGGGCTGCTCGGATAATAAAGATGCAGATTACCTAGTATGGGACATTATGGAAACTACTGCTCACATTATAATAGAGTGCAGTGACCGCTCTCTGCCTTTGAGGGGCTGACTGGAGCTTCTAATTACCGTCATGTTTGGGGTTGGATCCCAACCAGTTTGGTACACACTCTTTCCAGATGGGTGTGGCTTCTATAGTAGCTACATTGGGCTGTGGGAGCACAGCCATGCAGGCAGTGGGGCACTGGTGGTCGGCCATTTAAGGGCCTTCCTTAACCATTGTGGTGCTGAGCATATTGTAAATTGTTGTTTCTGTTTTAACTGGTTAGAGGGTGCTGGAGAGAGTCAAGGTACTCATATGTGGCCACAGATGGTCTTCAGGTCCAAGAGGAGGGTGTCGCAGACCAGGCACGGAACCCAGCTGGGGCTCAGCCATTGCACTTTGGTCCAGTGGCTGGGTAGACATGGCATGCTGTGGGAGCGCCTCCTGCCAACGCTTTTTGATGGTTTGTTGATACAGCACCGTCCGCATGTTTTGGTGATACATTTGAGAGGCAGTGACCTGGGACTGTTGAAGGGGAAAGCCCTTGTCATTCAGGCTTGCCTGGACTTTGCGACCATACAATGGAGGTGGCTTGGGACTGTAATTGTCTGGTCCAATATCCTCCCCAGGTGAAGTTGGAGGGGTGGGATTGACCCCAGGGGCCTGAACAAGGCTTGTTGGAAGGTAAATAGGGAAGTCTGGCTCACCCTTGCTGGTTGGCAGGGTGAGGTAATACATAATCTGGAGGTGAAGTGTGGAAGGGCTGATCTTTACTGGCCAGATGGTGTTCATATGTCTGACTTGGGTAATGATCTGTTTTTGACTGATCTGCAGAGTGCCCTGTGCATAATTATTTGTCACAGGTGGGGGAAGAGGGACTAAGCTGAGGCTTGTCCTCTTCTGTGGTGGATAGGTGTGGGAATTTAACAAGGTAGGGTTTGGTGACCACGCTTAGGCATCCTTTAATGTGATTGGTGGGTTCTGAGGCCTGCCTTCCAGGTTGTGCGGCCAGTTGGCAGGATAAGGCTCACTTTTGAGGCTAACCAGTAACACCCACTCAGAGTTGTGCAGCCCTGAGTGGGGGCAGGAAGGTCTCCCTAACCATCCTGTGAGGATGGGGCCCGGAGAAGGGGATTGGGCTGGGATCACCCCTTTTCCCATGGCAGGGTGTCCTCACCCAATTGGGTAAGGGTTAGGTCCCACACTTGTCTCTGCAGATCATTTATTATGTAATCAAGCACTTAATTGGCTTTATTTCAAAAAACGTTGCCCTTGATTTACCCATACTTCATCTTGTCTTGGCTCTTCATTTCCCAGCTATGCACTGCAATACCTCTACTTAAAAAGAGAGAAAGACCTCAATGGATGACTGATGAAACTCTCAAAAAGTTTATAGAAAGAAGGAAAGCAAAAGCAAAAGGAGATAAAAACATAGTCAGAACTCTAATTTCAGTAATACAGTGACTAGTACATAGGAACAATATAATAGTTATTGTATAGACATAGAAGAGAACAACAAAAAAGATAGAACAAAAGCCCTATTCCAAAAGATTAGAAAAATTAAAGGGAAATTTAAACCACTTGTGGAGATGTTGAATAATCAACAGGGGAACACACTAACTGACCGAGGTGAAATAAAAGATGGCAGCAATACAGTGAAGAACTATATACAAGAAGTATAAGGATGACAGATTCATTCACGGAGGAACTGTGTGATGAAGAACCAGAAAGTTTAGAGTGTGAGGTGAAACCTGCTTTTAAAATACTTAGAAACAAATCACCAGGTACAGATGGCATAACAACAGAGTTGCTACAAGTTGTTGTTGTTATGTGCCTTCAAGTCGGTTATGACTTATGGCGACCCTATGAATCAGTGACCTCCAAGAGCATCTGTCATGAAGCTCCCTGTTCAGACCTTGTAAGTTCAGGTCTGTGGCTTCCCTTATGGAATCAATCCAACTCTTGCTTGGCCTCCCTCTTTTTCTACTCCCTTCTGTTTTTCCCAGCATTATGGTCTTTTCTAGGGAATCCTGTCTTCTCATGATGTGTCCAAAGTATGATAACCACAGTTTCATCATTTTAGCTTCTAGTGACAGTTCTGGTTTAATTTGTCCATGGTATGCACAAAACTCTCCTCCAACACCATATTTCAAATGAGTTGATTTTTCTCTTATCTGCTTTTTTCAGTGTCCAACTTTCACATCCATACATAGAGGTCGGGAATACCATGGTCTGAATGATCCTGACTTTAGTGTTCAGTGATACATCTTTGTATTTGAGGACCTTTTCTATCATAGCTGCCCTCCCCAGTCCAAGCCTTCTTCTGATTTCTTCACTATTGTCTCCATTTTGGTTAATGACTGTGCCGAGGTGTTGATAATCCCTGACACGTTCCATGTCCTCATTGTCAGCTTTAAAGTTACATAACTCTTCTGTTGTCATTACTTTTTGACGTTCAGCTATAGTCCTGCTTTTGTGCTTTCCTCTTTAACTTTCATCAGCATTCATTTCAAATCATTATTGGTTTCTTGTTTCATAGGTAAGGGGAGGTGGACACCTGCTGCGGTGTAAAGGGTTGCTGAGCACCCTCTGGGATTCTGAGGAAACTGGATTTCTCTGTTGTAATGGATTCCTCTTTTCCTGTCAGACATGCTAAAACTGGGGTTTAAATCCTGACTGGGTTAGCCAAAGTTTTTACCTGTCCTACATTTTCTCAAAAGTTTTCTTTCTCTGTGGAAGAGGCTTCCATTTTTCTGTCTCTTTTTCCAGCATGCTTTAAAATGTCTTTAGATTTTGAGCAGTTGTTGTTTGAGGGAGCCATTTGTTCTAGTGCTCTGCAGCCTTCCTGGCTGCTATCACTTCCTGATCAGAAAAAGGCCCATGGGAAAAGTTATCTCATGACTTGTTCCCTTGTGCTTAACTGGAGCACAGAAACCTAGGGTGACTAGCTACCAAGTGCTTGAAGCTGTTGCTGTCCCAGATTTTTTTCCTTCTAATTTTTTAAAAAAAATATTTCTGCACTCGGGCATATAGTAGGTAGCCTCTGCATCTTTTCATGTGTACAGGAGAGCCCAGCTGAGGATGTCATGGGGTTTTCAGCCCACTCCTGTACTCCACTCACAAGAATTTCACCAGAATTGTATCTCATGTGATAATTTTTGGATGCAGTATATTTTCTTATTAATTGATGAAGAATGTCAACAAAACAACAAATAAGGGAGAAATTTTTTGCATTGCACTATCCCAAGATTCTTTTCCTGGTCAGTCACTGCTGGCTCAGTTAGTGTAGATGTGAAGTTACTATTTTTGCCCCAGTGTGCATTATTGAACCATATTTACTATTTTAATGCCTATTCTCCCAGTTTAGAGATATCTTTTTGGAGCTCTTCATTATGACTTTTGTTCTTAACACCATGAATAACTCGATGTCATCAGCAAAGTCAGCCACTTCTCTGCTCGCCCTTTACTCCAGATCAGCTACCAGTCCTTAAGGGACTTCTTTTATTATATCACTGTTAAGTTTGCTCAGCAGCTTTTTGTGAGACACTTACCTGTGCAGAAGCTATGTTGATTCTTCTTGAGTAAGACCTGTCCTTTTATATGCTTGATCAGTGGAGGCTATGTTACTAGGGCCACTCCCCATGAGAACGTCAAGCAATTTTTTTACAAGTTCCCACATCTTAAAACCACACACTCTTTCCTGTCCTACACACATTTTATACTTCTATGAACTTACAAAAGCTTGTGGAGACATTTTTGTCAATCTCTTGTTCTCTGGCCAATTAGCTCTCTGCATCACTCAGCCAATTCTAATCCTGAAGTATTGGTTTGGTAAAGAGGACCTTCCCATGTCCCTCTTAAGAGGACTGCCAACTTTTTAACCCCAGTACAAGATCTCTCCCCTCCCTGCTGCTGTTATGAAATCAATCTACATTGACTATGTTGATTTAGGAGGACTAATGCCCTTATGGCCCTGCCAGAATCATACACCTGTTCTGAGCAGGCTCAGAACTGTTACCTTGAAAGTCAGATCCCCTTTTAACATGTTCTGGTAATAGGAAGTGTTTCCTACTTTGAGGAACATTTTGTTTCGTTAAGTTTTTGTTTTGTGACCTTGAAAGAGACAGAGCAAGCACCGGTGTATATGATGTGAGTCTCTTTCTATAACAAATATATTTATTACTTTAACATTTTGCATTGGTTTTTGTGAATTGGATTGGGAAGAGAAATGGTGGATGACTTGTGTATGTGTTGCAACAAACACTGCATTTACCATTCACCTGAATTCACTCATTACGAGTTTCAACAGCTGCAGGGCAGGTTGAAATGAGCCCATGTATAATTCCAGAGTGATTCCAGAGTATTGTTCAGAGTATTTCCAGAAAATGGATGTGGATCTGTTTTCAACAAGTCCCACCCCTAGCTTAAATTCAGAATGTTTTGAATGCAGAGGAATGGGGGGAAATGCTGTTGATATTTTTTCTGGATTGTGTTGTGTTTTTTTGGTGAGTTGGTCAGTTAATGTTTAAAATGAAAGGGTTAGACTCTGTGCCTGTTTGGGTATCACTTTGACTGACAGCACATTCTTCCCCAAACCCAGAAGATATTCTCCCTAATCTCAGACACAAGAGGCTGATCATGATTAGTCTGATGTGATGTACTCTGCACATGAGCAGAGATAATTCACATTTTCAGGACTCAGCCATGCATTGCAGATATGTTCTGCTATGCTTTCATGTGCCCTGATTGAAATGAAACAATCTTTCTTTTTGTCTATTTGTTGGTTCCATCTCCATTTTCACAAGACTTCCCAGTGAAGAAATCCTTGTTTTCCCCTTTAATAGCTTATTTGACACTGCTTGTTAAATCACATTAATGATTTCTTGTACTTGGTGATGCATTTCCCTGACCTATAAGTATACATTCTAGCTGAGCTTCTAATAGTGTGGTTTTGAATAATCCCCAAATGTTCTAGAGAGATATGACCCTCTTGATTTTCCCATTCAATTTCTTTTATGCCAGTCACCTCATTGTGGAGAAGTTCCATATTTTGAAGTCAAAGGTGATTGAGTTGTGGATTTTCATGGCAATGGTCCACTTATATATATGTTGAATTTGATATCGCTGTGGTTGATGTTTCCAAATGGTTCAGCAATGGTTAGATCTCTCACTAGTTACTGAGCACCACTTACTATTATGTCCAGAATCATTTCCCCTCTGGTCTGTTTTAGGGCATAGTCATTTAGCATATCCAGAAATTTTAAATCTTTGCATGCATTTATCTGGTCTATGTAAGGGAATTGAAGACACCAGTTACCATACTTTCTTCTTTGGATGTTTGTTAGATTTCAGTTTTCGTCTGATGACTCTAAGCATTTTGGTCAGGGAGTACTAAATTGAATTGAATTGAATTGAAACTTTATTTTTACCCCGCCCTTTTTCCAAACCGGAACTCAGGGTGGCTTACAAATAGAACTACATATAGTTAAAAACATAGAAAAACATACAATTAAAATACAATTAAACTATGAACAACCTTAACACCGTAAAAGGCACTTAAAAATCTAAAAACAATTTAAAATAATACAAATAATAATATAGAACAATAAAACAAGCCTTGTAAAGCCCAATCCTAAACACCTTCTATCCCAAAAGCCTGCTGGAATAAAAAAGTCTTTACTTGCCAACAGAAGGATGGCAAGGAGGGGGCCATTCGTGCCTCCCTAGGAAGGGAGTTCCAGAACCTAGGAGCAGCCACCGAAAAGGCCCTATCTTGCGTCCCCACCAATCGCACTTGCGAGGGTGTTGGGACTGAGAGAAGGGCCTCTCCTGAAGATCTCAGGGCCCAGGCAGTCTCGTATAGGGAGATATGGTCTGACAAATAGCCTGGACCTGGGCCATATAGAGCTTTAAAGGTCAAAACCAGCACTTTGAATTGTGACCGGAAACAAACTGGCAGCCAGTGGAGCTGTTGTAACAAGGGAGTTGTATGGTCCCTGTAACCAGCCCCTGTTAATACTCTGGCTGCAGCTCTTTGTTCCAGTTTAAGTTTCCGAACAGTCTTCAAAGGCAGCCCCACATAGAGCGTGTTACAGTAGTCTAAACGGGATGTTACTAAGGCATGCATCACCATAGTCAAATCAGGCATTTCCAGGAACGGGCGCAGCTGGCGCACTTGTCTTAAATGGGCAAAAGCATTCCTGGCCACGGCCGAGACCTGGGCCTCCAAGTTCAGAGCTGAGTCCAGGAGCACACCCAAACTGCGAACCTGTGTCTTCAGGGGGAGTGTAACCCCATCCAGCACAGGCTGAATCCCTATTCCCTGATCTGCCCTTTGACTGACCAGGAGCACCTCTGTCTTGTCTGGATTTAGTTTCAATTTGTTCGCCCTCATCCAGTCCATCACTGATGCCTGGCACTGGTTCAGGACCAGAACAGCTTCCTTGGCTTTAGGTGGAAAGGAGAAATAGAGTTGGGTGTCATCCACATACTGATGGCACCGAACCCCAAATCCCCGGACAACCTCTCCCAGCGGTTTCATATAGATGTTAAATAACATGGGGGACAAAACTAAACCCTGAGGGACCCCATAGGTCAACAGCCAAGGAGTCAAACAGGAGTCCCCCAGCACCACCTTCTGAGTTCGTCCCTTCAGAAAGGAATGGAGCCATCATAGCACGGTGCCCCCAAGTCCCATCCCAGCAAGGCGGTCCAGAAGGATACCATGGTCGATGGTATTGAAAGCCGCTGAGAGGTCCAGTAGAACTAACAGGGACACACTCCCCCTGTCCAGCTCTCTGCGAAGGTCATCCACCAAGGTGACCAAAGCTGTCTCTGTCCCGTAACCAGGCCTGAAACCAGACTGAAACGGATCCAGATAATCCATTTCATCCAAGAATCTCTGGAGCTGGGCGGCCACCACACGCTCTATTACCTTGCCCAAAAATGGAATGTTGGAGACTGGCCGATAATTTCCCATTATGGAGGGATACAGGGAGGGCTTTTTCAACAAATAACTTTTAGAGCCTTGCATTGCCACTCACAGTGATTTGTTGGAAGTCAAGTGACCAAGAGTACCATGAAGAATAAAGTGGGTGAGGGGCCTTGGTAAAAGTGAGAGGGAATATCTATTTTTAATAGGTCTAGATGATATCTGAGAATCTTGGAAAAGAATTCCTTCAATGAAAGACTTGTATATCCTTGTGGTGGCAGTGAATTAAGCATATGAAAAAACAAAGAAACAGTGCACACTTCAGCTGTGTAGGAAGATAGGCCTATAAACCCTTACAAAACAGCATATTATGCCAGTCAAGAAGCTTTAGTTTAATTTTACATCTTTGCCATGATTAATCTTTTCAAAATATTTTAACATGAATTTTTTTAAAAAATTGTGCTAAATTGCACTTGCCTTCTCTCACTCTGTCCAGTCTGTCTTTCATATATAACGATCGATTAATAACAGAAAGGCTTTTCTGTAACTCTGATTAATTTTTAAATGCATGACCATCATAAATGAAATTTAGGCATTATTATTTAAATCAACTGTCATTTAGTAACAAATCCACTTATATAATTAGAGACAATATTGCATTATGAGAGATTGCTCATCTCCATCCCCTACAGCAGCCTTTCCCAACCAGTGTGCCTCCAGATGTTGTTGGACCACAACTCTCATCAGCCTCAGCTAGCATTGCCAATGGTCAAGAAGATGGGAGTTTTATTTTATTTTATTTATTTATTTATTAAATTTATATACCGCTCGACTAGCAATAGCTCTCTGGGCGGTGAACATAAAACAACATAAAAATACAATAAATAACAAAACAATACTAAAATACAAGCAACAATCCAACACAATAAACATTTTTAAAATTAAATCAGTGTAACTTAAAATGCTTCAGAGAATAGGAAGGTTTTGACCTGGCGCCGGAAGGAGAGCAGAGTCGGCGCCAGGCGTACTTCCTCAGGGAGACTGTTCCATAGTTCGGGGGCCACCACTGAGAAGGCCCTAGATCTTGTCATCACCCTCCGGGCCTCCCTGTGAGTTGGAACCCGGAGGAGGGCCTTCGTAGCAGAACGTAGTGCACGGGCCGGTTCATATCGGAAGAGGCGTTCCGCAAGGTATCGTGGTCCCGCACCGTATAAGGCTTTATAGGTTAATACCAACACTTTGAATCTAGCCCGGAAACATATTGGCAACCAGTGCAAGCTGGCCAGAACAGGTGTTATATGCTCGGACCGCTTGGTCCTTGTCAGCAATCTGGCCGCCGCATTTTGCACTAGTTGTAGCTTCCGAACTGTCTTCAAAGGTAGCCCTACGTAAAGCGCATTACAGTAATCCAAACGTGAGGTTACCAGAGCATGTACCACTGATGTAAGGTCCTCTTTACTCAAATAGGGACGTAGCTGGGCTACCAACCGAAGTTGGTAAAACGCATTCCTAACCACCGAGGCTACTTGAGCCTCAAGTGAGAGGGAAGAGTCTAAAAAGACTCCCAGACTACGAACCCGGTCCTTTAGGGGGAGTGTAACCCCGTCCAGGACAGGGTATATATCCACCATCCGATCAGAGAACCCGTCCACCAACAGCATCTCAGTCTTGTCTGGATTGAGCTTCAGTTTGTTAACTCTCATCCAGTCCATTGTCGCGGCCAGGCAACGGTTCAGCAAATCGACAGCCTCACCTGAAGAAGATGAAAAGGAGAAGTAGAGCTGCGTGTCATCAGCATACTGATGACAACGCACTCCAAAACTCCTGATGAGTCCAACAACATCTGGAGGCACACTGGTTGGGAAAGGCTGCCCTACAGGATGCCTAACAGCACTTGAGATTCTGCCCCCACTGAATTAATATTCTATTTTGGTGGAAGAAAGTTAGTTTCCTCTTGGTTTAACTTGCGTGAAGGTTTAGTTGGGTATCGATTTGTCAAAGTGTTGGGTCAGATGCCTATAATCCAGTGCATGTGTGTGTGTGTGCCAGGTGCTAACCTTAATTCCAAGTGAAGGAAAATTGAGAGATGAGACACAAAGTTCCACCTAATGTTGAAAGGTTGGGTAGTTAAGATAAGCATGCTAAATGATAAAAATTTAGTGCTAAAATATGTGTCCCCCTGTTGTAATATATTTTACATACTAATAAGAACAGATGGTCATCATAATGACTCATCTGCTAAAAGAGGCAGATTGGCTATCTTAATTATGTTGAAAGAATGCTGAATCACTCTCAAATTTAGGTGAAGGTGTTTCTTGTTCACAATGATGTTGAGTAAAATTGTTATGGGTGAATTGACTTCTTGGATCCTGGCTAGAGTTTAGAGGAGGTGCAACTCAGTGGTCTTTTATTTAAAGAAATTAGAGCTCTTTTCTTCCTATTCTAGTAGAATGATGCAGTAGTGGGAGTATCACTCCCTATTCCATTTTTATTTTGTATGAGTATTTTGATAAAATGGGGTCTTGGAAGAGAGGGAGGTCACTAAAAGGGAACCTGAAGTTCTGTAAGGAACAGCTGAATGAGTTGGGGAAGGGGATGGTAAAAAAAAAAATATCAAAATAGACCAAACATTTTGTAACGCAAGTTTTGCAGTACTGTTACATTTCAGATAATAAAAAAGAATAAAATTTTATTCTGATATGTAATATGTTTTATGTTTACATTGGTTGTGAGGACATGTAGTGTATGGCATTTTCACAATGAAGCATGTGTATAGCTTCTTCATATACTTCCACTATGAGGCTCTAAGAGTAAGATTTCTAATGTATAGACTGAAGGGAGAACAATCATGTAAATTATTTCCCCTTTAAATCTAAATTGTGATATAAAGCAGTTGTCTTTATAAACAAATGACTAAAATATATTCTCATTCACTTGTTTTTATTCATATTCTGCTTTGTCAGTCTGTATCACTGTGTATCACTATATATTGACTTTGCAGTAAAGAAGGGTATAGAATTTGCCTCCACAGATGCTACTGTTACCATGGAAATAAAGGGACCAATGGCCTTTTTCTAGTTTGGACTGTACTACACTGTTCATAAAAAGACGGTGAATGCTAAAACTGCATCGTTTGATTTTTAAGATATGAAACTGAATAATAGAAGAATGCACTTGGGCTTCTATTTTAACACAATAATCTCATTACAAATGGAAGATTTCTCATGAGACACATACCATAAATGCAGATAAATGTGAATCCTGTGCTAGTGGCTTATACACTGGTAATCCTCCTCCACCTCAGCAAAACCTTTTGCTTTGCAAAATATAACCCCTTAGAGCCTTTGGGTTCATCTGATGCAGCATTTGATGCTGGTTACATCACAGGTTCCCTTATCTATGGTATTCCTCTTTGAGAGTGAATGAGTCTGTGAAAGCTGTGAATGTGAATTTTGATTCCTGGAAGAAAGACGTGCTCTACCTTAGAGTACTCAGTAAAGAAGAAAAGAAACAAAGAATTTTTAAAACATCAAGGATGGCTTGCAGGAGGTGTAATTTGTAAGTATACTCTTTGTTATCGGTTAAGTTCCATGTTATTGAAGATGGAAACAGCAATAGCAATTCATTCATGGTACAGAAGCTTTCTCTTCATGAACCATTTTATGGGTGTTACCTCCTAGCACCACTATTGATGTACATTTTAAAATTTTGTAGTTGAAGGGCTTTAGAACTGCAAACATAGAAGTAATTCAGTATGGTAGAAAAGAAATAGAGACCTGTTAGTGATTTGATCAAACCTTACTATTTTAAACATGGAATTTTTCAGCAAAAAGGGGATAATAAATGCCTTCCATTTTGTAGAAATGCTTTTGTTAATGGCTTGTTTAGAAAACAATTTTAGACAATATGTCCTTGATGCAGTTTGTGACACAGCAATATAATTCATGCTGCTTGTCAGTGTTTATGTGATTAATAAGCCATTGTTCATAATATTAACACTGCAGGAATTTAGTGTTCAGAGTAACGTGTGTTCTTTGGTTTTTTGATGGTGATATGATATAATAATTTACACAAACCTACAGAGAGAATGCATTCAAAAGTATTTAAGGAGACTGCTTCAGGCGAATTTATTTGGAAGAACACCAGACACTTTGATTCATGAATCTGCAGTCATAAAGTTGGTTATACTAGTGTATACTAGTGTGCCCCTCATGTTAAGCAAATTCAGAGCAAAAATTATATGAATGCACGGCACTATATTTCAGAGTAATTTTAATTCTTCAATTTTGTTTGAAGCATAGCATTCAAAAGGTTTAACATTTTTAATATTCCTTGTTTTTATCCAAACTTGCCTTGCATTTACGTTAATATAAGTACCAGAATGTGGTTAGTGTTCAAATCTACTACGTCTGCATATTTTGAACCTTCTCTTCCCAGTTATGTGATGCTTATCCCACAAGCAGCCTACCTGAAATCAGCCACTTATGAGGAAAGTGCCATACAGCATGCACCTTGCCGTAATTTACCTTTATTGAAGTCTGATTTGTACAACTCAGCTGAAGTTAAATTTAAACCAGTATTCTATTTTAAAAAGCAAACATTTTATACTTGTAGGAAATTGTTACTCAGATGAAAGGTAGGGCTCAAACCATGGTTTGAGTCTATGGGAATAAGCTGACTTTAATCCAGAAAGCTGAATTTGTTTGCTTTTGGATCAAGCTTTTAAACTGCAGCCTATTTCAGTTAACTTTAATGGAGTAGTTCTGGAGTAAACATTGTGGGAGGAAATCTGTGAACAACTTACTCCAGAGTACTGGTTGTATTGAGATGAGTACCTTTGAGGATTGCAGCTTTAGGTTAAAAGTAAGAAGTATCTCTTTAAATATGATATTGTTTGAATTATCACTGCTATTTTATGCCAGTTTGCTGAAATTCTGGCAATAGTGTACAATATATTTGTGCTATCTTGTCAGATGAAAATATCTATATATTAGTTTGCGGAAGTTCTGTTTTGTTGTTGTCAGTAAGTATTACATAGACTTTGCTTTAATCTATGTAGGAAGTCATAATCTGATGTCCAGTATGGAACTATTATAATGGTATGTCATGTTCACATAATACAATTTTTTTTCTCAAGTAATACGTGATCAAGAATGTCATTATTATATAGCTATTGGGGAGGATGATATACGAGATCTGTTCACTGCTTAGTTTTTTATCACTTTACTTGTCTACCCTTCTTAGGAAAGGTTTCATTGTCGATCTTATTATTTGAGTTGTTCAGAGGTTGCTTTCTTGCAATGTCAGTGCTTTATTTAAAAAACCAAATAGCAACACACCATTTCCATTTGTAATAGAGCCAGGACCATATGAGAACATGTGTTGTAAAATGCAAGGGTTTTTCTTTTCCCTTCAAGTTTTATATTTTAGTTTGATTGGAAAATAATTTGTTTTCATTAAAGGATATAAATGAGGAGAAACCTGCCTCTTAAAAATGTCAAAATATTTATCTCTAGTATTGTATTCATTTCTGGCATCTTTTCAACTGGTACTTAGGTTTCTTGGTAAAGTCATGTCTGACAAGAAGTGTAGATCAAATTAAGGCTACATAGATTGTATCTTGATGTTTCAAATAATGCCTGTTAAATATTTTCATGGTATCTAGATAGTTAAAAGCCCTTCTTGAAAATCACATACATTTTCTCTCTCTCTCTCTCTCTCTCTGTAAATGATTTTTTGCACTGGTAAATATTTCATGCATTCCTATACCAGAAACATTTGTGGGTCCTGTTATTTAGCAGAAGAGCTTTTCTGTAGATGAAACCTATGTTACACAATCATATTGGTAATAAACTTTACATGACCATAAATGTTTTACTTGATCTCAATGTTAGTATTTTTCCATTTAAGAATCATCAATTTAGCTGCTGCCATGTTGTTTCCTTGCATTGTTGCTATTAAAATGCAGCACTAGTCATAGTCATACTCAGAATAGACCCATAGAAACCAATGGACCGAAAGCCAATTGATTCCAGTCAGTCTACTCTGAGTATGATTTAGTTAGATATCACCCGATGTATGTGCAATTGTGTATATTAAGGAATCTTGACAGAATCCTTAATTATCAGGCATATTGTGTGCTTTTTCAAATTTCTCCACTAATAATTCAGATATTTCTCTTATCCTACTCCTTTGCTCAGCTCTCTAGTTTTTTATATATATATATAAAGTACAGCTTTCAGAATGAACTGCTTAATCCTGAAAAAAATATTTGGAATCAGGTCTTGAAGAATGTATTTAGATCTCTTATTGGACTTCAATGCTCCAAATAATTGGTTATTTTCTATTAACAATTTAATTAAATTCACCCTTAAGAATGTTAATTAAGT